>NC_083107.1:50134603-50438853 GCF_949774975.1 Lagenorhynchus albirostris | reverse complement strand
CTTTATACTTCTCTAAACTTCTTAAATTTTCTATAACAGATAAATTTACTTATTTTCTAGTGAGGATAAACGTTACTGTAATACTGATATCCTAAATTCTAAGACTCAATCAGACTGAAGGTTAGAGGAAAAAATGAGATAGTTATAAGATGGCACTTCTAAAAGCCATTTCATCCTCCTCGTCTATCTCCCTTCAAAAAGTGAATGTGTTCTCTCTTTAAATTCCCTTTAGCAGTAAGTATTTTCTTATGCTACTTCCAGGTACTGCCTTATACTGTATTTGCCATATCCATTTTTACCTGATCATAAGCTCCTGAAGAGAAAGGACTACACTAACTTCTGGAGCATCTATATAAAACTTTACACATTGTAAGCACTCAAAGTAGGGCTTTTTGCCAAATTCAGTATTAAAACAGGATGTAATTCTGAGTATTCTAATACACTACATAATTAACTCTTTAAGAAAATGGTCCTCTGAGAATAACATTTAGAAGTAGTTTTCAGGTTTCATTTTCCACAAATAAAGTACAAATCACTTATAACTTACCTGTTAACATATAGGTTATAATCTTATTCTTTTAAAAAAAATTGGGGGATTGCATCAAAAATGGCTTCTTAAAATATAAAAAAAGTTTTTTCTTCTTTGATTTTATACCACATAAAAATGGATGGACACCACGTGTATGTATATAGACTACTATGGCAAAACTGAGCATCAAAGAAAGAAAAACAAATTCTAAAAGAGGCTAGGTTGAAAGAGCTTAATGTCAGACTGGAACAATTCAACATTTCTGGTATTTTCATCATTGAGAAGAGAGTGCAACTTGTCTCTCTCTGCCAGGAGTTGCATGACATGTCTGAATGGTAAACTTGGGAAAGAATAAACTGAGTATGCTCAATTCAGCTTCACCCTTTTCCTCATGGAAATGAGCTGCCCTTAGGGAACATGCCTTCTGTTACTACCCCATGAATACCGCCTGTGAAATAAGCCTATTTCATTTTGGGATTCAGTTAAACAGGCTTATTTGGTTCTCATTCTATGTTGTATCTTCCGATTTAACCTCTAAGAGTAATGAAGTTGATATTTCAGCCTCTTCATGCTACTTCATGGCTTTGATTTTTTTTAAGAAATCCAGTTGGGATTTTTTTTTTAATTAATTTATTTTATTTATTTATTTTTGGCTGTGTTCGATCTTCACCGCTACACGCGGGCTTTCTCTAGTTGTGGAGAGCAGGGGCTACTCTTCATTGCGGTGTGCGGGCTTCTCACTGTCATGGCTTCTCTTGTTGCAGAGCACAGGCTCTAGGCTCATGGGCTTCAGCAGTTGCGGTACACAGGCTCAGTAGTTGTGGCTCGTGGGCTCTAGGGCACAGGCTCAGTAGTTGTGGCACACAGGCTTAGTTGCTCCACGGCGTGTGGGATCTTCCTGGCCCAGGGCTCGAACCCGTGTCTCCTGCATTGGCAGGCCGATTCTTAACCACTGCGCCACAGGGAAGTCCCTTTGATTTCTTAATTTGTTCAGAATGCGGCAGGAAAAGGTATGCTATTTACTGAGCTTCCATGAAGACTGCAGTAACAGGTAGTGTCATGTCCTGGCTATACTAGTTCAACATATAGTACTGCAAATATACTTTGCTACAGTATACCTACTAAAAAATTTTCAAATGCATGGATGCTCTTTCTCTGTTTTCTTTCTTTTTTTTCTTTTTTGGCCACACTGCACGGCTTGCAGGATCTTAGTTCCCTGACCAGGGACTGAACCCTCGCCCTCAGCAGTGAAAGCGCAGAGTCCTTACCACTGGACCACCAGGGAATGCCCTCTCTGTTTTCTTTAGGTTTCAATTTTGCACACCTAGGAGAGTCAAATAGATCCACAAGTTTACTAAGGCAAACAGCAGTCCCCCTCTCTTCATTTTCCCTTGTCCAGAGGCCCCCATTATAAAATCTGCTCTAATCTGAACTGGTTGCTATGGTCATAGTCACATGGTCATTTTACCATACTGTAATTTAGATTAGAGGTTAAAAATATCCCCTAGTTCCATCAGAGATGGGAGTTTTAATCTGTAGTTTTTGTTTTAAGGTAATTTTCAAGAAAAGAAAGTAGCCAAATTTTTTCGAAAAGAAAAAAAATTTTTTCCTTCATGCTCTTAAAACCAGAAGCCTCTTACATTGCTACAATGGTGATTTTATTACATTCAGAAAGGGAACAACTGATTGACTTATAGTTTTATAATATCAGAAGAAAACCTATCTATTATGGATTAAAGGATTCAGTTAATGTAATTTTGCTTTAAAGCACATTTAATGAAGTGCACCTGTTTTGTTAAGACATGCCTTTAGTGCAAAATGGTCTAATAATACAGGACTGTTAAGTAGAAAACAGAACTCTACTTTGCCTCTTAAGATGCAAACCACAAAAGCTCCAACACAAATATAGAACTCCAAAGGCACAGACATTCTACCGGACTACCCCATATTATAAAATGATTTATTTCCCTACCAGAAGATACCAGATTGCTAAGAGCTTCTTCTATATTTTAAAATAAGAGGTTGTTAACTTTTCAGCCCAAGCATTTCTAAATCTCTGCCATATACATTACAGTAAGTCCTTGAAAATTATCATTCTCTCAAGTTACAAACTTAACACTGATATAAAAATAAAAGGTGAGATTAAGTATTTTTTCATTAAAATTTTTTGAAGAGAAATAATCTTTATTAAATAAATATTAAAAATATTTATTAAATATAAATAGGGTGAAAGGCATTCAAGAGTTTCTCTTAAAACTCTCCAAATAGAACAAAAAAAAGAATGAAAAGTAAAGAGAAAAAAATATGCTACCTTCATTGAAATAAATGTCTACAACTCCAAACTATAATCAATCAAACACTTGCCAAATACTGTGATATCTGGATAAGGAAGAATAAGGTGCTGAGAGCAAGTGTTACCGTACACCTTTAAGCAAGGTGTTTCCCCAAGTAACTGTTCTTTTTTCTTTTTTAAATAAATTTATTTTATTTATTTATTTTTGGCTGCATTGGATCTTCGTTGCTACGCATGGGCTTTTCTCTAGCTGTGGAGAGCAGGGGCTACTCTTCGTTGCGGTGCACAAGCTCTAGGCGCACGCGCTTCAGTAGTTGTGGCTCGTGGGCTCTAGAGCGCAGGCTCAGTAGTTGTGGCACATGGGCTTAGTTGCTCTGCGGCATGTGGGATCTTCCTAGACCAGGACTCGAACCCGTGTCCCTTGCATTGGCAGGCAGATTCCTTTTTTTTTTTAACATCTTTATTGGAGTATAATTGCTTTACAATGGTGTGTTAGTTTCTGCTTTATAACAAAGTGAATCAGTTATACATATACATATGTCCCCATATCTCTTCCCTCTTACGTGTCTCCCTCCCTCCTTGGCAGGCAGATTCTTAACGACTGCGCCACCAGGGAAGCCCGCAAGTAACTGTTCTAATAAGCAAGCCTAGCCAATGATCTTTTACTAAAGTAGTGAGATCTAGTGTTCCGAACAGAACACAGGAGAGGAAGGAAATACTCTCATAGTAATATTTTCATAAAAATAATTTAGGCACACGAAGTAAATCTGAAGAAGAAACACACTAATGTGCAATTTCTATCACCTAAAACTTGTATTTCCTATCTAAGGGGGACTATCCGAAGTGAAATGAAAGGAGAGGAAAACCATATTTCTACAGAGTCTGTCAACTGTCAATCTATCATGAGTTAAACTCATAAACTTAGAATAAATGTCTCAAAAATTTTATAGCAATTTGGCACTGCTATGATATTTTAATTTTACTTTATGAAAATAACACTCTGTAATAGATTGAACATTAAACAACAAAAAACAAAGAATTGGGGAACTGTAAACACTGATAGAAAAATTACTTTTAGCAGTGAGACTGGCATTGTTATGTAAAAGAAAAAGAAGGAATCCCATCTTTTAAAGAAAGACATATATGCTGAAATATTTACAGATGAAATGATGATGTCTGGGATTTGCTTCAAGATAATTCAGAGTAAAGAAGAAAATAAGCAATGTATGAGGAGGTACAGATGAAACAAAACTGACCATGAGCTGAAAGTTTTTGAACGTGGAGGACGGATATACATGGGAATTCATTATACTATTGTCTCTAATTTTATATATGCTAGAAGGATTCCATAAAACAAAAATACATTAAAGAAATCAGAGATGAAAACCACATTGGAAACAAAACAGAAAAGAGACAAAACTATGTAGACATAGTAAGAGACACAGATTTGAGGAAATCACACAAAATTTAAAGGAAAAGAACAAAGCAATACAGAGCAATGTAAGTAATAGAGAAAATAGCCAAGTTTCTAAAGAAAGGAACATATGGACAGAAAAACAGTAAAAATTAAAACAACACAACATTAACAACAACATATGGATACTGAAGTAGAAAAGCAAATCCCACCAGAAAGAAAAAAAAAAAAACCCAGAATGATCTCAGACTTCTGTCACACTCAATTCTAGAAATATAAAAATGACTACACAATTCTGAGGGCAAGAAAGTATAATAAAAAACTGTATACTCAGCCAAGTTAAAAGGTAAACGGTAGGCATTCTCAAGGGGCAAGAATTCAAGCTACAATACCCATAAGGCTTTCTTTTAAAAATAAAATCGAAACAGCTAGATGACAAAATGGCCATACCAAGAATGAGCCAAAATTTTAAAATTCAGGAATGGAAAAACTGTGATAAAAGGACTGAAGGTAAATAAATATAAATATAGACCAATAACTGTAGGAATGTATATGTTATAAAGCTTTACAAAAGAAAAATAAGAATAAAAATGATGGAGTAGAAATGGGTTGAAATATAAAGTATTTTCATCAGTTTTCAAACGGGGAGTTCATACTGTATTCAAAGTTTAAACATGCAGTTAACAATGACAAAGTCTAGTCATACCCTTTAAAATTCTAGGTTTGTCTTTTATACTGGGCATGTAATATTTTAACAAAAACATTAATTTCTTTAAAATAAAAAAGTAAAAATTCCTTCATGATTCATTCTTGCCAATACAGGAGTTTAAATTCTAAGTAGGTCATAGACAAGGAAAAGGAAAGACAATTTCAGAGAACAATAAATATAAATATATATAAAGATAGAGAACAGTACAGAAACTAGTTTAAATGTTTATTCTGATGTCCTCTGAAATTCTATAGAAAACAAAGTCAAACTTTAAAAGGTTAACCTTAGTGATGTCATCCTACCAATCATGGGCAGCTGACACAAAGAATACTTGGAATGAAAGAACATTCTACCAAAGGATTTTAAAGGATTGTATCACAATACTAAAACAGATGAGAGAGGCCCAAGATATACTTTTTTTCCATCCTTCCTTTATAAATCTATAATACCTTACAAATCTCTTCATCAATCCTTAATATCTATCTATCTATCTATCTATCTATCTACAGGACTGGCTAAGATTTGCTTTTTAAAAAAGTTATAAAATTTATAAACCTAAATCTATAAAAAGTAAACTGTATTGGGGGGGTGAAGAGTAAATTATTATAATGAATTTTAGTAACTGACCATCAGCATTAGGTCTTTTAAAAATGTGGAAATTTACTCAGGTTAAAGTTATTTTGGTACCTCAAATCATTTGTGAATGAGACCAGAGGCATGCATAAATATGATACTTGAATTGTAGGTAACTCTGGGACAAAGTCTGAAGGCAACACAGGCAAAGAAATATTAGCATAGTATAGTTCCATTACAAAAATACGAGCTCCATTTAGAATTCCACTTAATTATTATTTTTTAATAAATTTATTTATTTTATTTTTGGCTGCATTGGGTCTTCATTGCTGTGCGCGGGCTTTCTCTAGTTGTGGTGAGCAGGGGCTACTCTTCTTTGCGGTGCACGGGCTTCTCATTGCAGTGGCTTCTCTTGTTTCAGAGCACGGGCTCTAGGCACATGCGCTTCAGTAATTGTGGCACACAGGCTCTAGAGTGCAGGCTCAGTAGTTATGGCGCACAGGCTTAGTTGCTTTGCAGCATGTGGGATCTTCCTGACCAGGGCTCGAACCCGTGTCCCCTTCATTAGCAGGCGGATTCTTAACCATTGTGCCACCAGGGAAGCCCCCACTTAAGAATTATTGCCAGAACTTCTCTGGTGGTCCAGTGGTTAAGACTCTGTGCTCCCAACGCAGGGGGCACAGGTTCAATTCCTGGTTGGGGAACTAAGATCCTGCATGCCGCACAACGTGACCAAAAAATAAATAAATTAAAAAAAAAATTTTTTAAAAAGAATTACTGCCAATGTGGGCGGCACCCAAAGGGGCGGGGAGGCAAATTCTCAAGACTCCTATGTTTTGATAACCTCCATACCTTTGCCCAGACTCCCCAATTCCCAAACTCCCCTCTTCCCCATTCCTTGGAAAAAAGAGCTACAATTTGCAAAAAAAATGTCAATTTTTAAATTCTAACTGGAGAAGGGCAAGTGGTCATCTCCACTGTGTTTTCTTATCTACAGGCCCAAACTATAGCCTGAGTTTTAAGTGAACTGTTTTTCTCAGGTTACGGTTACCCCAGGAATATAATAAGCTGGACGGTCTGAAATTATTTACAACTAATCAGAACTTGATAAAAGGGTACTCCTCATGGTCTAGTTCAGTTTTAAAAAAAAGAGCTCTGCATTAGGGTTTTAGACACAAAAAATGGAAATACAAAATTTCCTTCGCTGACAATTTGTAGATGTCAATTCAACGTTCCAAAGTTGCGTGATTAATATCATATAATAGCAATAAAACTTCACCATACCCTTGTTTGTCACCACGTCAAACCTCCTCTCCTAGCTCTGACTTCGTAATAAAAAATGTTGCCAATGCTATACTAGGACTTGAAAATTACTTCAACAAAAATTAGAAATTAGGGAATTCCCTGGCGGTCCAGTGGTTAGGACACTGTGCTCTCACTGCCGAGGGCCCGGGTTCAGTCCTTAGTGGGGTAACTGAGATCCCACAAGCTGTGCAGAGCGGCAAAAAAATAAAAATTATAATTAAATGAAAAGAATACCTGAATAGGCACCCAAGAACATTACTTTTGGCCTAAGAGAGCTCAAAAAGTCATGTCTCTATAAAATTGTGTAAAATGACATAGTAGTAACTAAAACATAATATCATCCATATAAAGATGCCTAACTGCATAAGAATTTTAGAACTGATGCATTATCATCACTGTATTTCTTATTAAAGTTCTACCAGTTAAAAAAAATTTAAGAGGAATGAAATGAAGTCAAACTAATGATGAAACTATTGTCTCTTCAAGTGTAGTCTACAACCTGCATTAAACTCACTTATGGTGCTTATTAAAAAACGCATATCCTGGGCCCCGTCCTTAAAAATGCTGATTTATTGTATCTGGGTGATTTTTATGCACAGTTACATTTGAGAACTACTGGATTAGACCTTACTCCCCTCAAAGATCACATCAATTCCCTAAGGACTCCATCTTCCGTACATATATATAATGTTAGATTCAAGAATTTATAGAATTCATACTGCATACTGACTTTAGAACATAATGCTGAAATCTTTTAAGCCTACACTTTTCAATTCAGCATTTTGGTGATGATAAAATGCTGACACCTATTTGAAATTTTAACTGATATGACGTCAATTTTTCTATTACGAATAAATGTTCTTACCATGCCGTGATCAAATGTGAACACACCAACGTCACGTCCATGATGAATATGATTCCGTCTAATAATTGGGTTTCCATGATTTTTAACCCAAATCCCAGCTAAAGCATTATTGGAGATTTCATTATCTTCGTATATTCCCTACAACAATTAACCAGAAATAAACATCAGTAGAGCTAAAAAAAGAAAAAAGAAAAAACCCCACAAAATTAAAAAATACCTGTGCATGGTCTGTTATATAAAGTCCAACATTTTCACAGTCACTGATGTTACAGTGCTTGATAGTGGGACATGCTCCTTGACCACTAACACATACTGCAGAGCCAACTGTAAGACAAATAATTTATTTAAAAACCTACTGGGCAACACAGTGACTCATTTTATAATAAGACGTAACGGGAACACTAACCTGTACATGTACTTCGGATGATACAGTGATCAATAATAGGGCTACAATTTACTGTAATCTCTAAGCAGTGGTGTGCATTGTGGTGTTGAGCAGATTTGTCATCAGGGTTAAACTGAAAAGTAGAAATTTTGTTTGAAATAAACAACCACTGCCTTAATGATTTCCACATACATACTTAAAAATTTAAAAATGCCTTACCCTTATTGTCATATATCCAACATAAGCATCCTCGGAACCTTCCATAAAAACGAAGGTTGAATCTCTAGTGTTTTCAATTATAACTTTGTCTGCTACTTTTCCAGGTGCTACGAAGAAAATATTTTAAAGTATATTACCTTTATCAGACAGACAGAATGGACATTTAAAAATTACTTTTTTAATCAGTAAAAATACTCTGCCATAAAACTAATAATTCAGTACTGCCCTTTTTACGGCTTTTAAATTGGGTACATTTTTTGGAGAGGGAACTTTTAAAGAACATTAATATTGAGTAGATAGGACTAATATTCATTTTATCAGATAGATAACTATGTTTCATTGGCCTTCATAAGGCAGTCATACTTAACATGGACATTATCTGAGTACCATTATACACAAATCCATGTATAGTAATACTTCTATTAAGATTCAACTACAAATAGTATTTAATATCAAATGCAATGGCATATTAAAAAGTGGGTTTCTTGTGGAAACCAAATCACAACCAGCAGCACCAGAAAACGAGGCTCAGGGAGAAGAAAGAAAGGGATGATGAGCAGGGAGAAAAAGAGAGAAACTTCTTTATTTAAACTTATTTCCAATACTGGCCTTGATTTGGAAAGTAATGGAAATCAGTAGGCAAAATTTTTCTATACTTTCTCCTACTTTTCTTTGAGGTGGAAATGGGGGAGGGAAGAAAGAGCAGTAAATGCAAATTTCATTAACTAGTAACAATTAACTAGTTATCTTAAAATGGTCTCGTACTACAGTATCCTTAAAAAAATCAGATATACCATAAATCTTCAAATAACTGATCAGTGCTCAACAACTACTACATTTATTCTTAGAAACCTGACCATAAAAACAGCTTTGAAACAGTACAGAAAGTATTTTAAAAGTACATTTGTTTCATTAAAAATACAGCAATAAAAACATTATCCTCTGTATTTTCAAATAAAAGATAAAATTAACCAATATTTTTCTCTAATGATCAACTAAAGCAGCTGGACAAAGTACTGACATCAAGAAATATACACATCCCCCCAAAAAGAAATAGGTACATTTATAATTTCTGAACTCTAAAGTTTTCATTTCCATCATATAAAATATACATGATATTTCCTATTTTTTTCTACAATTAAGATATTATCATGGTTCATCTGGATTTTAAGTAACTAGCATTTTAAAAACCCATCATGTAAATAAAATATTAAAATTCTAATGACAATGCATTTACACGTACCTGCACCAATCATAGTGATTGGAGATTCAATATATATCCATTCATCAGTATATATTCCAGAATGAACGAAGATAAGTCCATCAAAATGAGCTTCTTGTACTCCACCAAGAGCATCTTCAATTGTATCGTAATACTAAAAAAAAAAAAGAAAAAAGTCAGTATAGAACTGTAAGATCATCATTTTAAATATTAGAAAAAGACAAATCAAACATACCAACATATTTTCTCTTCCTTTGTATCTTGCAGGGTTACTGTAGAAATGTTCAGCAAATCCTGGCTTTACATGCGCACCTTTATACTAAAACATCAAAAAAAACAAAAAAACAAATACTGACTACTAACATAAACACTACAGTCTAAATTAATTTAGTACTATATGAATTTCTCATTAATTATCAAAAACAATTATCAGTCCAACAAATTTTCTGTTGCATACTGCAATGTAAAATCTAGAACAGTTTATGACTCAGTAATATCCAGTAAATAGGACATGGTTTTTCAACCTCAGCACTACTGATATTTTGGAACAGATAATTCTTTGTTGTGAGGGCTATCCTCTGTAGGATGTTTAGTAGCATCCCTGGACTCTAACCACCATGTATCAGTAGCAGTCTCTTCTCCAGCTGTGACAACCAAAAATGTCTCCAGACAATGCCAAACATCCCCTGTGGAGCAAAATCACCCTTAGCTGGGAACCATTCGTAAAGGACCATGTGAAAATTAAGCTAAATGTGAAACTTTAAATAACTACTCAACGGTAATAATTTAAATGTAAGTTCAAACAGATCCAGAGAAAGTATAACTGCTCTCAGGCTACTGATACTTACTGCTACTGTTTAAATGATTAATAAATATGTCAGTAGTGAAAAGAATTGTTGACTTTTTTGTTGGTTGATAAATGTCCACTGACTTGAAACCTATTCTGTTTTTTTTTTTTTTGCGGTGCCATGAGTCTTCTGGGATCTTAGTTCCCTGACCAGGGACTGAACCCAGGCCCTCAGTAGTGAAAGCGTGGAGTCCTAACCACTGGACTGCCAGGGAATTCCCTTGAAACCTATTCTTGAGTTTAAATTTTTAAAAAGGAACTTTTATTTAAAATATATAATATAAATCAGTGTTTTCCATTTATACTTCATACCAACTGCTGGAAACTCTCTTTCCAAGGATTTGGATGTTCATATTCTTCTGGATTAATCTGGTAGAATTTGCCAGGTTCAGGATGCATCATAGGGCGGGTATATTCAAATACTTCCATGTATAATCGTTTCCTGAAGGGGGAAAGGAATGAAGATTTCTTCATAAAATGTCCTTTAAACAACTATAAAAATTATTTGAGGCCTCAAAAACTTCTAGGAATATGAAAAAGCAGAATTTTAAATGTAAAAATAAAATTTTTGTCTAAAACAATGTAACTGCATATAAAACACAGTCCATCCAAAAGAGTAAGTGTCAATTCTTTAAAACCTGACTGTTTAGTCAGGCGAAAATAAAAGCCACTCTTACTGTAAAAGCCACATACAGTTTCAATTTTCTTCTTCTTTTTTTTTTTTTTTGCGGTACGCGGGCCTCCCACTGTTGTGGCCTCTCCCGTTGTGCAGCACAAGCTCCGGACGCGCAGGCTCAGCGGCCATGGCTCACGGGCCCAGCTGCTCCGCGGCATGTGCGATCCTCCCGGACCGGGGCACAAACCCGTGTCCCCTGCATCAGCAGGCGGACTCTCAACCACTGCGCCACCAGGGAAGCCCCAGTTTCAATTTAAAAGGATTATTTTAAATAATGATGAAAAATAATGATGCTGCTTCATTTATGTCCTATCAAGAACCATCAAATCTTAGAAATGGAGTGATAATAACTATTATAACTTCTTGTACAAAGCAAAATGTTTCTTCTTCTGCTCTTCGTTCTTTTTCCTTTCTAACACAAACATAATTTTTTCTTAAATTTAAGGTGTACCTTATTTTTAGCATCATAGAAGTAATACATATAAGCTGTTGTAAAATACAGAAAAGTATAATGATAACCTAAACAGTTTACTGTATTTCCTTACAGTCTTTTTCACTTATAACAGTTGTGACTGTAACACATAAAATTCTGTATTCTGCTTTTTACTTTTTATAACATAGCATATTCCTATGTTATTAAAAACTGTAAAAATCACTGTTAATGACTATATCACAACCCTCTAAGTAGACATTACATTGTTTACTTTTAGTCCCATCCCTTATTGCTAGACTTTTCCATTATTTCTAATTTCCCCCCACTGTTAACTATGCTATTATGAAAAATTTGTAAATAGGGTAAACAAATTTTCAGAAGTGGAATTGCTGGGTCAAAGGGCATGCTTTTCTCTTTTTTTTTGGCTGCATTGGGTCTTTGTTGCTGTGTGCGAGCTTTCTCTAGTTGCAGTGAGTGGGGGCTACTCTTTGTTGCGGTGCACGGGTTTCTCATTGCAGTGGCTTCTCTTGCTGCAGAGCACCGGCTGTAGGCGCGTGGGCTTCAGTAGTTGTGGCTCGCGGCTCTAGAGCACAGGCTCAGTAATTGTGGCACACGGGCTTAGCTGCTCTGCGGCATGTGGGATCTTGCTGGACCAGGGATCGAACCTGTGTCTTCTGAATTGGCAGGCGGATTCTTAACCACTGCGCCACTAGGCAAGTACCAGGGTATGCCTATTTTATGGTTCAAAAATACAAATGTCCAAACTATTTTCCAAAAGTGATATACAAAATCTACAGTCTTACCTAACTATCAGATTTAATTAATTAGCTGTTTTAAATCAGACTTCATACTCTTTCTAAAAAGCAATGGAATGAAAAACTTTTCCCATAATCACTGTTGCTTTTAACTGACAAGTAGCAGAAAAAGTACTTATTTTATTGTTTTAAAAACACTGCTGGGCTTCCCTGGTGGCGCAGTGGTTAAGAATCCGCCTGCCAATGCAGGGGACACGGGTTTGAGCCCTCGTCCGGGGAGATCCCACATGCTGCGGAGCAACTAAGCCCGTGTGCCACAACTACTGGGCCTGCACTCTAGAGCCCGCGAGCCACAACTACTGAAGCTGGTGAACCTAGAGCCCGTGTTCCGCAACAAGAGAAGCCACCACAATGAGAAGCCCGCACATCACAACAAAGAGCAGCCCCTGCTCGCTGCAACTAGAGAAAGCCTGCACGCAGCAACGAAGACCCAACGCAGCCAAAATAAATAAATAAATTTATAAAAAATATATTACAAAAAACACTGCCTGGACTGACAGCCAACATTTGTGATAAATAGTTAACTTGGAATTTATAAGCATTCTAATTTTCTTCTGACTATTTAATTGTAACCATCAACTCACACTCCAAATTTCCTACCATCTACAGCATTTTGGGCAACAAGTAATATATCTCAAGATAATAAGAAATAAATTTTCACTTACCACAAAATTGGATCATTAGCAAGCTCACTGAAGCGTTTACACACACAAGCTGCTCTACAAAGATCCTGTTCCAGCAAGTAAGAGAAGATTTTTAGAACCACTTCATCTGGCAGTTTCTCCTGAAGATACTGTTCAGCAGGTGCTGCTATAAAGAGATTAACAAACAGAATATAAACAATCTATCATGCTAGCAAAGACTTTCTCATTATTTAAAGAGCACAATTTCCATTTTGTCTAATGAACAGCTTTTATTTTTTGACAATCATTTTATAAGCATTTGCTTTCATAGACGACACACATTTATTTTCTTTTATCTTGACAGTATTCTTTCTTTTAGCTAGCTAGTATGCACCATTTCAAAAACTGGCTACACTAAATATACAAAAAGGATTTTTATACAATTACAATCAGAGATGGAGAAGGTGACGGTTCTCATGTTTATTCTGTAATAATCACTTTCTCAATCTCAAATGTACAAATAAACTACATTTAAGTTGATATTAATTTTTTGGTATCAAAAAATAAAAATTATTTGACCCTATTTCTTAGCTTTCCATAGGAAATACCTGATAGATCTTGAGATTTTCCAGAGACTCTGGCACGTTTTGCACGATGACCAAAGAAGTTTTCTGTGGTTGAAGTTGAAGCACCCTTTAAAAACAAAATGAAAACTAAGCAAATATTTTTACCATAATCATTACATCTAAAAAATGACTGACGGTCCCCTTTCTGTTTGTTTCCTAACAATTCCTTCATTACACACACAAAAAAAGCAGTTACACTGAATTTACCTCCATACTGCTCTTTGTAGGACACGCTGTTCTTTTTGGCAAAAGAGTTTTCCTACGAAGTTGGTATGGACTATTTTGTGCACCAGGACCCGATTCTTCTGCAACCATATCTGCAGGTACATCATCATCTGTTATAAACAAAAACAATATGAAAAATGATACTCATTTTTAAGAAAAAGCTCTATGAATTCAGTAACTTTTTAAAAACTTTATACATTTTTTTGGGGGGAGATACAGTTTTTATACAAAATTCCAGGCAACTGGATAACCATCTGAGAAGTGCTGGATTTCTACTTTATTTCTTACTTCAAAATAAATTCCACAATTGACCATATGCTTAAATACAATATAAATAAATAAAAATCACTAGGAGAAAACAAAATTATTTTTTATAATGTTAAAGTGGAAAAGCTCTTTCAAGGTATGACACAAAATTGGAAGGCATTTAAAAAAAAGGTGAGGAGGATGTTCACTTGATGAGTGAGTGCATGGTTAGAGTCCAAGTGGGGTGAGAAAGGTGTCAAAAGAGAGGGATAGTTCAGTATAGGGTATCAGATACCAAGTAGGATAAAAAGGGCATCCATGCAGAGAGTGGTCTGGCATACAGTGTTGGAGCTCAAGAGGGGTTAAGAAGGAAGTCCATGTGGGGGAAGGTGGCCTGGAATGGAGAGTCAGAGCCAGAGAAAGGAGAGAAGGGCATTGCACAGGAGAGGGGATGGTGGAACCGGAAGCTTGGTAACAAACAACAGAGGGACTGATCAAATGGAAGCCAGGCTTCTGAAAGAGAAGAGAGTTAAAATATTAAAAAAGAGAAAGCTAGAGTAAATCTTACAGTGTTAGACTGGAATTATCAATGTGAACTCATTGTTTTTAAAAGATAGATAGATATAGAAATAGGTATAGTTACAGATGTTTGAAAATGTGTGGATTATACACGCGTATATTCCCTAGCTCTGTTCACTGACAAAGCCTGGAAGCAATGCCACTCCAACAGCAATGAGCATGACTAGCATTTGGATCTTTGCTTCTGAATACTTCTCTATAAAAGGAGTAAGGGCTCCTTGGAGAAATGGCTGATTCTAGGCTGAGGGAAATACAGAATGAGCCTGGAGTATCTTGTGGCAGAAACAAGGAAGTGCTCAGTAATGAGGACATGTCAAAAGAACACTGAAGTCAGCCTGAATGGCCACCCACTAGCAAAATTATGCTGAAGTACCAAAACTCATGACAGTAAAGGGATTATAACCCACTGAATGGACAGCAACCTATAAATTCATCCTACTATAAACGAATAAATGGAAAGTTTGATAAGGAGATGTTTAAAGTACCTCCCCCACAAAATACTGATTAAATAGAAAGGGAAAAACCATTAACAGTAGAGATGCCAATCAGATGCTGTCTTAATTAAGGGATCAAAGTGAACATCATCATTCACAGGACAAACTGAAACCGTGTGTCACCTGATAGCATACAAGATCACAGAATCACTTCTATGATATTCCTGACAAAGATGCATAACCTAAATCTAATTATGAGGAAACATTAGAACAAATTCTTGTTCTAATTTGTTTTGAATAATCTTCAAACTGTCAGTTATGAAAGTCAAGGAAAGCCTGAGGAACTGTTCCAGATTGAAGGATACTGAAAAGAAATGTCAACTCAACGCAACATGTGGTTCTGAACTGGATCCTTTTGCTAAAAAGGTTATTAAGACAACAGTGAAATAATTCATTCAATTAGTGAAACTTGAATGGGGGTCTAAAGACAGTAACGTGTCAATGTTAACTCTCTGATTTTAATAGGTGTAGTATGGTCATTTAAGGGAATATCTTTGTTTGTAGGAAATGCCCACTGAAGTATTAGGAGGTGACAGGACAAAGGCTGGGAACTTATTCTTGAAGGGTTCAGGGAGAAAAAAAACCACACACTTCTTTGTACTGTACTTCTCAACTCTTTCTTAAGTTTGGATTGTTAAAAATGAACTAATAAATTTGAGTAGTATTTTAACATTTAAAAATTCTGCTTGGAAAATGAAAACCATAAACATAGTCAAAAGAAGCAACACAATTAGGAAAAAATATTTGCAACACATGTCACGAAAGGGTAATTTCCTTATTATATATGAGTGCTACAAATCAATATGGAAAAGGCTAACAATTCAATAGAAAATTGGACCAAGGACACGAACAGACAATTCATAATTTAGGAAATACAAATGAAATACTAATAAAAACTATAATGAGATTTTTTTTATCAAAGCAGATTATCAAAGATCAAAAAGTCTGATCACAGGACTTCCCTGGTGGTGCAGTGGTTAAGAATCTGCCTGCCAATGCAGGGGACATGGGTTCGGGCCCTGGTCCGGAAAGATCCCACATGCCTTGGAGCAACTAAGCCCGTGCGCCACAACTACTGAGCCTGCGTGCCACAACTACTGAAGCCCGCGCACCTAGAGCCCATGCTCCCACAACAAGAGAAGCCACTGCAATGAGAAGCCCGCACACCATAACGAAGAGCAGCCCCGCTCGCTGCAACTAGAGAGAGCCCGCATGTAGCAACAAAGACCCAATGCAGCCAAAAATAAAGAAACAAATTTATATACATAAAAAAGTTTGATCACATACTAGTATTATATATCAAAGGATAGTATGAGGCAAAAAAACAGTTCTTAATTGCTTTAAGGAGAGCAATTTGACAATAGCTATTATTACTTAACAATTCCATTTCTGGGAATTGATTCTGCAGCTATATTCACACACATGGGCAAAGTAGTAAGTACCAGGATATTCACTGCAGTACTGTTTATAATACTGCTGGGTAACAATCAAAATGTTCATCAGTAAGTGTTTGTTAAAAAAACTATGGTATAACTATACTATCGATGTGGCCATTACAAAATATAAAGCAGTTCTATACAGAACAGATAAGGAACTATTTCCAATATACAGGAAGTATAAAACCCAAAATATACAGAACAATGTGTTTAGTATATGTGTGTGTTTCAAGGCAATACATATACATATGCTTATACATGCATATATTTACTAAAATATAAACTCCATGATGGAAGAGAGCCAACTTGAAGAAGCTCCCACTAGCCAAAGATGGGACAATTTGAGCATCAGTAAGGATAACTGAAAAGAACCAAAAGCAATATATTTAAATCTGTGAGTTTATGACACTTAAAAAAAAGGGGGAAAAAGGTTACTTTGAAAGATGCTAGTGAAAAGCAACTCATCGTTTTGAAAACTGCTATACAACAGGAAATAACAAAACATTTACTCTTCCTCTCTTATATAAACTAAACTACCAGGTAACTATTAGATGAGGGGAAGCTTCTTTACAGAAACATTCCAGCAATAAATGAAGAAGAAATAATAAAATTAGAAAAAATTAAAATCTGCAATCTCTAAAGAGTTAATGGATATAACCACTGAGTATCAATAGTTCTAATATCACAAAAAGAAAAACCACCAGATATTATATATGATGAAAGAACACACCACCACCTACAAAATTTTGCCAAAACCATCAAATCTCAAATTGATCAAACCTGTTAAAAATTCTAGAAGATTAAACTATACCAGTTTCTTTGACAAATTATGTGCGAAAAAATGGAAAAATAAGCAAGACTAAAGCATACTGTTTAAAAATGTACACTACGGTATTAAAATTACAAAGAAAAAAGCCAGAAAATGATTATCATAAAAATGCTTTTTGTGGGGAAGGAATGGGGCACATAAAAGGCTTCTGCAGTGGCTGGTAAAGTTCTACTTCTTGATCTATTGGTATTACAATACCAACCTTAACAATAATTCAATAAACTATATATTTATGTGAGCTCCTCTATCTGGCTATATTTTCTGATAATAAAGGTGTTTTTAAAAGATGGGAGGTTTTAACAGTGTATTTGAAAACAGAGGTTTTGTCCCAACCCCAGACCTTGGACAGATAAACTTTTAAAAATCAATCAATAAATCAATTTTTTGGCCATACCCTGCATCATGCCGGATCTTAGTTCCCAACCAGGGATAGAACCCACGCTCCCTGCAGTGGAAGCTTGGAGTCTTAACCACTGGACTGCCAGGGAAGTCCTAGGCAGATAAACATTTTTACACCTAAATACTCTCACTAGTAAAGATGGTAATGCTATCTTACAATTCACTGGGATGCTGAAAGTGTTTAAATAGAATAACATGTGCAAAACACTCAGCAGTATGCCTGGCTCACACTGTGTTCAATAAATGTTTTAACTATTATTATTCCATTTAAATATTATTCAAATGAAACCTGGAAAACCTAGTAAGTTTTCTATGTACTATGCTGTAGTCAGAAAATATAGCCGGTGTTACATGCTTGGGTATTTGTGAGTCATCCCACTGTAGTTTAATATGTGGTTAATTTCTACGTTTCATGTGTGATTGAAAGGAACATCTACATTCTATTTTTTGAGAGTAAAGTTTAAACACATCTAAAATATCAAGTTTGTTAACTGTACTGATCAAATATTCTATGCCTTTACTTTTGTTGGAGGGTGGTGGTAGCAGTGGTCTGATTTATCTGTCAGCTTCTGAAGGAAATGTGCTAAAATTTCCCACTACCTGTAAGTAGTCCATTTTTAGTATGTAAAATTTTGCTTTATATACTTTGACATAATATTACTTGGACATAAAGGTTCAAGATTATTATATCTTCCTAGTGAATTATTCCTTTCCATCATTATGCAATGGCTCTCTTTATCCTTAATAATACTTTTGCCTTTAAAATCTGTTTTTGCCTGATAATATTTTTCTAAGAGCTTTTTGTTTTGTTTTGTATCAGCCTAGCATTTTGCCAATCTTGTATTTTCAACTTTTTAATTTTGGGTCATTATATTTTAGATTTAGTTCTTCTTAACCATTTATTGCTATATTTCTTTCCTTTTCAGCCAAGCAAGAATATCTAATATGCTATTTAATCCATCTAAAGCCAAATTCCAAGATTATATATTTTAATTTCTGAATGTAATTTGATTTTCTTTTTCGAGTCTGTTTCTTTTTCATATTGGCCTGTTACTTCATCATGCTTCATTTCCTTTTTTTATCCTTTTAATCATTTCATACACACTTATTTTATATTCTCATTTAGATTGTTCTATCATTGGTCACTTTAAAAAAATCTATGTACAATTAGGAAAGCTCTTTCAGGTTCTAGGCTGCATGACTGGGTCTCAGAGCTAGCTCTATTTTGAAAAGGCCCAATCTCCATTCTCCACTAAAATTCCACCCCAGACTTCTTAGGACATATATCCAGGACCAAAAGGGGCCTGTACTATTTTATACAGCAGCACCAGTTCCCACTTAAGGTTTTGATTTGATTTCTTTCATACCTGGCACCTGGGAATTTCCTTCTTTTCTTCCTCAGAGTTTAGCTATGCATTTACAGTTTTGCGTTACATTTCTATATGTTTGCAGTGTGTATGCACGTGCGGGTGATACTTCTATCATCTTGGTTTATCATGCAGCTAGTAGTCAGTCAGTTTCTACAACACTCAAAAGAACATGCTCAAACTTTTCATCCTATACAGCCCTCTCTCTAATCCCACTCCTGTTTAAAACCTATACATCTCACTATTACAGATACCCACCCAGACACCACCATCTTTCCTTTTCACCATCAACACAGCAAATAGTAAGGACTGAAAAGTAAGGAATGCAGAGGTAATAACAGGAAAGAGAAGGTGCTTGTTAATTCAGGTGCAAGCTGAAGTTCACACCAAATAAATACATGAAGCTACATGATTTGAATCATGTAATGCCACAGTAACCTCAACTTCTTATTCAGAACACTGTCCTGTTCTAAAGCACTCAAAGCTCAGTTCTAAAGTAACTGTATTAAACTCTTGTGCTGAGATAAAGAATCTGTGCTAAATTCTATACAGCTCTCATAATAAATTACCACTGACTGTTCTGAAAATTACATACAGTGCCAGAAGGTATTTTTACAAAGGGGTCATTCTGAAAAGATCATCTGGCTACTATTTTAAATAAGAAGCAAAAGGAGAAAGCTTAGAAGAAACAAAAACCCAAAACACACACACAAAAAACAATCTCTAGGCACTAGTGTTCTCTTCATCTTTTTTTTTTTTTTTTTTTTGCGGTATGCGGGCCTCTCACTGTTGTGGCCCCTCCTGTTGCGGAGCACAGGATCCGGACGCGCAGGCTCAGCGGCCATGGCTCACGGGCCTAGCCGCTCCGCGGCATGTGGGATCTTCCCGGACCGGGGCACAAACCCGTGTCCCCTGCATTGGCAGGCGGACTCTCAACCACTGCGCCACCAGGGAAGCCCTCTCTTCATCTTTTGAACTCCTATAGTACTGTATATACACCATATATTCTTTACCTTATTACAGCTGCCTTATCTGTTTTTTACTTTTTTGGCATACACCGTTATTTTCCTAACAAAATTTAAGCTCTGAGGGCAAGGTCCCTATTTTATATTTTTCCTCCATGTTCAGCTTAGTGCCCAATAACGGCTGAATAGATGTTGATTCTTATCCATCAAGAACTCTTTAATTTTACTCAATTCAAGGAGTTTTTCCCAGAAACCATCACTAGTGGTAGACTAAGATGATCTTACATACTACTTTACAGAAAATAAAAAGCTAGACAGGAACTGCTCACTTCTTCCTACCTCCAACTCTGCAAACTCATTTACATGCATATCCATTATTTTTTGTTCCCTCCTGAAATTATGATAGATTTGGCACATATGAAGCGAACAAAAAAATGTTAAATAAATTATACAATAACTAAAGTAAAGATCTATGATAGCTGCCAAACTGTGTCCAATCGGGAACCAAGAAATCATGAAGGACTGGTTATGGTATTGTTCTAACAACAAAGTCTAAAAACAAGACCTCAAAATAATATTTTGTTAAAAATTTTTTAACTTTATAGCCTTTACTTTTACATCTAACATTGGAATACCAGTATTCAAATGTCAAATTGTAATCTAAGACTAATAAAAAATAACTCTCAATACCAAAAATGTTCAATTTCAACCATAACTAACAGAAAATGTAGTTTTCAATTAGAAAAACAATTTAGAAAAAAAGTTCTTGACCAGAGATGCCCAATAGAAACAGCATGTGATCCAATTTTCTAGTAGCTATATTAAAAAAAAAAATCAGTGAAATTAATTTTAATATAAATTTAACCCACTTATCTAAAATTTATTATCTCAACATGTAATCAATATAAAATTATGAGATATTTTACATTCTCTTTTTTCATACTAAAGCTCTGTATTTTTAATACTTACAGTATGCCTCAAATTCAGATAAGCCATACTTCAAGTGCTCAATAGCCCCATGTGGCTAGTGGGTACCCTAATTGGATAGTACACACACATACATACACAGTTTTATTAAATTCTTATCAGTTCTCTTAAAGGATAAATAGTATCATGCAGTTTAAAGGGATGTTATACCCACATATATACATAATGTCAAAATTTATTTTAAAATTTTTAGATTTTACTACAAATCCTATATAAATATACTAGAGTCTTCACTATCAATAGGAACCACAGGGATAAAGGCTTCTGGAGAATAAGCATGCTTATTTAACTAAAAAATAATCTTTGAAATCTTTGATATTAAATAGTACTGAAAATTTATATTAAGATGCACTTCAACAAAAGATGAGACTTAAGTCTATACACCTTAAGCAGAATACCTTAATTTTTACATAGCCTTTTAACTATCTCAAAGATGTACAAAAAATTATACTATTGATTGGCTGGGGTTTAAAGTCTATACACTTTAGGTTTAAAGACTAACCTAAAGATAAAGGGTAGTTTATGGAATTTAATGTCTAGAAGTTTTTCCCCCCACAAATCTATATGAGTTCCACATTACTTACCCATAGCCACAGATCAGATTGGAAACTTAGGCAAATCTGTGCTAGTAACTGTGTGTTTAGAAACAGCTCCCAGTCTCACAGTGTAAAGAACCACACTTGACAACTGTTTCTAACACAGTTGGGAACTACCACAGCTTTTTTCCAACTACTAAAAAAATCCATGAATAAACTGAAATCAAGAAAAAAATTTATCTTAAATGCATTTTAACTTAAATATTTTACTTAAAACTTAAATATTTTACTTTAAAAACTTAAATATTTTAAGGGAGGGAGCCCAGAAGTAAAGCTATTATAAAAAACTGCTTTTTAAAAGTCTGACTTGAGATAATCAGATATTTATAATTGTATCTTATATACTGTTAAAAACTCTAAAAAATTTAACTATTCAGGATACTGCTCTATACTTCCATTAACATATTCAGTTATTATTTATACACATACATACATACACACGCACATAATTCTACTGAATTTTCACCACAACATGAACTATAGGGATTATCTAAGACTGGTCAAAGAAAATATATTTGACCACTGAATAATAGTCTTTAGAAGCCATCTTTGATATTATAAAGAACTACTGAAAACTCAAGCAGGCTTCATTTCAACAGAAAAAATTTAGACCACTCTTCATTCCAAGCTGACATAAAGGATGTTCAACAAATATTTGCTGGTGGCACAGTGGTTAAGAATCTGGCTGCCAATGCAGGGAACACGGGTTCAATCCCTGATCTGGGAAGATCCACATGCCACAGAGCAACTAAGCAACTGAGCCCACATGCCGCAACTACTGAAGCCCATGCTCTGCAACAGAGCAGCCCCTGTTCGCCACAAGTAGAGAAAGCCTGCATGCAACGAAGACCCAACGCAGCCAAAAAAAAAAAAGAATAAATGAATGAATGTGCCGTGCACTACGTGAGGTACTGGTAAAACAGAGCAACCAAACAGAATATTGTACTTACCCTCCAAGAGCTTAGACGAGACATAAATAACTAAGCAGGCAATAATAATACAGTATGTCATACGCTGTAAAAAGGATAAGCAGAAGGTACTATGGGAACACACAAGAATATCTAATCCAATCTTTGTTAGGGTATGATGCTGGGATATTAGTGAAGGTTTCTTGAAGAAGGTCCAAGGTGAGATGATAACTACTGGGAGTTAGTTAAGCAGAAGGAACAGTGAAGACCTGAAGGTGCTCACCTCCAGAAGTCTCAAAGAACTGCACGTTGGTCCATACAGCTGTATCACATAGCAGGGTCCAGATCACGAAGGGTGCTACTAACACTTTAAAGAATTTAGATTTTATCTTGAAGGCCAAGGATAGCCACTAAAGGGCTTTAAATACAGAACAGTGACATGTTCTGATTTGTGTTTTAGGGAGATTACCGGAACAATGTATAGATAGATAATTGGATGACACTGGTGGCAAGAGGCCAATTAGGATACTATGGAGTAATACAATGGAGAGATGAACATAGCTTGAACTATGGTAATAAAAATGAAAGAACTGAATAGATCTGTGATATATTCACAAGGTAAATTTGCAAAACTTGGTGAATGAATGGATATGGGTGGGGTGGAGGAGAGGATGGTGCCAAGAATAATATTGATTTGGGCAATCCAATGGATGGTGGTGCCATGTACTAATAAGGAAGGAATGTTTGTAGGTAAGACAGGGATGTGGAGGGGAAAAAAAAGGTTTGGATTTTTCTTTTTAATGAGAAAGTTTTCTCTTTTGTTTTGTTTTGCTGCGTTGGGTCTTTGTTGCTGCGCGCAGGCTTTCTCTAGTTGTGGCGAGCACGGGCTATTCTTCGTTCCTGTGTGTGGGTTTCTCTTTGCAGCGGCTTCTCTTGTTGCAGAGCAGGGGCTCTAGGTGTGTGGGCTTCAGTAGTTGCAGCACGTGGGCTCAGCAGTTGTGGCTCATGGGCTCTAGAGCACAGGCTCAGTAGTTGTGGTGCATGGGCTTAGTTGCTCTGCCGCATGCGGGATCTTCCCGGACCAGGGCTTGAACCCGTGTCCCCTGCACTGGCAGGCAGATTCTTAACCACTGTGCCACCAGGGAAGTCCCCAGGTTTGGACTTTGAGGTTTGAGGAAGCTGTGGGACATTCACGTGGAGACTCTCAACAAAACTAAATATATTGATCTCAGGCTCCAGTGAGTGATTTGGGTTGGAGATAAAAAATTAGAGAATTTTGCCACTCTGAAAATATACTCTGGTAGGAGTGAGACTCAGAAAGTGTAGATTAGCTGTCGTTATTTATATATGGTACAATACTGGTGTTTCATGGCAGATGTGTCATCCAACTCTTGAGAATTAGCCATATGATGTAAGTGGATAGTTAGCAATGTCAAAATTATCATTACTGTATATATAAAAATGTATCTGTGGGTCCTGAATTGACAAGAATTCATACTCTAGCTTGATAAAAAATAAAAGAATATCAACTGACAACTACTAATTCAAGGATTAATATCCTTTGGGAGTAGCTTAGCTTTATTTTCATTCTTTCCTGTTACATATCACATTCTGTTCTCCTAAGACATTTTCTCCCACTGCTTTCAGGGAAAGGAGTATTGAATAGCCTCCCTCGCAAATGGAACATTTTAAAACTCTTTCTTCTATTCTCGTATCTTACCTCCAGTTTTGCATTTTCAATATTTCCTAAAGTGACAAAATTCATAAAACACAATCATTCTTTTCTATTTTATCAAACAATAAAAACTATTTTAAAGTAACTTTCATAAATTTTAAGTATTTTTAAAGTTCAATGGAAAATTGAAAATCTGCCATTGAGGGACTTGATCTAGTAGGGAAGCTAGACATGTAAACAAATAACTGAAGCAACGTAATTCAAAAGTATCATTACATCCAAAGTAGAAGCTGATATGACAAGAATATCAAGTGCATCATTAATTCAAGATCAGAATGACCATGGTCCCAAATCAATAATTAAGACAAACCTAATTAAGGCTAACATAAGATTCATATAAGTCATTAATTAAAAGCTATTAATTTTCATCTATTTGCTAGTCACTATGAATATAAAAATCTGCCATTGAGGGACTTGATCTAGTAGGGAAGCTAGACATGTAAACAAATAACTGAAGCAATATAATAAGTGCCATACTAAAAGCACTCAAGGTGTTAGTAAAGTATAAAATAGGACACACAAATCACCACATGCATGCACATAGCTTAAAAGGAAACAATTTAGCCTGTCCCTAGTTTT
The DNA here is from genome assembly GCF_949774975.1 of Lagenorhynchus albirostris. NCBI lineage: Eukaryota > Metazoa > Chordata > Mammalia > Artiodactyla > Delphinidae > Lagenorhynchus > Lagenorhynchus albirostris. Next base: position 50,413,974 of record NC_083107.1, on the reverse strand, counting down.
ATTTTCACATGAAATTTAGACAATTTTAGAAATGCCTTGTATTAGTTTAGTTTTATAGAAAAGTAGTAGTGAAAGCCAGGAGAGTAAAGTATGAAGGTCAAAATGAGAATAAGGCTATTATATTCTTACAAGCATTAAATGCTTAACCTTTGTTGTAAATTCACACAACTACTTAAATGAAAGAAGGAAAATGGACCGAGAGACTAAGCATCATCAGTTCTCTTTCTTTCACAGTTCCATAGTTAGACCACAATTCTGAGACTGCATGATTTCTAGCAATATTTTACAGATCAAAAGATCAGATGACAGGGAAGATATTATTAGTGGTCATCTGAGGTCCACAAGGTTCAGTGAAATGCTGAAGGTTAGAAAGCTAGTAAGTGGTAGCAAAATAATTTTTAGCTCAGTGGACTCCAAGTACAATGTTTTTACTTGTTTTCACAAAATGTAACTTGGATGTCTCAAAAAAGCTTATTATATAATCAATACAGATGATGATGATAATGATAGTAAATGGAATAATAATAGTACTATTACAAACTAGCGTACCCAACACTGAAAACTTCCATGTGCAGGCACTATTATTTCAAGTTTTCTATATGAATTAACTAACTGAATCCTTATATCAACTCTTTGAGGAACATATAATTCCTATTTTACAGATGAAAAAACTAGGCACAGAGAGGTTAAACATCTTGCCCAAGGCCACAAAATATTAAGAAGCAGAGGCAGAATGTGAACTCAGCCTAGCTCCAGCACCCCATACTCTTTACCACTGTGCTATCTAAATACACATTAGTCATGAGAAATACTATTGGATACACTTATCACTAGGAGTGCATTAGCATATAAAAGAATACTATAAATGGAACATATACTTTTGGAAATGTTAAAGAATTTTAAAAAATGAAATCATAATTTTTCATGTCTTATTTTATTTGAAGTGTTAATGAGTTGACTTTATATAAAAATACCACAACATATACATCAGACCCTTTATTTTCATAATGAGTATCTCCTTAGATCTTTTTGTACTGTAAATATCAATAACATTTTGATATTTTATTTTACATGTTAGACGGCATAGCACAATGTTTACGAATACAGGCTCTGGAAAGACTGTTTAGCTCTTTGTTAGAATACTGGCTTAGTGGTTGTGCAATCTTGGACAAGTTCCTTAACCTGTTTGATTTTCAGTGCATCTATAAAATGGAGATAATGGTGCGTACCTCATAAAATTTTTGTGAAGATTAATACTTAACACAGTCCCTGGCAGAGATAACATTCCAATGTTAGCTATTAAAATAATTGACATGGGATGCTGAAAGTTAGCAAGATGCACTCCAAATATATTTCAGGGCTCCCCTGGTGGCGCAGTGGTTGAGAATCCGCCTGCCGATGCAGGGGACACGGGTTCGTGCCCCAGTCCGGGAAGATCCCACATGCCGCGGAGGGGCTGGGCCCATGAGACATGGCCGCTGAGGTTGTGCGTCCGGAGCCTGTGCTCCGCAACAGGAGAGGCTACAGCAGTGAGAGGCCCATGTACCACAAAAAAAAAAAAAAAAAAAAATATATATATATATATATATATATATATTTCAAATTCTAGCTAGAGGCCTTTATTATATTATCCAACTCAATCTTCAAAAAAACCTTTAAAATGTAGAAATAATGATTCTTAACACAAAATATTTCTCACGATGAGTGATTAGAATAGTTCTTGACTAGCTGAAAACACAAGGTGAAATCCACAAATGCCAAGGCTGACCACTGATAAAAACGAATACTGATCATTTCATTTTAGGAGGCTATAATATTATTCCAATGATTCTGCCACAAATTTAAAGTATGTGTCACAATTTTTTCCCTAATTATAAAAATGTTCACAATTGCCAAGATATGGAAGCAACCTAAGTGTCTGACAGATAAATGGATATAGAAGATATTGTACACACACACACACACACACACACACACACACACACAAATGGAATACTACTCAGCCATAAAAAAGAATGAAATCTTGCCATTTGTAACAACATGGATGGACTTTGAGGGTATTATGCTAAGTGAAATGAGTCAGACAGAGGAAGAAAAATACTGTATGATATCACATATATGTGGAGTCTAAAAAATAAAACAAACTAGTGAATATAATAAAAAAGAAACAGACTTAGATACAGAGAAGTAATGGTTACCAGTGGGGAGAGGGAAGGGGGGAGGGGCAAGATAAGGGTGAGGGTTTAAGAGGTATAAACTACTATGTATAAAATAAGCTACAAGGATATACAGTACAACACAGGGAATATAGCCAATATTTTATAATAACTATAAATGGAATATAACCTTTAAAAATTGTGAATCACTATGTTGTACACCTGAAACTTATGTAACATTGTACATCAACTATATCCTAATTTTTAAAAAGTTCACTTAGAAAATGTGAATAAAGAAAAACACAAAAGGAAAAAGTTACTAAAATCTCATCACCCAGAGTTTATTACCATTAATATTTCAGAATATTCAAGTTATTTTTCTCTATACAAATTACATAACTGAAACACTGTATGCACTGTTTGTATTTTGCTTTTTTATTTTCATTATATCATGAGTATATATCATGAACATATAGTTCATGATACAGGTCACAAAATTTCTTTCTGAAACATGTTTTCCAACGGCTACGGAATAAAAATGTTCCATAATTTATGTAATCAGCCCCTTGTTAAATTTATTTAACCAGTCCCCTCTTATTTAAAGTTTCCTTTTTTTTTCTTGGTCATATTTGTGAACTGCTTTAATCATGACAACAATTTACCCTTTCAGGACTGATGATTTTTGACAAAGCTTTATGTCATTCAGAGTCAAACAAGATGACTTACCAAGCTAGGAAGTAATAATAGCTATTAGTTAAATAATAAATAAATAGACTTTTACTAAAGTACCTATTATGAAGCAGGCACGTCATCAACAAACATTATTTCATCATTACTACTATCCTATAAGGTTGATACTACTATTCCCATTTTAGAAATGTGGAAACTGAGGTTTAGAGAGAGTAACTTTCTAGCAGTCAAAAAGTCAGTGTTAGGGCTGGGATTTGATTCAGGAACCCAGTCTTAACTTCTGTTCCATACTACCTTCCTAACAACAACAAAATCAATAATACAACCAACAATACCAGCCCAACAACAACAAAGTGCATCTAACATTTTATCAACATGCCAGGCACTGTGATCACTGTTTTACATACATTATTCTCTATATTCCTATAAAAGAGACCTACTGATTATGAGTCCAACTTGTCTATTTTGTCCTCAGAATATGTTTGTATACCCAGTTGACCCTGGAACACATGGAGTTAGGGGCACTGATCCTCCTTGCAAGGTTGAAAATCTACCTGTAACTTACAGTCGGCCCTCCACATTGGCAGTTCCTGATCTGTGGATTCAACCAACCACAAATCATGTAGTACTGTAGTATTTACTATTAAAAAAAAACCACGTATAAATGTACACATGCAGTTCAAACCTGTTTAAGGGTCAACTGTATGTTTTTATCTTCATGCCTTTATTCACGTGGTCTTCTTGCTTACAATATCCATCTCTTTTGTTTCTACTTACATAAGGTTATAGTTCAGTGTTCTGTCAAGTCCCTCATTCTCTATAAAGCCTTTCCAACTTTCCCATCTCAGACTGCTTTCTGATTGCAACTAATAAAAAGTCAGTCAAGTATAGAGTATTAGAAAGAAAACTCTACTTAGTTGTATGAGTTTGGACAAGCCAATTAACCTCTCTCTCTATACCTCAATTCTTTGCCTGCAAAATGAAAAGGGATGGACTAGACCAGCAGTCCTCAAACTTCAGCATCAGAATCATGTGGTGGTCTTGTTAAAACAAGCTCTTGTTGAGCTGTGCCCCCAGTGTTTCTGAATCAGACAGAGGGGAGGGGGATTTAGAATTCACACTGCTAACAAGTTCCCAGGGATACTACTGCTGGGAAAGGGATGACACTTTGAGAACTACTGGGACCAAACAAAGTCAAGTCCTTGAATGCCAAGGTAAAGGGTTCAGTCTTTATTCTGTTAAGAAAACATGGAAAATTTTAAATGTGTTGTAGCATTTATAAAAACTTTTGTTAAGAGGTGGCTAAAGCAGCAATAGGGCACAATAAAGACTCCTTCAACAATGGCAACAAATCAGAAAGCCCCAGATTAGGGTGGTGGTGGTAAGAATAGGAAAAAAAAAACCCAAAAAAGCCTCAAAACATATGGCTCAGTCGCTCTTCCCTGCTAATGTTTTTGCCATTATCCACTGGAAAGCTACATGTATACATACTACTATTATCTATAAAACACAACATGAAATCAGGAATCACTTTCTGGCATAGCAAAGTCACTATAATGTAATTGTTAGGGATCTAATGTTCAAGTTACTTTCTAAGTATATTTCAATTCCAAACTTTAAAAAATAAAAACCTAGGGGAAAATGACAGTATAGGTAGACTCATTTTATCTCCAAGACTCCTTAACATTATGAGTAGGGAAATAAAAAGATATAAACCCTTACAACAAAGAGAACAGGATAAAGCCATCAATACACGAGATTTCAATGGATTTCTAGAAGACACAAAAATAAAGGAATGTTGACTAGTGAAGCAAAGTAGAGGAAGCTACTGCCTAGTAAAGCATGTTAGAGGCTACAAGGAGGGAACTGTCAAGTTCTCTCAAAACCTCAGAGAAGCTTTGAACTCTGAAAATTCAAGTACAAAACAAAGGACAACAGTGATATGTGGATCTGAAAAACAACGGCATTCACTGCAATCAGTAAAAGTCAAAGTCTCATCAAACTACCAAATAAGAGTGAAGGTAGAATAAAGAAATTTCCAGACATGCAGAGACTTACAAAGTTTTTCTCCTGTACAGGAACTTACTTGAGGACATATTTCAACTGAAGCAGGGAGTAAACCCAGAAAGGGGAAGACTTGGGATGTAGTAATTAATGAGGTCATCACAGAAAAGCAGCAAAGGGAAGATAGTCTAAGGTAAAGGGTGTGAAGGAGGCCCAAAGAAACTAAGTATAGATTGGTCCAGGGCTCAAAAGAGCTATAGGAATGAAATTTCCTGGAAAAGGGGGAAATTAATAGGTTAGATAGTAGGGAGCTTAGAAAAAATTGAGGACGTGATAAAGGCAATAGGTGAAATATAGAAAAGAATCCATCAGAACAGTTAGGCATGATTTCTTTTGGTGGCCCAAGAATATATCAGGTAGTAGAGAAAGAAACAGAATCTAGCATATGCTTGGCTCGACAGAGAAAATATCCCTGTAAGTATAATAAGATGAACACTTGTTATTTTTCAACTTCTAGAATCAACCTACATACAAATCAATAATATTCCATTCACAATATGTTATCAACCTTGATAATGAAAATGTAGAGCCATTAATATTCTCATCTTACAAAGGAGTCTACAGATACTGTCCATAGTTAAGGAAAAATAAAATTAAACTTTAAGTATGTTGTTTAAAGTTATATTGGGATGAGGTGGGTGGAGGGAATGCTGTAAGTAAACCATCATAGCAGAAATCAACAAGCAATGTTTAAATTTGATAGAGACAAAGCAGGATAAGCTTTGAGCAGCCAAAATAAACCTCATGTTATTTATGCACAGAAATTCATCCAATTACTCAAAGTTCACTGCTCAGGATCCATCTATTTTTACTCTGCACACAATTCTCTTAATTAAGGCATCAGATTTCCAAGTCTTCATACCTAATTGTGCAGGCCGAACTGTTATTTAAAGACTACAAAATCAGTATATAAATTGTCCCAGTCAACAATGAACATGCCACTTGTTTGGAGAGAAAAGACATACATGGCAATTAATGAGCAAAACAGTGTGTGTGTGTGTGTGTGTGTCGCTGTACCAGAGCACCACCATATCACACGAGACAATTAGAGACTATGAATATAAAATAAGATGTTATCTCTGGGGAATTCCCTGGCAGTTCAGTGGTTAGGACTCCGTGCTTCCACTGCAGGGGTCCAGGGTACAAGCCCTGGTTGGGGAACGAAGATCCCTCAAGCCGCGCGGCGGGGGAAAAAAATGTTACCTCTGTAGAGCAAATAATTTACATAAAAGAAAAGCAATAAAAATAAAAATAAATGTAGTTCAAAATCATAGGGGAAGATTTCACAGAATGAACAGAGGTTAGGCTTGAGGATAAGATACGGGCAGGCAATGAAACATAAAAAACAAGGTGTTCAGAAAGGAAAAAGGATACTAAAAACACAAGCAAAGATAGGAGTCCAGTGAACCTGTGTTACTCAGGAGCTTTCACGGCAAGACAGGGAGCTGAGAGAAGGAAATCTTGAGGAATGCAGAGGCATTGAATAAAAATGCAAGTGGCAGAGGTAAGAGGATGGAAATATTTTTAAGACAAGCCTATTTCTTACCACCAAAATTACGAGCTGGAAATATAGGAATCATAAGGCAGCTCTAGCAGATTAAAAAAAACCACTCCATTATTTTTGTGCTTTATATGGATAAATATAGAAAAAACATATTCGAATCCACCTACAAGTTTTACTGAAGTAGATGAAATATCACACTAATGAACAGCAGATGGCGCCAAAATATTATTTTTTCCACAACTGCCTTCCCTGGGTCACATAAACGATTAACTGAAATTAAAAACTCTTCATACCAGAACTGAAGAGTTACAAAAAAAAAAAAAAGACAAATTATCCAGGTTTTCATGTGGTATACTAACAGATTGATAATAACAATATCCTGGAGTGTGAATACATACAGAAAAACAAGGTTGCACCAAATGCAAAAAACTTCATCAGTTGTAAACACTTGCTTTTACTAAAAATTTAACTATACTTCTTACAAAGGAGTTACTAGTCCAGAAAAAGTACTGATATCTACAAAACCAAAGGGATTCAGAGCAACATTTTCATAATAAACCTTTAATTAATGGCACTAACGGAACTGATCAGCAATATGGGTAATTTAAAGCTACCCTTCACAGAAATGTATTTCCTTTCTGATTCTAAGATGTGTAAGGGGGAACATTACCACAATAAAATATACCCACCGATCTCAAGATCACCCGGAGTTCAAAGTATTAAAATGTAGACAAAAAAATAAATGGGTAGGTGGGACTCCCCTGGTGGCACAGTGATGAAGAATCCACCTGCCAATGCAGGGAACATGGGTTTGATCCCTGGTCCAGGAAGATTCCACATGCCTCGGAGCAACTAAGCCTGTGTGCCACAACTACTGAGTCTGCGCTCTAGAGCCTGCGAGCCACAACTACTGAGCCCATGTGCTACAACTACTGAAGCCCCTGCGCCTAGAGCCCGTGCTCTGCAACAAGAGAAGCCACCGCAATGAGAAGACCGCGCACTGCAATGAAGAGTAGCCCCCCCTCGCTGCAACTAGAGAAAGCCTACACGCAGCAACAAAGACCCGATGCAACCAAAAAATAAATATAAATAAATAAATGGGGGATTTGGGGAACAATTGTGTCAACATCAGTGGTTCACTTTTATGATGCATGGGTTATGTTAAGACAAAACTAGTTTGCCCTGATTGGGGTGGGGAGAGAGGGAGGAAAACTTGGCAAGACTTTAATAGGTGCTGGATGACTTACCCAGAGAAAAACAGTACATTTTCACAAGCTATATGAATATATAGCTTTCAACCCTTATCCTTGACAATTATTTTACCCTGGAGCCTTAACCAAGGCTAACCAAAACTTTAGGCTCTTCAGCAGAAATCAAGAAGATAAGTTAAACCAAACTGTCCTTTTGTTCCATTGGAAAAAGGAAAAGTATCTTCCCCCCCCCCCCTTTTCTTTGCAGTACGCGGGCCACTCACTGTTGTGGCCTCTCCCGTTGCGGAGCACAGGCTCTGGACGCGCAGGCTCAGCGGCCATGGCTCACAGGCCCAGTCACTCCGGCGCGCGGCCTGTGGGATCCCGGATCGGGGCACGAACCCGTGTCCCCTGCATCGGCAGGCGGACTCTCAACCAGTGCGCCACCAGGGAAGCCCTCCCTATTATTTTTTGAACTGGGAAGTACAGCAGTGCTCAAACTTAGTTGTGCACTGAGTCATCCGCAAACCTTGTAAAAACATGTATGTTTTTACTTCTTATGAAGTGGACATTGTAACTGACTTTATAATATCCACTCCACCACATATGAACATGGCTATTTATGGTAATTCCATACTCCTCAAGGGTGAGCAGGCCTGAGCTAATATGGCCTAGTGAGACATAAGAAGCAGCTTGCTTTTTTTTTAAAATTAATTAATTAATTTTTGGCTGTGCTGGGTCTTGGTTGCTGCTCATGGGCTTTCTCTAGTAGTGGCGAGCAGGGGCTACTCTTTGTTGCGGTGCGTGGGTTTCTCACTGCGGTGGCTGCTCTTGTTGCGGAGCACGGGCTCTAGGTGCAGGGGCTTCAGTAGTTGTAGCACACGGGCTCAGTAGTTGTGGCTCGCGGGCTCTACAGTGCAGGCTCAGTAGTTGTGGCACACGGGCTTAGTTGCTCCGTGGCATGTGGGATCTTCCCGGACCAGGGATCGAACCCATGTCCCCTGCATTGGCAGGCGGATTCTTAACCACTGCGCCACCAGGGAAGTCCCGCAGCTTGCTGTTTTGACTTCTGGGTAAGAGAGGTCCTTCTCTCTTTTCTCCTAGTAGATACTAAGAAGGATAAATGTTGCATTATTATTGTAGGCAGCCATCCTACGTCCTTGAGGGGAACTAACTTGAGACAAAACATCTTGTCATGTAGGATAAGTTTTCTTGTAAGTTTTCATGTAAGCCAGTTTGAGTCAGATTTAAGTTACTCACATCTAAAAGCATCTTGAATTTTGAATAAGCTCCACTGTTCATGATAAACAACGAGGGTTGAAAGCCACCGGACTAGAAAAGTAATAATCTGAAATTCAAAAGGGATTTAACAAACCAGACTGATTTGAAGAACTGGGAAGAAAAGGGGAAAATGAGAATCAAAACCCAATATATGGGGCAACTTCTTCATAGTAAAAATGTATGTGCAAATCTCAAAATATGCACATATGTATGATTTTTTCTTTGGATCATCCTTTAACAGTGATTATCATAGCACCAAGCATACCAATGCTGTTCAATAACTGTAACAAATATAAAATAATTAGTTCAGCATTTACATTAGCTTTACAATGTTATCCCCTTTGCCTTCAAACATGTTTCAATATAGAAAATAAAACCAAAACACCACTGTTAAATTAGCTCAATATGAAACTTGAGCAATATGAAACATTTAAAATGTCTCAAGTTTAAAATGCTGTAGATCTGTTGACACCATAGGAAAACCAATGAGCTAATTATTAAATGATAATTTTATTCACACATTTTTGTCAAGAACAATCACTACATAGTTGATTTTATAGACAGTGTTCTGCTCTAAGGCTAACAGAGAACAAAATTAAAGAAAATATACTTTAATTTCCACAAATGTTCTTAAATAGCTCATTTGCATGGCTCTGAAATAATCCAGTTACAGAAAACTTAAGTGAAGCCTATAATCAAATCTTATGGGTATTAGTTTAATAAAATTGTTCAAAACTAAGGGTCTATGAACAGCTCCTACTTTATGAAGTACCTAAGTAAAAGTTATAACTTTATTTCCAAAGTTTCACACAATTTTCTTTATATCTAGTATTTTGGGATTGTGGTACAAAAATGTTCAAAGGTTTTGGCTGACTTTGAGAAATATAGCATCTTCTACGAGAACATAAAGATAAACCTAAAGCTGGATTTATGATTTTGCTTGCTGTTTTGAACAAATGGTAACCAATTTATACACTAGCATATTTGTTGGAATTTTTCATTTATTTAAATTTAGAAGTTGGTAATTTGGTCATGTTTACAAAGGCATGTGACTGTGCTGATCTTCAGTTTATAAGACCACTCCCACAACTAAGATGGCTAAACAAAATCCATCTTAAATAAATGTTCCTATTCACTAAATTCAAAAATATTTCTTACGTACTAGTACTACCTCATGAGAAACGACATAAAGATAGTTAGACGGAGATAGAAAGTACCTTTGAACTCCTCATAATCAAAGACAGTGACAGCATATATATTAAATAAGTACCTGGATTTTAATAAATCGTTTATGTAATACATAAGCAATAGGGTCTTCTGTCAAGATTAAAAAAAATCTTATAAAAGGTTAGGTGAATCACTCATATTCACTAGGGAAATGACATGCATATCAATTAGGTGTTTTGACCCACAAGTAGTGGAAGTGAAAAGTAAAAGAGGCAAAGCCTCAAAATTTAATTCTACTTTTTAGATCCCCAAATGAATCTACATATATTATTAATCATACTCTATTTGCTACATGAGACAAGAATGCTCTTTTCTCACTTATTTTGTCAACATTTTAAAGTAAAATATTAAGCTAACACTTTCAGACTTTTCTTCTATATATACAAACAAAACACTGCGTACTGTTTATTTTAACCTATTCAGAGTACAGTTTTTCTAACCTGTAAATGAACACAAGAATTAATACAGTTTTCTATTGTATAAATTAATAAACCACAGTGTACGGTACATAATAAATGTTCAGTAAATACCTATGAGTAAACAATGACACAAAACTGATTACAATTGTGACAGAAATTTCTGTTACTCCAAATCTGTTCACCTCTTCTGTGACAGACCCTAGATTTTTAGTTGAGCAGATGACCATCTAGAATACAGCCCACATTTCTCAGCCACCCTTACTGTTGAGCTGACCATCTGACTAGGTTTTGGCCAATGGGATATAAGCATAAGTAGCTTGTATGACTTCTGGGACAGATTCTAAAGGAAAGAAAGAGGGCCCTTCTTTACCCTTTCTGCTTCCTGCTAGGCAGACTGTTGGAACATGAGCAGATATTTTGAACTATAAAGTAACATGTTTATGGATAATGGAATAATAAAATAGGAGCCTAATGTCATGGCGGAGCCTTCATACTGACCCTACATGCTTATCTAGACTTTTACCACATCAGAGAAGAATAAACTTCTATCTTTTTAAACAACTATTGCTTTGGGCTTCCTGTCATTCTGACAAATCTAATTTTAATTAATAATCACACAAAGTAAAAACATTCTCTACATTTGTACAAGAATTTTAAATACATTTAAGACATAGGTGGAAACAACATAGCCTATTAGAATCAAAAGAACTTGTTCAAATCCCAGCTCTGCAATTTAGCGATACGATCTTGGGCAGATTACTTCGCTCCACTAAGCCTGTCTCCACAACTGTAAAATGACAGAAAAATATCGACTTCTTAGAATTATTGTGAGGATTAAATATAATGAAGAAGGGGGAAAATGAGGAAGCAAGAGGAAAACAAATGTCAGCAAAGAGAGCTAAGAAAAATATAAGCTGGGAAAGGGAACTCAAAAGGGTATTTTAAAACTTAAAAATAATGTACAAAGTGGGTTATTCAAACATGTTCTTTATTCCGTCTTTTATAACATACATCTATAAAATAAGGGTGTTGTATTACATTATATCTAAGGGTTCTTCCAGCTCTAAAATTATATCACAAAATTATGTGTTATGTCACAAATATCTGTAATTATCTAGCAAGGTTGTTTAAAAACTTTCAGCTCCATGCTACTTTTTTTTTTTTTTTTGCGGTACACGGGCCTGTCACTGCTGTGGCCTCTCCCGCTGTGGAGCACAGGCTCCGGACGCGCAGGCTCAGCGGCCATGGCTCACAGGCCTAGCATGTGGGATCTTCCTGGACCGGGGCACAAACACGTGTCCCCTGCATTAGCAGGCGGACTCTCAACCACTGCGCCACCAGGGAAGCCCCTCCATGCTACTGTTAACACACACACACACACACACACACACACACACACACACACAAACACACACCCATTGATGGCAAGCAGGATTCTCTATGATAAACCTTGATGATCATCTTCTGATTATTTTTATGTACATAACACTGTGCTGACTCTGCAAAATGTTCCATGATCTCTGACATATCTCTTGTGTGTACTCTGAGTTGCAATTTCTAAGAATTCAAGCCTTTGATGACACAACTTACAAATAAAAATCACCCTAGAGACTAAAAACAATCTTCTAATAGTTGCAGCTTACAGATTTTGCTTAACATAGCTGCCTTTAATTAACTGCTTTAACTGATTAATTACATCATTCTTTCTTCACTTTATTGGTACAGTGTTGTATCAGACAGGTTTGCTTAAAAGCTGCAGTAATGAACTCCAAAAATCTCTAGCTTAAAACAACAAAGATTTATTTCTCACTCACTTTACATGTCTATCACTGGTTGGTGAAGAACTCTGCTCTGTATAACTGTTCTCCTCTAGACTTATGGAGCACCCACTCCCTGAAACATTGCTAGTAGCAGGAGCAGCAGCAGAAGGAAAGAGCTCTGGAAGGTCTCATACTGGCAATTAAATGATTGGCCTGGAAGTGACACACTCATTTCCATTCACAACTCTTTGGCTAGAACTGTTCACACGGCCCAATGACAGAGGGGTCAGAAAGTGCCAGATGGCGCAGAGCCAAAAATATTTAGTAAGGAGTATAAATGACTACCCCAAATGCCCAGGCTAATGACACAGAAAGAGGTTAAACAAATGTTTTCTAGTGATACAGATTTGAAAAATTATTAATTTTAATAGTCATATAATCACTTAACAAAACTAAAACCTTAATGAACCCCAGAGAATTCACCAACATTCTTCCTATAGAAACTACCAGACTCCAGGGGAATCAACATCAAATGCTTTGAGTAAGTCAATAAAGAATGGAGGTACATTACATATCTACACATCTGTACATATACAGGCAGTTATACATATATACAAACACATATTCTCCTGAAGACAGTACAGTTCAGGGAAAGAGAGACATCAATGCTTGCCCAAATTCAAGGCTTTTAAAAAGGCCATTTAATTTATCCCAATTAGTGTTAGTTTCCCATGCCACTTAGAAAAAACAAAATTTTTTAAAAGACTGCCCATATGAGTCAATAAGTTACCAACGGTTATATATTTAATTTTTTATATACAGCAGGTTCTTATTAGTTACCCATTTTATACACATTAGTGTATATATGTCAATCCCAATCTCCCAATTCATCACACCACCCCCCGCCCCCCGCCACTTTACCCCCTGGGTGTCCATATGTTTGTTCTCTATATCTGTGTCTCTATTTCTGCCCTGCAAACTGGTTCATCTGTACCATTTTTCTAGGCTCCACATATATACATTAACACACAATATTTGTTTTTCTCTTTCTGACTTACTTCACACCGTATGACAGTCTCTAGATCCATCAACATCTCTACAAATGACCCAATTTCGTTCCTTTTTATGGCTGAGTAGTATTCCATTGTATATATGTACCACATCTTCTTTACCCATTTGTCTGTCGATGGGCATTTAGGTTGCTTCCATAACCTGGCTATTATAAATAGTGCTGCAATGAACATTGGCGTGCATGTGTCTTTTTGAATTATGGTTTTCTCTGGGAATATGCCCAGTAGTGGGACTGCTGGGTCGTATGGTAAATCTATTTTTAGTTTTTAAGGAACCTCATACTGTTCTCCACAGTGGCTGTATCAATTTACGTTCCCACCAACAGTGCAAGAGGGTTCCCTTTTCTCCACACCCTCTCCAGCATTCCTTGTTTGTAGATTTTCTGATGATGCCCATTCTAACTGGTGTGAGGTGATACTTCCTTGTACTTTTGATTTGCATTTCTCTAATAATTAGTGATGTTGAGCAGCTTTCCATGTTCCTCGTGGCCATTTGTATGTCTTCTTTGGAGAAATGTCTATTTAGGTCTTCTGCCCGTTTGTTTTTATAATATTGAGCTGCATGAGCTGTTTTGGAGATTAATCCTTTGTCCATTGATTCGTTTGCAAATATTTTCTCCCATTCTGAGGGATGTCTTTTCGTCTTATTGTTTCCTTTGCTGTGCAAAAGCTTTTAAGTTTCATTAGGTCCCATTTGTTTATTTTTGTTTTTACTTCCATTACTCTAAGAGGTGAATCAAAAGAGATCTTGCTGTGATTTATGTCAAAGAGTGTTCTTCCTATGTTTTCCTCTAAGAGTTTTATAGTGTCCAGTCTTACATTTAGGTCTCTAATCCATTTTGAGTTTATTTTTGTGTATGGTGTTAGGGAGTGTTCTAATTTCATTCTTTTACATGCTGGGTCCAGTTTTGCCAGCACCACTTATTGAAGAGAATGTTTTTTCTCCATTGTTTCCTTTACCTCCTTCTCCTTGCCTCCTTTGTCATAGATTAGTTGACCATAGGTGCGTGGGTTTATCTCTGGGCTTTCTAACCTGTCACATTGATCTATATTTCTGTTTTTGTGCCAGTACCATATTGTCTTGATTACTGTAGCTTTGTAGTATAGTCTGAAGTCAGGGAGTCTGATTCCTCCAGCTCCGTTTCTTTCCCTCAAGACTGCTTTGGCTATTCGGGGTCTTTTTTGTCTCCATACAAATTTTAAGATTTTTTGTTCTAGTTCTGTAAAAAAATGCCAGTGGTAATTTGATAGGGATTGCACTGAATCTGTAGATTGCTTTGGGTAGTATAGTCATTTTCACAATATTGATTCTTCCAATCCAAGAACATGGTATATCTCTCCATCTGTTGGTATCATCTTTAATTTCTTTCATCAGTGTCTTATAGTTTTCTGCATACAGGTCTTTTGTCTCCTTAGGTAGGTTTATTCCTAGGTATCTTATTCTTTTTGTTGCAACGGTAAGTGGGAGTGTTTCCGTAATTTCTCTTTCAGATTTTTCATCATTAGTGTATAGGAATGCAAGAGGTTTCTGGGCATTAATTTTGTATCCTGCAACTTTACCAAATTCATTGATTAGCTCTAGTAGTTTTCTGATGGCATCTTTAGGATTCTCGATGTATACTATCATGTCATCTGCAAACAGTGACAGTTTTACTTCTTCTTTTCCAATCTGGATTCCTTTTATTTCTTTTTCTTCTCTGATTGCCGTGGCTAGGAATTCCAAAACTATGCTGAATAACAGTGGTGAGAGAACATCCTTGTCTTGTTCCTGATCTTAGAGGAAATGCTTTCAGTTTTTCACCACTGAGAATGATGTTTGCTGTGGGTTTGTTGTATATGGCCTTTATTACGTTGAGGTAGTTTCCCTCTATGCCCACTTTCTGGAGAGTTTTTATCATAAATGGGTGTTGAATTTTGTCAAAAGCTTTTTCTGCATCTATTGAGATGATCATATGGTTTTTCTTCTTCAATTTGTTATTATGGTGTATCACATTGATTGATCTGTGTATACTGAAGAATCCTTGCATCCCTGGGATAAATTCCACCTGATGATGGTATATGATCCTTTTAATGTGTTGTTGGATTCTGATTGCTAGTATTTTGTTGAGGATTTTTGCATCTATATTCATCAGTGATACTGGTCTGTAATGTTCTTTTTTTGTAGTATCTTTGTCTGGTTTTGGTATCAGGGTGATGGTGGCCTCATAGAGTGAGTTTGGGAGTATTCCTTCCTCTGCAATATATTGCAAGAGTTTGAGGAGGATAGGTGTTAGCTCTTCTCTAAATGTTTGATACAATTCACCTGTGAAGCCATCTGGTCCTGGAGTTCTGTTTGCTGGAAGATTTTTCATCAGAGTTTCAATTTCATTACTTTTGATTGGTCTGTTCATATTTTCTATTCTTCCTGGTTCAGTCTTGGAAGGTTATACCTTTCTAAGAATTTGTCCATTTCTTCCAGGTTGTCAATTTTATTGGCATAGAGTTGCTTGTAGTTGTCTCTTAGGATGCTCTGTATTTCTGCGGTGTCTGTTGTAACTTCTTTTTCATTTCTAATTTTATTGATTTGAGTACTCTCCCTCTTTTTCTTGATGAGTCTGGCTAATGGTTTATCAATTTTGTTTATCTTCTCAGAGAACTAGCTTTTAGTTTTACTGATCTTTGCTATTGTTTTCTTTGTTTCAATTTCATTTATTTCTGCTCTGATCTTTATGATTTCTTTCCTTCTACTAATTTTGGGTTTTGTTTGTTCTTCTTTACCTAGTTCCTTTAGGTTTAAGGTTAGATTGTTTATTTGAGATTTTTCTTTTTTCTTGAGGTAGGCTTGTATTGCTATAAACTTCCCTCTTAGAACGGTTTTTGCTGCATTTCATAGGTTTTGGATCATGTTGTTTTCATTGTAATTTGTGTCTAGGTATCTTCTGATGTTCTCTTTGATTTCTTCAGTGATCTCTTGGTTATTCAGTAATGTATTGTTTAGCCTCAATGTGTTTGCGTTTTTTACGTTTTTTTCCCTGTAACTGATTTCTAATCTCATAGCATTGTGACCAGAAAAGATGTGTGATATGACTTCAGTTTTCTTAAATTTACTGAGGCTTGATTTGTGACTCAAGATGTGATCTATCCTGGAGAATGTTCCATGTGCACTTGAGAAGAAAGTGTAATCTGCTGTTGTTGTATGGGATATCCTATAAATAACAATTAAGTCTATCTCGTCTACTGTGTCATTTAAAGCTTGTTTGTCCTTATTAATTTACTGTTTGGATGATCTGTCCATTGGTGTAAGTGAGGTGTTAAAAGTCCCCCACTATTATTGTGTTACTGTCGATTTCCTCTTTTATAGCTGTTAGCAGTTGCCTTATGTATTGAGGTGCTATGTTGGGTGCATATGTATTTATAATTGTTATATCTTCTTCTTGGATTGATCCCTTGATCATTATGTAGTGTCCTTCCTTGTCTCTTGTAACATTCTTTATTTTAAAGTCTATTTTATCTGATATGAGTGTGGCTACTCCAGCTTTCTTTTGATTTCCATTTGCATGGAATATCCTTTTCCATCCCCTCACTTTCAGTCTGTTTGTGTCCGTAGGTCTGAAGTGGATCTCTTGTAGACGGCATATATGTGGGTCTTGTTTTTGTATCCATTCAGTGAGCCTGTGTCTTTTGGTTGGAGCATTTAATCCATTCACGTTTAAGGTAATTATCGATATATATGTTCCTATTATCATTTTCTTAATTGTTATGGGTTTGTTTTTGTAGGTCCTTTTCTTCTCTTGTGTTTCCCACTTAGAGAAGTTCCTTTAGCATTTGGTGTAGAGCTGGTATGGTGGTGCTGAATTCTCTTCGCTTTTGCTTGTCTGTAAAGCTTTTGATTTCTCTGTGGAATCTGAATGAGATCCTTGCTGGGTAGAGTAGTCTTGGGGATAGGTTCTTCCCTTTCATCACTTTAGATATATCGTGTCACTCCCTTCTGGCTTGTAGAGTCTCTGCTGAGAAATCAGCTGTTAACCTTATGGGCGTTCCCTTGTATGTTATTTGATGTCTTTCCCTTGTTGCTTTCAGTAATTTTTCTTTGTCTTTAATTTTTGTCAATTTGATTACTATGTGTCTCGGTGTGTTTCCCCTTGGGTTTATCCTGTACAGGACTCTCTGCACTTCCTGGACTTGGGAGGCTATTTCCTTTCCCATGTTAGGGAAGTTTTCTACTATAATCTCTTCAAATATTTTCTCGGGTCCTTTTTCTCTCTCTTCTCTTTCTGGGACCCCTGTAATGTGAATATAGTTGCATTTAATGTTGTCCCATAGGTCTCTTAGGCTGTCTTCATTTCTTTTCATTCTTTTTTCTTTATTGTTCTGAGGCAATGAATTCCACCATTCTGTCTTCCAGGTTCCTTATCCGTTCTTCTGTCTCAGTTATTCTACTATTGATTTCTTCTAGTGTATTTTTCATTTCAGTTATTGTATTGTTCATCTCTGTTTGTTTCTTCTTTAATTCCTCTAGGTGTTCGTTCTTTAATTCTTCTAGGTCTTTGTGAAACATTTCTTGCATCTTCTCGATCTTTGCCTTCCAAGGTCCTGGATCATCTTCACTATCATCATTCTGAATTCTCTTCCTGGAAATTTGCCTATCTCCACTTCATTTAGCTGTTTTTCTGAGGTTTTATCTTGTTCCTTCATCTGGTACATAGCCCTCTGCCTTTTCATCTTATCTTTCTCTGTATGTGTTCCACAGACTGCAGGACTGTAGTTCTTCTTGCTTCTGCTGTCTGCCCTCTGCAAGGGTTATATATTTAAATGCCTATAAAGGTTGGAAGTAAAGAAGGGAGTGAAATGAAACACTAAGAAATGGTGGGGCATACAGAGAACTGTGGAGAGTTTATGGCTCATGCAATCCTTACCAAGTGTTAAAACCCTGGCCAACTGTTGCCATATTGGAATTCAAGCCAGTGATATCAGGTGATCTGAAACGTTGAAGGAACCAGAGAATCAAGATTATGTGGAATTTCACATTTAAAATGTTGGAAACCAACTGAATTTATTTTTTAGGAACACTGTTTAGAACAAATAAGACATTCCATTGACCAGATAAGTCTGCTGGCTGCAAATCTGAAACCTCTAGGGGAGGGTGAAGTGAAAATTTTTTTGTGCACACATCTTTCTGGAAGTTGCCCAATTCTTGAGTGTTGTCTTAGGCATCTTAAAAAAAAAAAAAAAACCCTTATTTTATGGGGGTGAGGAAAGAATCTTCAGGTAAACTAGGAGTCTGACAGAACAGGCCTAAAACACATTTTACAATTCTGCTTTTTAAGTTATTTAAAATATATAAATATAAAAATTACCTTAGGAAGCACTTTTAGCAGAAGTTCCTAGTTAAAGCAGTATTTTAATGAAGTCAAGGCAGGAGAGTTTAGTCCTTTTTTAGGGCTTAAACAAAGGGATCCAAAAGGCATATCCAAGAAGATCTCCCAAAATCCACTTAAATAGTTAAGATTTTTCTGAAATAACTGTTGTTCTTCATATACAGTGTTATCCATAAACAAGATGAAAAGACAACCCTCAGAATGGGAGAAAATATTTGCAAATGAAGCAACTGACAAAGGATTAATCTCCAAAATATACAAGCATCTCATGCAGCTCAGTATCAAAAAAACAAAGAACCCAATCCCAAAATGGGCAGAAAACCTAAATAGACACTTCTCTGGAAAAGATATACAGATTGCCAACAAACACATGAAAGAATGCTCAACATCACTAATCAATAGAGAAATGCCAATCAAAACTACAAAGAGGTATCACCTCACACTGGTCAGAATGGCCATCATCAAAAGATCTGCAAACAATAAATGCTGGAGAGGGTGTGGAGAAAGGGAACCCTCTTGCACTGTTGGTGGGCATGTAAATTGATACAGCCACTATGGAGAACAATATGGAGGTTCCTCAAAAAACTAAAAATAGAACTACTATATAATCCAGCAATCCCACTATTGGGCATATACCCTGAGAAAACCATAATTCAAAAAGAGTCATGCACCACAATGTTCACTGCAGCTCTATTTACAATAGCCAGGACATAGAAGCAACCTAAGTGTCCACTGATAGATGAATGGATAAAGAAGATGTGGCACATATATACAATGGAATATTACTCAGCCATAAAAAGAAACGAAATTGAGTTATTTGTAGTGAGGTGGATGGACCTAGAGACTGTCATACAGAGTGAAGTAAGTCAAAAAGAGAAAAACAAATACCATATGCTAACACATATATATGGAATCTAAAAAAAAAACATAAAATGTTTCTGAAGAATCTAGGGGAAGGACAGGAATAAAGACACAGACACAGAGAATGGACTTGGGGACACGGGGGGGGGAAGGGTAAGCTGGGACAAACAGAGAGTGGCATGGACATATATACACTACCAAATGTAAAATAGATAGCTAGTGGGAAGCAGCCGCATAGCACAGGAAGATCAGCTCGGTGCTTTGTGTCCACCTAAAAGGGTGGGATAGGGAGGGTGGGAGGGAGACTCAAGAGGGAGGGGATATGGGGATATATGTATATGTATAGCTGATTCACTTTGTTATAAAGCAGAAACTAACACACCATTGTAAAGCAATTATACTCTAATAAAGATGTTAAAAAAAAAAAAACCCCAAAAACAAAGTGCTATACTATGGAACCCTAATACGCCTTACGGTTGTTTTGGGAGTATATAAAAAATTTTAATAAAGCTACAGATATTCACCTAATGACTTATAGGGATGCATCTGTGAGATTATCTGGGACTAAAAATAGGTCTTTTTGTGAAATTAATTTATATGGCTTTTGCTTTATTTAGCACTGTGTTCAAATTAAACTTAACTCCCAGGTGTATGCTTATGACAACTTTAAAACTATGCTGAAAACACTGTGCTACAGTATTTAATTAATAAACTAGGGAAACAGCTTTTTTTTCCCTTTAATCCTTCCATGAGAAATAAGTAAAATTGTTCTATGCAAAAAAGAAATTACATATATGGGCAGTCTTTGAATGCCAAGTTTTTAACTAAGAAACACAACTCCCATGTCTTTATATCATTCCCTAGACAGGAATTTCAAACTCTGAAACTTCAACTGATAAAGACAGAGTTATCTGCTTTATCTGCTGGCCAATAAGTCATTTTCAGCAGTTGTCACAATATCTTCTGTACAGGAGTATTTACTTATCTGATTATTTTATTTTTACTATTTTTTTTTGATTATTTTAGAGTAGAGGTCTTCAAATTGTGCTGAGGGAAATGTATTAAAGCAGAACAGAGATGAAAAGAAAGAGACTGAGGGTTTATATTTAATGTGTGGATGAATATTATTAAAAATTATCACTCTCTGCCCCCTTTACCTGATATCTTGTTTCTTCATAGCATTTACCATATCATCTAATATCATTTGTCTTACACTAGACTTTAAGTTCCACTGAAACAGGACTCTTGGTTTGTACATTGCTACAAACCATTGACAATGCGCCTAGTTTCTGGCAGATGCTCAATATCTGCTCAATGAATATATTAAATATTTTTTTCTCCTTTAATTTGTTAGAAGTGACAGGTTACACTAAGAGGTTTTCTGTAAATAAACAAAGTTTGCATTTCTGGGATTAACCCCACTTGACTGTGATATATTCTTTTGTTAATGTAAATTGAGTTTAACTTGCTAATGTCTTAAGATTTTTGCATCCCTGCTCATAAGATTAAGTTACATCTTTCCTTGTACTGTCATAAGTTGCTTTAGGTATCAAAATAGTTTTATATTATTTAACTAATGTACATAGTACAGATAGATGCTCATGAAATGATCACCCTAATAAGTTTAGTGAACACCCATCATCTCATGTAGGTACAAAAATAAAATTAAAAAAATGTTTTCCTTGTGTTGAAAACTCTCAGGATTTACTCTCTTAACAACTTTCATATATAAGGTACAGCAATATTCATCAAATTAATCATGTTATACATTGCATCCCTAATACTTATTTGCCTTGTAACTGGAAGTTTGTACCTTTTGACCACATTCATACAATTCCCCATTCCCCCAATCCCTGCCTCTTATAACCATAAATCTCATCTCTTTTTCTTGAAGTTTGCTTGTTTTAAGTATCACTGACCTACAACACTATGTTAGCTTCTGCTACACAGCATAGTGATTTGATATTTCTGTACATAACAAAATGATCACGACGATTACTCTAGTTACCATCTGTCACCATAGAAAGATATTATTATTGACTAAGGATCCTTAAAATTCTTATCTTATCTGTGATTATATTCCTTTCTGTCTTAATATTGCTTATTTGTACCTTTTTCCCTTAATTCCTCTTGTTAGAAATTTGTTTATTGGTCCATATATTGATCTCATTATTTGCCTTTTCATTAATTTCTACTTTATATTCAGTCTTTAAAAAATCAGTATTTTTAAGCTAATGAACATCCATTCACCACACTAGCTGCAACCTACAAGTTCTGATGTGGTGTTCCTGTGTCAGAGTTTCAAATATTTTGTAATTTCATATGTGATATTCTCTTATCTCATAAGCTATCTATATTGTTTTCAAATGTAATTTTTAAAACTCACTGTTGCTGTTCAAAAGTTGTTTAAATATATATTTTTAAACTCATTATTCTTGTTAATTTCTCAATTAAACTGAGGTCCAAGAATATGCCCTATAACACTGACTTCATGAAATCTGATGAAATTTCCATTGTGACTTATACAAATTTTACTTTTGTAACTTGAAATTTGTGTACTGAAAAATAATTCATATGCTCTACTAGTGTGTCTATGTTTATATATGTATACAGGGTTCTGTAACTTTTAAATCAAGCTTGTCAATTGTATTGTTTAATCTTCTATATCCTAAGTTTGTGAGGTATGGTTATAACTGTAGACTTGTCCATTTTTCTGTACTTTTAGGCTTTATATTTTTCTTCATACATTTCAAGGGTATTACTTTATTCTACTCCGTATCTGATTGACAGTGTGCCTAAGTAATGAATTCTAAGGTAGAAATCATTTTTCCTCATAAATGTGAAGACATGATGCTCAGATGTCTTTCAGGTTTGTTTTTGAGAAGTTCAGTGATACTCTGACTGAAGATCATTGGTATGTGAGTCTCCTCCCCTCTCCAGAAGCTTTTAGGTTTTTCTCTTTATCTTTGGATGTCCTGTAATTTCATCATGATATTCCACAATGTGGGCCTTTTATCACTCACTCACTGTCATGAATGCTTGATGAACCCTTCCAATCTGCAAATTCATGTTCTTTATTTTCGAGAAAATTTCTTGAAATATGTTTGAATTACCTCCTCTCATTTTATGTTTCTGAAACTTCTAGTATTTGAGAGTTGAGCCTCCCAGACTGATAATTCTCTTCTTTTCTTACCCATCTTCCATATTATTCATCTTCTGATTCTAGTTTCTGGGAGACTTCGACTTTAACAATTTTATTTGTATATCTTAAGTTCTATTTGTATTTATTTTACCCTCATTTTCCATTTTCATTCCCCTCCTTATACTAACGCAACTATTCTAAAACGTTTAATATGACTATTGCCAAACACGGATTACATGGTGTGATAAGAGACCATTTTTTCCTCTTTTTAATTTTTTAAATTATTTTTTTAAAATTTCTGAATTGAAGTATAGTTGACTTACAATGCTGTGTTAATTTCTGGTGTACAGAAAAGTGATTCAGTTATACATACATACATACGTACATGTTCTTTTCCATTATGGTTTATTACAGGATACTGAATATAGTTCCCTGTGCTATACAGTAGGACCTTGTTGTTTACCTACTTTATATATAGTAGTTTGTATCTGTTAATCCCAAACTCCTAATTTATCCACCCCCATCGCCTTTCCCCTTTGGGCAACCATAAATTTGTTTTTTATGTCTGTAAGTCTGTTTCAGTTTTGTCAATATTAAGTTCATTTGTGTCATAGATTTCACATATAAGTGATAACATATAGTATTTGTCCTTCTCTGACTTACTTCACTTAGTATGATAACCTCTAGGTGTATCCATGTTGCAAATGACATTATTTCATTCCTTTTTTATGGCTGAGTAGTATTCCACTGTGTATATATGCCACATCTTCTTTACCCATT
The DNA here is from genome assembly GCF_949774975.1 of Lagenorhynchus albirostris. Lineage (NCBI taxonomy): Eukaryota > Metazoa > Chordata > Mammalia > Artiodactyla > Delphinidae > Lagenorhynchus > Lagenorhynchus albirostris. Next base: position 50,390,473 of record NC_083107.1, on the reverse strand, counting down.
CATCTGTTGATGCACATGCAGGTTGTTTCCAAGTCTTGGTTACTGTAAACAGTGCTTCTATGAACACTGGGGCACATCTATCTTTTAGAATTGGAGTGTTCTCCAGATACAGGCCCAGGAGTAGGATTGCTGGATCATATGGTAGTTTCTATTTTTAGTTTTTTAGGGACCCTCCATACTGTTCTCCATAGTGGCTGCACCAATTTACATTCCCACCAATAGTGTAGGAGGGTTCCCTTTTCTCCACACCCTCTCCAGCTTTTGTTATTTGTAGACTTTTTAATGATGGCCATTTTGACTGGTGTGAGATAATACCTCATTGTAGTTTTGATTTGCATTTCTCTAATAATTAGCGATGTTGAGCATCTTTTCACGTGCCTGTTGGCCATCTGTACATCTTCTTTGGAGAAATGTCTGTTTAGGTCTTCTGCCCATTTTTTGATTGGGTTGTTTGTTTTTTTGTTATTGAATTGTATGAGCTGTTTGTATATTTTGGAAATTAAGCCCTTGCTGGCTGCAATGTTTGCAAGCATTTTCTCCCAGTCTGTAGGATGTCTTTTCGTTTCGTTTATGGTTTCCTCTGCTGTGCAAAAGCTTCTAAGTTTGATTAGGTCCCGTTTATTTTTGCTTTTATTTTTATTGCCTTGGGAGACTGACCTAAGAAAACATTGGTACAATTTATGTTGGAGAATGTTTTGCCTATGATCTCTTCTAGGAGTTTTATGGTGTCATGTCTTTTTAAAAAATAAATTAATTAATTTATGGCTGCATTGGGCCTTCACTGCTGCACACAGGCATTTCTCTAGTTGTGGCGAGCACGGGCTACTCTTCGTCGCGGTGCTCAGGCTTCTCTTGTTGTGGAGTACAGGCTCTAGGCGTGTGGGCTTCAGTAGCTGTGGCACGCGGGCTCAGTAGTTATGGGTTGTGGGCTCCAGAGTGCAGGCTCAGTAGTTGTGGCGCACGGGCTTAGTTGCTCTGCGGCGTGCGGGATCCTCCTGGACCAGGGATCAAACCCGTGTTCCCTGCACTGGCAGATGGATTCTTAACCACTGTGCCACCTGGGAAGTCCCTATGGTGTCATGTCTTATATTTAAGTCTTTAAGCCATTTTGAGTTTATTTTCATGTATGATGTGAGGGAGTGTTCTAACTTCACTGACTTACATGCAGCTGTCCAGCTTTCCCAACACCACTTGCTGAAGGTGACAAGGGATCCTGACCACTTTTCTCTTTCACAAGATATCACACTGGCCCATTACATTGGTGATATTACACTGATTGCACGTGGTGAGTAAGAAGTAGCAACTACTCTAGACTTACTGATAAGACATTTACGTACCAGGAAGTGGGAACTAATCCAACAAAAATTCAGGGAACTTTTTCAGTGAAATTTCTATAGGTCCAGTGATGTGGGGCATGTTGAGATATGCCCAAGGTGAAAGATAAGTTGTTGCATCTGGCCCATCCCACAATTAAAAAAAAAGAAAAACAAAAAAGCCCAATGCCTAGTAACACAACACCTTTGGATTCTGGCAGTAACATATTCCTCATTTGGGTGTGTTACTCTGGTCCATTTACTGAGTGACCCCCAAACCTGCTAATTTTGAGTGGGGTCCAGAAAATAGATGGCTCTGCAATAGATCCAAGATGCCGGGTAAGCTGCTCTGATGCAAACCATATGAACCAGCAGATGCAATGGTGCTTGAAATGCCAGTGGCAGGCAAGGATGCTGTTTGGAACTTTTGGCAGGCCCCTATGTAAGAACTGCAGCACAGGCCCTTAGGCATTTGGAGTGAAGCCCCACCATCCTCTGCACCTAAGTATTCTCCTTTAAGAAACAGCTCTTGGCCCACTACTGGGCCTCAGTAGAGACTAAATGCTTAACCATGGGCCATCAGGTTACCATGCGACCTGAGGAGCTGCTCATCATGAACTGGGCATTATCTGACCCACAAAGCCATAAAGTTGGGCATGCATGGCAGCACTCCATCATCAAATGGAAGCTGTACATAGGAGATGGTGCCAAGCAGGTCCTGAAGGCATAAGCAAGCATCCAATATATGGTGCAATTTCTTCTGTAACCAGGACTCAACAGATCTAGGAATCACGGGGTGGAAATGGAAGCAGCGTCACTATTACCCCCAGTGACCCACTAGGAAAATTTTTGCTTCCTGTCCCCATGACCTTATTATGCTCCTTACTGACCTAGAGGTCTTAGTTCCAAAGGAAGGAATGCTTCCCCAGGGAGACATAACAATGATTCCACTGAACTGGAAGTTAAAACTGCCACCTAGACATTTTGTACTCTTCACACTTCTGAACCAACAAGCCAAGAAGGGAGTTACTATGCTGCTGAAATGATTAGACCAAGGAGAAACTGGACTGCTACTCCACAATGGAGGTAAAGAAGAGTATGTCTGGAATACTAGAGATCCCAGGAGCATCACTTAGTATTACTATGCCCTGTCATTAACATCAATAGAAAACAACAATAACCCAATTCAGGCAGGATTACAAATAGCCCAGACCCTTCAGGAATGCAGGTTTTGGGTTACCACACCAGGTAAAGAACAACGACCAGCTGAGTTTCTTGCTGAAGGCAAATGTAATACGAAATGGGGAGTGCACAAAAGTAGTGCACTTTTTTTTTTTTTGTGGTACGCGGGCCTCTCACTGTTATGGCCTCTCCCATTGTGGAGCACAGGCTCTGGACGCCAGGCTCAGCGGCCATGGCTCACGGGCCCAGCCGCTCCGCGGCATGTGGGATCTTTCCCGACCGGGGCACGAACCCGTGTCCCCTGCATTGGCAGGCAGACTCTCAACCACTGTGCCACCAGGGAAGCCCAAAAGTAGTGCACTTTTGACCATATGACCAGTTACAGAAATGAGGACTCTAACTGTCCTGAGTATTTCTTCCTTATTTTGTTATGAATATTTTGTGTGTGTATAAAGTAAACACCTTTGTTTTTCTTCCCTCTCTTATCCCTTCATCATTCAACAAAAAATATACTGACTTTATGTTACAGTATATAAAGTATATATACAAATAACATCACAGTATTTAAATTATGAGAAATCAGGGAGAAGAGTAAACGTCATCCAAAAAATTTGTATACTCCTCTGGGGAAAGGATTAGTGTGTTTTTCGTTGCACGCAGGATAGTTGTATCATGTCAGGTAGTAGTATGACCTCGTAATTGTCTTTATTTGGAGACTCAGTATGGTTTAAGGAGATGTCTACAGGTGTCAGTTTGACAAGAGGGGGACTTGCGATGGTTAATTCTAAGTATTAACTTGGAGGGTGTTTTGGACAAGATCAACATTAAATCAGCTAACTGTGTAAGCAGAATGCCCTCCATAATGTTGGTGGGACTCTTCCAATCAACTGAACGTTTGATTAGAACAAAAAGAACAGCCTCACCAAGCAAGAGGGAATTCTCCAGCATACTATCTTTGGACTTCATCTACACCATCTGGTCCCCTGAGTCTGGCTGCTGGCCTTCATACTGAAACTGTACCATCAGCTCTCCTTGATCTCCGCCCTGCCAGACGACACTGCAGACTTTGACTTCCCAGACTCCATAATCATGTAGGCCAAGCCTCTAAAATCTCTCAATCTCTCTTCGTGTGTGTGTGTGTGTGTGTGTGTGTGTGTGTGTGTGTGTGTGTGTGTGTGTGTGTGTGTGTGTGTGTGTGTGTGTGTGTGTGTGTGTGTGTGTGTGTGTATCTCCACTGGTTTTCTCTGCAGAACCCTCATGAATACACACAGATTTTTCATTTACATAAATGTTTTTGTTACTACCTCCTCGTTCTGTTTCTTACATTTTCCACTACTTATTTTTTTTAAATTTAATTTATTTATTTTTGGCTGTGTTGGGTCTTCGTTGCTGCACATGGGCTTTTTCTAGTTGTGGCAAGTGGGGGATACTCTTCATTATGGTGCACGGGCTTCAGTAGTTGTGGCTCATGGGCTCTAGGGCGCAGGCTCAGTAGTTGTGGCACAAGGGCTTAGTTGCTCCATAGCATGCAGGATCTTCCCGGACCAGGGATAGAACCCATGTCTCCTGCATTGGCAGGCAGATTCTTTACCACTGCACCACCAGGAAAGTCCCTGTACTTTTTTTTTAAAGAAAAAACTATTTTTTTTCTCCTTTAAACTTATCTATCTATCTATCTATCTATCTATCTATCTATCTATCTATCTATCTTGCTGCGTCGGGTCTCAGTTGAGGCACATGAGATCTTTGTTGTGGCATGGGGGATCTTTAGTTGATCCATGCAGGATCTTTAGTTGTGGCATGCAGGATTTTTAGTTGCGGCATACAAACTCTTAGTTGCAGTATGTGGAATCTAGTTCCCTGACCAGGGATGGAACCAGGGCCCCCTCCACTGGGAGTGCAGTGTTTTAGCCACTGGAACAGCAGGGAAGTTCCTCCAACTATGTATTATGTGCATGTGTACAACTAATCAATTGCTTCTGATTGCTGTATAAAATGTGTGTATGGGTTGACCTGTGTCCCTTAAAGATATGCTAAAGTTCAAACCTCTGGTACCTGTAAATGTGACCTGATTTGGAAATAGAGTCTTTGTAGATGTAATCAAGTCAAGATGAGGTCAACAGGGTGGGCCCAACTCCAATATGACCGATGTCCTTATAAGAAGAGGAAAACACCATGTAAAAACATATAGGGAGATACTCAAAAACTCAAAATGGATCAAAGACCTAAATATAAGGCCAGACACTACAAAACTCTTAGAGGAAAACACAGGAAGAACACTCTTTGACATAAATCACATCTTTTTGGATCCATCTCCTATAGTAATGAAAATAAAAACAAAAATAAACAAATGGGATCTATTAAACTTAAAAGCTTCTGCACAGCAAAGGAAACCATAAACAAAAGGAAAAAACCCACAGAATGGGAGAAAATATTTGCAAACGAAGCAACTGAGAAGGGATTAATTCTCCAAAATATACAAACAGCTCATGAAGCTCTATGTCAAAAAAATAAACAACCCCATCAAAAAGTGGGCAGAAGATATAAATAGACATGGTCTAAAAGCACATGAAAAGATGCTCAACATCACTAATTACCAGAGAAATGCAAAGCAAAACTACAATGAGGTATCACCTCACACTGGTCAGAACGGCTATCATCAAAAAGTCTACAAACAATAAATTCTGGAGAGGGTGTGGAGAAAAGGGAACCCTCCTACACTGTTTGTGAGAACGTAAATTGGTATAACCACTATGGAGAACAGTATGGAAGTTCCTTAAAAAACTAAAAATAGAACTACCATATGGTCCAGCAATCCCACTCCTGGGCAAATATCCAGAGAAAACCATAATCCGAAAAGATACATGCACCCCCAATGTTCACTGCAGCACTATTTATGATAGCCAAGACATGGAAGCAACCTAAGTGTCCAACGACAGAGAAATGGATAAAGATGTGGTACATACAATGGAATATTACTCAGACATAAAAAATAATGAAATAATGCCATTTGCAGCAACATGGATAGACCTAGAGATTATCATACTAAGTGAAGTCAGAGAAAAACAAATATCATATGATATTACTCTCATGTGGATTCTAACTTTAGAAAGATACAAATGAACTTATTTACAAAACAGAAACAGACTTACAGATATTGAAAACAAACTTAAGGTTACCAAAGGGAAACATGGGGGTGGAGTGAGAGATAAATCAGAAGCTTGTGACGAACACACACACACACAGACACACAGACACACAGACACACACACTACTATATGTAAGACAGATAACCAACAAGGACCTACTGTATAGCACAAGGAATTCTACTCAATATTTTGTGATAACCTATATTAGAAAAGAATCTAAAAAGAAAGAATATGTGTATAACTGAATCACTTTGCTATACACCTGGAACTAACACAACATTGTAAATTAACTATACTCCAATACACACACATACAAAACCCGACATACAGGGAGAATGCCATGTGACAATGGAGGCAAAGATTGGAGTGACATACCTGTAAGACAAAGAGTGCCAAGGATAAACAGCCACTACCATAATCTAGCAATGGGTAAGGAGGATTCTACCCAGAGTCATGGAGAGAGCATAATCCTGCTCACATCTTGATTTGGGAATTCTAACCTCCAGAACTGTAAGAAAATAAATTTATTTTAAGCCACCTGGTTTGTAGTACTTGGTACTTGGTTATGGCAGTCCAAGGAAACTAATATAATGTGCATTCACAAATTTCACCTATCTACATTCAGATGGTAAATGGGATACCTAGATTGCCTCTAACTTCCTGCTGCTACAAATAATACTGCAATGAACATCTGTGTACATATCCCCTAGGAAACTCTTACAAAAGTCTACACTCCTATTAACACACTTGGCATTATCCAGTGTAGTAATTTTAGAAAGTCCACAAATGTCTCCCTTCATAAGTGGAGCCTTATTGCTCTCCCCCTAAGTATTGGCTGGACTTAGTGACTTGCCTCTAATGAATAGAAAAGTGATAGTATGCAATTTGGGAGAAGAGATCATAAAAGGTATAGTGGCTTCCTGTCTGCTCCCTCTTAGATCACTTGCTCTGGGGGAAGCCAGATGCCATATATCTTAGCTCAGGCTTATATAACAAAATACTATAAACTGAGTGGCTTATCAACAAAAGAAATTTATTTCTTACAGTTCTGTAGGCTGGAAGTCCAAGATCATAATGTCAGCATAGTTGTGTTCCAGTGAGGACCTTCTTCTGGGTTGCAGATGGCTGACTTCTCTTTGTATTCTTACATGGTGGAAAAAAGAGTGAGCAAACTCTCTGGCCTCTTCTTCTAATCCCAATCATGAGGGCTCCACTCTTGTGAGCTAATCATCTCCCAAAGGCCCCACCACCAAATACCATCACATTGGGGATTAGATTTCAACATATAAGCTTCCAACATATAAACTGGGGGATGGGGGGCGGGAACACAACACTCAGTCCATAACACCATGTCATTAGGAGCAAGCAGTCTTATGGATCCACTCAAGCAGCCCTGTGGCTAGGCCCATGCAGTAGAGAACTAAGACCTTCTGCCAACAACCAGCAAGAAACTGAGTCTTTCTGCCAACAGCTGTGTGAATGAACCATCCTGGAAGCAAATATTCCAGCCCCAGTCAAGCCTTCAAATGACTGTGCCCTGGGCTGACAGCTTGACTGCAACCTCATGAGAGATGCTGAGCTAGAACCATCCAGCTACAATGCTACCAGATTCCTGATCCTTGGCATCTGTGAGATAATGTTTATTGTTTTAAGATGCTAAATTTGGGGGATAAACTGTTATGAGGAAATAGATAACTAATGCATTCAGTTTTCTAGTTTTGTCCAAATTAATAGGTATAAAGTGACAGCTCATTTGTTTTAATTTACACTTTTTGACAAGTAACTTTGAGCACCTCTTTATAGTCTTATTAGCTTTGGGGTTCCTCCTATAAATTGCCTCTTTAGAAACTATGTATTTTTATATTAGGGTGGTTGTCTTTTTCCTTCTGATTTTTAGGAGTTCCTTGCATTTTCTAGATGTTAGATCCCTTGTTAGTTTTACATTTTACAAATATCTTCTCTCATCCTATCATGATGTCCCTTCAATATACAGAACTCTTTAATCCTGATGTAAACAAATTCATTCCACTTTTTGATTTATAAACTGGGGGACGGGGGGCGGGAATGCGCTTTTAAGTTGTGTATACAAAGTCCTTCCCCATTCCTATGTTACAAACAAAACCTGTCATCATTTCCTTCTATTACTTTAGAGTTATATCTTTCACATTTCATATCTGCTCATATTTTAAATTTAGAGCTCATTTTTGCTCTATGATGCTCCTTATTTATAACCTCTAGTTCTGGTTTCACAAAAAGAATAGCTTCTTTTAGCCTTATGAAGCTGTAACTGTCTTTCAAGTTTTCTTCCTCCCAGTACCACTGCTGCTTCTTCCAAGTCACTTGTTTCCATCTTTCTGCTTTGGCTTCCATCTTTCATGTTACAGGTTCTCCTCAACTGTCTGGTAAATCTCCAGCTGTCCATTCATATATTAGAGCTAAGGCATTAAATGCTGTTTAGAAATTCTGTGTGGGGTTATGACTGGTGAGTTTAGTGTAGAGCAGTTGTTCTCAGAGTGTGGTCTAGGAATTCTTGGGAGTCATCAAACAATGACTTTCAAGGAGTCTTAAGGTCAAAACTATCTTCATTATTAATACTGAGACATTATATGCCTTTTCCACTCTTATTTTCTCACAAGTACACAGTGTTTTGCAGAGGCTACATACATGACATGGAATATCACATCTGGTCAAATGCAGAAGCCAATATTAAAATCCAGCCGATTTTTTATTAAGCTGGACATCAGACTTGCAAAAAAGTGAAACAATGCTACATTATGATTTTTGTTTTGGAAAATAGTTATTTTTCATACACGTATATGATGTTAACATATAATGGGTTTATCATTTTTTAAAGGAATATCTAAAAATTTTGTTTAAATTTATAATATAGTAAATAGCTATAACCCATATTTTAAAAAGTTCTTAGGGAGCCCTCAAACCAAAATATTTGAGAACCACTGCTTCAGAGTAATAAAGTAGGAACATAAGTTTCAGTGTCAGTACTGGTCAAGTCTATAATTTTAGACAGGATAGTTTTCCAAGAGAGTACCCTTCTAATCTCTTCCCTGAAGGGCATAAATCTACAAATCAAGGAGTCAAAGAGCGTTACAGCACTGAGATTTTCAACTTTGCATACGCAGACTTACCACTTAATCACCATTTTAGGTTTGATGGCCTCACTTTCACCTGTATCTGGTATATTTTCTCCCATTAACAGCTTTTTGCCTTGATGATAAAGAGGCAAATATCTAATTGTACAGGATGCATGAAGGGAGGTGAAGTCTAACTGCACTTTTTAAGGCCTTAAAACCAGCACTGAGTACTCTGGGTTTCAAGCCTTGTCCTATACTCAGCCTTCACAGATACCATTGCTGCTAATTCCTGAGTCTTTGGGAAGGGGTGGGTGTTGGCATGATTTGGCTTGTCTCTTATAGCTTCCATTCCTGCAGACTTACTTTCAACTTCAGTGGGTATACTAGGTTGGTTACACACCCATTCATTTATTTTTCAGTTTCCAAAATGTTAATTTCTTTTGTCTCTTTTCCCCTTTTCTGTTTTTGAAGGTTTATGTCTTTTAAAAATTATTTTGCTGTAACATCACGGTGCTCTGAGAGGAAACAAAGATAATCCATGGGTTCAATTCACCACATTTCCACCCTACCTGTAATCTATGTTCCTTGGCTTTGAATCTATCTCTTGTATGTAGCAGTTTACTTGATTGGTTTTTAAACACATATTAACACTTAAACACATACATTCCATCCATCAACTGTAATTAACTATATTTCTACTTTTTCTGGTTATCATATTTATTCTTTTTCTTTACTTCGCACTTTCCCCTTTCCACCTTTTCTCACACTTTAACCTTCAGTATACCATTTCAACCTGGGTACAATGGACTCCTTTAAAAAAAATTTTTTAAGGCCATTTCACAACTAATTCACAGGAGAATTAATGGATAATGAAAAGTAACTTTATTAGAAATTTTAATAAGAATTTAAACATCACAAGACTCTTTGCTCTAAGTAATTTTTTACACACAAACATAAGAGATGAAAGAACACTACCACAGGACCTTTTTTTTTAGCAAAAGGGAATGGTTCATGTTTGTGCTGCAAAATATTCCTATTGAATGACTAACTGGAAGAGAATACCCTATTTCGTTTTGTCCTTAGACATACACTGTGCATTCATCAGAAATATATATTGTGTGTCGGGTTCCCTGGTGGCCTCGTGCTTAGGATTATGGGCTTTCACTGCCGTGGCCCAGGTTCAATCCCTGGTGAGGGAACTGAGATCCTGCAAGCTGCATGCCGTGGCCAAAAAAAAAGAACTATATTGTGTTTTCATCAATTCTTGAGTTTGAAATAATTTGAAATATATTTTCATATAGGATATGATCATCTCAAGTCTCATAATCTGAGATTTCATGTACATGATCAATTTCACTAACACATATGATCAACTTCACTATCGTAGTAGAGTTCAGAGAAGTGATATCCAACAGAACTTTCTGCAATGATGAAAACGTTTTATATCTCTGCAGTCCAATATGGTAGCCATAGTGAAATGAGGCTAACAGTTACATTCTCTCTACATAACCACTTCATGATTAGTGTAACTGAGAAACTAAATTTTAAATTCTATTAATTTTAGTATAAATATGGTAGCCATGTGGCAAGTGGCTACCATATTGGACAACTCAGGTCTAGAGTGCTATTTCTCTTTCTGCACTGATCTTTTTTTGGGGGGAGGGGGGTGGGGGAAGCATGCTTGTGCGATCTTAGTTCCCCGACCAGGGATTGAACCTGGACCCTTAGCATTGAGAGCACGGAGTCCTAACCACTGGACTGCCAGGAAATTCCCTGCACTTATCTTTTGATCTGTATGTCTCCCATCTTCTTTTATACCTTTCTGAAGGAGGATGCAATTCTTGAGCAATGTAATTTAAAAAACCCTGAAAAGTGACTATTTCACTATTGCATCTTCTATTCAGGACATTCCACCATCCTTGCTTTATTATTGTTTTAGTCTATTTTAGCACAGTAGGAAATAATTAATGGTAATGATGAAATCCTAGAATTAAGTAGCAAAATATTTCAAGATACAGGAACAGTAAGATAACCTGACATCCCATAATGTACCTTAGATTTATACAAAGGGTCTGATGGACCCATATGGTAACTGCAAGACAGAATGATATTTTAAAAAACAAGTAAAACTTCTCTGTTCTTTGGAAGATCTTGAAGAAAGAATAAAAGTCATAAAATACCAACCATGATAAGTAGTTAGAACTGCTCAAAAAAGAAAATAAAAAACTAAAATTAGGCCACCTAATCCTGATGGTATACTGAAGGTTAAGCTTTCTTCATTCTCTTATTTTAGTTCCGCTGGCCTGGAAGCCATGGATTTTATTTCTTTTCTTTTCATGGGTACTCCTAAGTTAAAAAAGAAATAAAAGGAGCAGCAGCAGCAAACATGTATTAAGTGCTTATATGTACTAAGTAGTGTTCTAATGGCTTTATATGTATTTCACTTAACCCTCCCTGCAACATTATGAGGAAGTATAACTGTCATTTTCACTTACAGATGAGAAAATTTAGGCACAGGAACATGAAGTAACCTTAATATCATACAGCCAGTGAAGGATAAGCTAGAATTTCATCCGGGTAGTCTGGCTGCAGAGCCACAAAAATAGCTATTTATTTTTGTAAGATGCCCTAAAGTTTGTCGGTATCTCTGTACTCACTTCTTGTGAACAAGATAAGAATAGTAGCATTCTTGACTCAATGTAATCCCCTTTCTTCCAACTTTCTTGTTATTGTCTAGTATTTTGGTCCTACTTTTTAAAATATTATACATATTTACAATCAATACTCAACTTGATTAACATATTTTACCAATTCTTTGCTCACACATATTCTTTTATTCAATTCCTCCCTCTAGTGTACTATTCTTCCTGCTCAACTACATCCTTCAGTTCTTGCATCAAGTTTTCATAAGTGATGAACTCTTAGGGGTCTCATTCTCGCTGATACTTTAGATGGGTACAGAAGTCAAGATTAACAGTTATAGTCCCTGTACATATTGAGGAAAAAGTATCCCAAAAGTATCATTTTCTTCTGGAAATTATTGTTCTGATAAATATACCATTAGTATGACTGATATTTTGGTACAGGTACTCTGGCTTTTTTCATCATTTTAAAGAACTCCTTATTTTTTATGTTCTGCAATTTCACTATTGAGCATTTAGAAGTAAATTTTTTAGAGTATTTATCCTGCTAAGCCATTGTTAATTAATGTACACTTTCAATATGGAAACTTAGGTTTTACTTCAATTCTAAAAACTGTCTCATTAAATATTGTTTCTCTACTACTTTATCTAATCTCTCCTAAAATTTCTTTTGGACAGATGTTTAAATATTTCTATCAATCCTCTTAATTTTTTTTTTTTTGCGGTACGCGGGGCTCTCACTGTTGTGGCCTCTCCCGTTGTGGAGCACAGGCTCCGGACACGCAGGCTCAGCGGCCATGGCTCACGGGCCCAGCTGCTCCGCGGCACGTGGATCCTCCCGGACCAGGGCACGAACCCGCGTCCCCTGCGTTGGCAGGCGGACTCTCAACCACTGCACCACCAGGGAAGCCCACTCCTCTTAATTTAAAAAAATTTTTCATTTTGCTACCTTCTGGGTGAATTCTTACGTTCCAAGATTATGTGATTATGTTCCAAAGCACTAATCACTTTATTGATTGTATTCAGTATAATACATCTTATCTACTGAGTTTAGTTAAATGATTTCTATAGCGTTCTCTTTTTATATCTGTTAATTGGTATGTATTTAATTTTGGTTTTCTTTTATGGGTATTACTCATTCCTTTATCTCCCTGATGACCTTAAATATATTTAGTTGTTTTAAGACTGTTCTTCACAGACTAAGGATTTACTTGAAAGACAAAATCAACTATTCCCCTACTCCAGCACAAAAGGAAACATACTATAAACACTGTACTATGATTTTCTTTTTTCCCACTAAGCAAACAAATCTTGAAGATAATTCTCTATCAGTATACAAAGAGTACTTTCTTTTCTTTTTAGTAAAGATGTTGACCTGTTTTGTTTTTTTTAGGGTTAGCTTTTCTTGTGTGTTTTTGAATTTTTGTTTGCAGGTTTATCACAAGTCAAAGTTGCACGTGTGTGTAGTAGTGGTGGGGGGGTGTGGGATATGTTTATGTGCTTACCTCACCTTAACAGCTTTTCATCTGCCGCCACCTCTCACTCAAGCTTCCCACCCCAGAATGAGGTTTGTAACTGCTACAGATGGCTCTTCCTGGAGATGCAGTCACTACATCATGGGCAGGCTAGCTCAGATCTTATCTAGGAGGTTTCATTGTTTCCTTCCACCACTGTGGATGTGCAATTTACATAAGCCCTATCCCTCAGCAGTGTTCACACAGCCCTTTTCAACTCTTTCTTGACTCAGCCCCCTAGTTTCTTGAGTAGTGAACAAACAAGTACTGTACCTCCCTTATCCAATCTGTCCACCAGTATAGTTTTGGTCTCTATCCTGAAAAAAATGAACTTTCAGAGCATCAGCCTGCTTCTAAATCAGATTCAGGTAGACCCACATATTTAGTCCCTACTTAACACATTTTTAAAATTCTTTTAAGTCCAAAGAGGTTAATTTTTATTTTGTTATTAAGCACCAATATATTTTCATTCTGAGAGGCAGTGCCTAACTGAATTCCACAGGGGGTATCTCAATTGTATCCTCAATAGCCATGTATGAGAAAGCACCATGAATATATTATCCAACTTTTAGGTTTTTGCCTAATAGGTGAACAATGTCATTTTCCTTTGATTTGGATTTCTCTTACTTTGAGGTTAACAACTTCTCATATGCTTACAAGCTATTTGCATTTAATTTTCTGTCAATTATCTATTCACATCTTTGCCCACTTTTTATGAGGTTGCAGGAGCTTTTAAAATTGAGTTTGCAGGCTTCCCTGGTGGTCCAGTGGTTAAGAATCCGCCTGCCAATGCAGGGGACACGGGTTCGAGCCCTTGTCCAGGAAGATCCCACATGCCACAGAGCAACTAAGCCCGTGCACCAGAACTACTGAGTCTGTGCTCTAGAGCCCGCGAACCACAACTACTGAAGCCCGTGTGCCTACAGCCCGTTCTCAGCAACAAGGGAAGCCACCGCAATGAGAAGCCCGCACACCGCAATGAAGAGTAGCCCCTGCTCGACACAACTAGAGAAAGCCCACGCAGCAACTAAGACCCAACACAGCCAAAAATAAATTAATTAATTAAAAAAAACTGAGTTTGCAGGGTTTATATATAAGGAAGACCACCCTTTGTGATATGAATTGCAGATAAGTTTTGCTAGTTATTAATCTGTATTCTGATTGTCGTATTATGTTTTTTGGCATTCAGAGTGTTTTTAAAATTGTGGTAAAGAAGACACACAACTTAAAACTTAACATCTTAATCATTTTTTAAGTGTACAGTATAATTGTGTTAACCATATGGATCTTGTTGTGCAACGGATCTCTAGAACTTTTTCATCTTGCAATACTGAAACTCTATAACCACTGAACAACTCCTCCCTTCCCGCTCCCCTTAGCCCCCATTCTGGCAACCACCATTCTGAATTTGACTAGATTAAGATACCTCATATAAGTAGACTTATGCAGTATTTGTGACTGGGTTATTTCATCTAGCATAATCTCCTCAAGGTTTATCCATGTTGTAGCATATGACAGGATTTCCTTTTTTTTTTTTAAGGCTGAACAGTATTTCATTGTATGTATATATCACATTTTTCTTTATCCATTCAGAGACTGCTTTTTTAATGCAGTAAAAATTATCCATTATTTTATGAATTCTGGATTCAATTTAAAGTCTTCCCCACACCAAAATTATAAAAAGACTTTTTTAATCTTTTCTTCTATTACTTTCATGGCTTTATTTTTCATTGATCCATTTGGTATATGTGTGAAATACAGATCCAAGTTCTTTCATATGACTATCCAGCTGTCCCCAGTTAACTGAACAGTTTATCTTTCCCACAGATTTGAGATGTCACCTTTATGATATTCTTACCTGGACTTCCTATTCTGTTCCACTGATCCATGTGTGTTTGTTGGCTGGTACTGTGCCTGTTTTGTGTATTTTACCTTTATATCTTAATTTCTGGAAAGGTGAGTTCTCCCTCAGTTCTCTTTTTCAGCTCTCCTGGCTATTCTTGCTTATTTTTCCTTGCTAACTTTGGAATCAGCACGTCTAGTTTAAAAAATTAATTTATAAATTACCTCAGTGGGAATTGTTACTATGTTATTCTTCCTATCCAGAAAACATGTCTTTTTATTTGTTCAAGGTTTGTTTTGTGTCTTTCAATTAAATATTTCCTACTACTGACATGTTTCCACTTTTCCTCATATTTTCTATAATTTCTGCTTAACCTAGGTTGCTATTTTAGTTGATATACAGATATTTACAACTATTAAACTTTCACTGCACTGTTTAAGAATTCATACTCTTTACCTATTGCTTTTTAGTATGAACTCCACCTTGTATATTAAGATCATGACGCCCCTAAATTCCTTTCACTTTGTCATCTTTTATTTTTTAAATTAATTTTTATCGGAGTATAGTTGCTTTACAATGTTGTGTTAGTTTCTACTGTACAGCAAAATGAATCAGCCATACATATATGTATATCCCCTCCCTTTTGGACTTCCTTCCCATTCAGGTCACGACAGTGCATTAAGTAGAATTTCCTGTGCTATACAGTATGTTCTCATTAGTTATCCATTTTATACTCAATAGTGTATCTGTGTCAATCCCAATCTCCCAATTCCTCCCACACCCCATCCCCTTTGGTATGCATACATTTCTTCTCTACGTCTGTGTCTCTATTTCTGCTTTGCAAATAGGATCATCTATACCATTTTTCTAGATTTCACATACATGCATTAATATACAATATTTGTTTTTCTCTTTCTGACTTACTTCACTCTGTATGACAGTCTCTAGGTCCAACCACACCCCTACAAATGACCCAATTTCATTCCTTTTTATGGCTGAGTAATATGCCATTGTATATATGTACCACATCTTCTTTACCCATTCCTCTGTTGATGGACATTTATGTTGCTTCCACATCCTGTCTATTGTAAATGGTGCTGCTATGAACACTGGGGTGCATGTAACTTTTTTTTTTTTAATAAAGGGAATTTTAAAAAATTAACTAACGAATTTTATTTTTGGCTGCACTGGGTCTTTGTTACCGCACAGGCTTCCTCTAGTTGCAGCGAGCGGGGGCTACTCTTTGTTGCAGTGCTTGGGCTTCTCACTGTGGTGGCTTCTCTTGTTGCGGAGCACGGGCTCTAGGTGTGTGGGCTTCAGTAGTTGTGGTACACGGGCTCAGTAGTTGAAGTTCGTGGGCTTTACAGCACAGGCTCAGTAGTTGTGGCACATGGGCTTAGTTGCCCTGCGGCATGTGAGATCTTCCTGGACCAGGGCTCAAACCCGTGTCCCCTGCACTGGCAGGCGGATTCTTAACCACTGTGCCACCAGGGAAGTCCCTGCATGTATCTTTTTTTCTTTTAATTTTGTTTATTTATTTATTTTTGGCTGTGTTGGGTCTTCGTTTCTGTGCGAGGGCTTTCTCTAGTTGTGGCAAGTGGGGGCCACTCTTCATGGCGGTGCACAGGCCTCTCACTATCGTGGCCTCTCTTGTTGTGGAGCACAGGCTCCAGACGCGCAGGCTCAGTAGTTGTGGCTCACGGGCCTAGCTGCTCCGCGGCATGTGGGATCTTCACAGACCAGGGCTCGAACCCGTGTCCCCTGCACTGGCAGGCAGAGTCTCAACCACTGTGCCACCAGGGAAGTCCCTGCATGTATCTTTTTGAATTATGGTTTTCTCTGGGTATATGCCCAGTAGTGGGATTGCTGGGTCATACAGTAGTTCTATTTTTAGTTTTTTAAGGAACCTCCATCTTTTAAAATGTTAACCTTCACAATCATTTTCTTGTAAGTAAATGATATATTATATATACTTTGTATATATAATATACAAAGTATATATAATATATATATATTATATATACTTTGTATAAGCTATAGAATTCATTTTGCCTCAAATCCAATAGGAAAATCTTCTTTTTAAGGTGAGTTAAGCCTATTTATATTTTTTTTACATAAAAGATACGCTTGGTTTTAGTACTGCCATGTTTTGTTACATGTGTGGCTGTATATGAATATCCTTTCAACAGAAGATGTTTTCTTTTTGATAGGTTTGTAGTTCTTTCAATATTTAGTAAGGTTTTATTTTTGTTCTAAGGGTTAACTTTCATATTATGACTTAGAATTCCACTAGATTTTTATATTTTTAAGGTAATACCTATTAGTCCCTTAATAAGAACAATGTTAAACATGTTTCCTCTTCCTCCCCTTACCTAATTCAATCTATAGTATTATCTTTAGCATTTCCTTTGAAGTGTTAAACATGTTTATACTTCTACTTGATTTATGTTCTTTAAATACTGTTTTGACTACCACTAATTACAATGAGGTAATCTATAAACTTCCTTCTCTCAAATTTTATTAGTTTTTATCATTTCTACATCATCAAGGTATATAACATTATAATCTGTCATCATAATCTCCACACTTGTTTTAGGCTTTAGGGTTATTTTTTTTATATATATATATATATATATATATATATATATATATATTTTTTTTTTTCCCCAATGGTTACAACCAATCCTTTCCTCAGATGTCTCTCAGCTGGCTGAAGTTTATACTTTAACAGTTTCCTCAAGAAGGGCTCATGTATATACAGTATTCGCTGAGTTCTGTTTATACCTTTCACACTTGATGAATGGCATAACTGGATATGAAATCTTCGGCTCTCACTCTGCTTCCTTATCTTGTAAACGTTGCTCTACCATCTTCTGGTATTGAATGTTGTACAGAAATCTGAGGCCAGCCTAACATCAAACCCTTGTAAAGAACTTTGTAGGGGGGATGAGGAGGGTAGTTGGCTGTCCAAAGGAATCTTTGTTTATCTTTATGACCATTCTGGTCAGTTTTCCCTGGCACAGGTGCCCTTTCAATAGGTACATTTCAGTTCAGCTAGGTTTTAACTGTACGTATAAAAATTTGTTCTATTGCACTGTTTTGGTTTTCTTACATAGGAGTTTTAATTTTAAGTGTGTTGGATCTATTGTCTTTTCTGTCATTTTCTGAAAATTTATCTCACATTTAATCACCTCCTGTTGCCTTCCTTGTCTTTCTTCCCTGAGTTCCTGCATTTCTTATTTGTGTTCTTTTTATTGTAGAAGAACTTTTAAACGTTTTTCCAACTCTAGAAAAGTATGGTTAAATGGTGGGCCACAATTTTCATGTGGCAATATTTTTGTAGCAATATTTTTCTAATCAGGGTCCTTTGTTCTTTGGAAGTTCTGCTGCCATGTCAGCCTCTTTTGTATTTGTCATCAAAAAATAAATTGGATTTTTCCTTAACCAGCTGTTTACACAGCTTCCAGGAATAAGGGTGGGGAGAGGGGGTGTGGAGTGAAGGACAGACGTCACAGTCCAAAGACTCTCTCCTCCTTTGATGCTAGAGAGAATAGGGAGAAAAGTTGGTTCCTGTACATACTGCTCTGTGTAAATGTAGCTCTACCTTTTCTTCTTTTCTGAATCAAACCAGGTATTTCTGTCACCAACCCTGTCATCACAAACAAGAGATTTAGCTTTTGAACTTCAAGGTGAACCCTTAACTTCAATAAATATATTTAAGCTCGCACCTTCTGCTCCTTCTCAAGATACTTTTGATAGCCTTTAAACATAATTTGGAGTCTACATTTTATATCTTTCAGTTCACGGAAAATGAAAGTCGAAGTATTTTTCTTATTTTCTCCTTCTTATTCTTTTTTTTTTGGCAGTACGCCAGCCTCTCACTGTTGTGGCCTCTCCCGTTGTGGAGCACAGGCTCCAGACGCGCAGGCTCAGCGGCCATGGCTCACGGGCCCAGCCACTCCACGGCATGTGGAATCTTCCCGGACCGGGGCACGAACCCACGTCCCCTGAATCAGCAGGTGGACTCTCAACCACTGCGCCACCAGGGAAGCCCTCTCCTTCTTATTCTTAATTTTTATGACTTCTAGAGGGGAAAGATGTAGAATTATGCAGCTATAATCATGCCAGAAGTCTGACTATTAACTATGTGTGCATGTTTAACCTATCACTGTTGTCTTTGGAAAGGTGGGGAATCTCAATGCTGGAACTCATAGGGCCGATCCTGATGATTTCTCCTTACAGTGTAACTTATAATGGAAAAAAATTAGAAGGAACCTGCCTGTCTAACAGTAGAGGAATGATCAAATAAATTCAAGTATACATAAAATACAGCATGCAGCCATTAAAGAATATATACATACATGCATACATATTTATAGCGGGAAAATGATACGCTGAATAATAAGGGAAAATACAAAATTATATACAGTATTATTCCAATGAAAATATATAATGCTACATGTATTTCTATGTATTATATTTATAGCAAATGAAAAGAAATGTGTAAGTTTTTTTCTCTAGTCTGTTTCATTGTTGCTAATTTTCAATTTCTCATTATGCTTGTCTGAATTTTCAAAGTTTTCTTGGGAAATGCATAATTGATTAGTCATTACTCCCTGCTTTCTAAAAGCAGGTAACTGCAGTGCAATTAGTGATCATTTTCATGTAACAAATATTTCCTAGAAATATGTTTTTAAAAAGTGATACATGGGAGGGGCTTCCCTGGTGGCACAGTAGTTAAGAATCCGCCTGCCGATTCAGGGGACACGGGTTCGAGCCCGGTCTGGGAAGATCCCACATGCTGCGGAGCAACTAAGCCTGTGAGCTACAACTACTGAGCCTGCGCTCTAGAGCCTGCGAGCCACAACTACTGAAGCCTGCACACCTAGAGCCCGTGCTCTGCAACAAGAGAAGCCACCGCAGTGAGAAGCCTGCTCTCTGCAACTGGAGAAAGCCTGCTTGCAGCAAGAAAGACCCAACACAGCCAAAAATAAAATAAGTAAATTTATATATTAAAAAAAGTGATACATGGGAGATAATGATTACTGATAATAGCATAATATAGTAATTCAAACTTTATTCAGGCTGTTTAATCAGAAAGTCATGGATTCTACTTGGAATAAAGTGATCAATAACTGATGGCTATTAATATTATAACTACTAAATAGTAATTATAATGATTATTATTATAAAAATTCCTTATGTTGTTTTCCCATGGATATCAAGATAGCTAACTGCTACTTAAGTGCTTTCAAAAACATTTTCTTCTTGTTATGCTTAATATATAAATTCTACATAATTTCTATTGTGTATTACAAGTCCTTTCACTGATATTAGATATCTATTAATAAGGAAAATACATTCTGGTGAGTTTTCAGAAACTTTGTTGCCAAACAGTATTATAAACAAAACATTCAGGGCATGGAACAAGATAAAATGAGCTTACTACATAAAATATTATCAAATCTTTACCAATAATCCTTCACACATTAAGCATAAATGGCCCTACCAACAATTGTAAATGACAGCAAGCACCTGACATTGGGATATAAGTAACTACCAAGAAGGCATGGGGGTAAAAAGGAAGTGATCAAATACATAAGTCAAACAACCACTGAGTTCAAAATTTTCTAACAGTGTGTGTGTACGTGTATGTATACATACAGGTTAGCAATGTGTACGGTTCATTCAAGAACAGTAGGTAGATGAGTCTGTCAAGAGATCATAGAAAAATAGGCAGCCAAAGTGTTAAAGACTGAATTCTGGGCTATAGGATTTAGATTAACCCACAGGTGGTAGAATAAAGCCTTGAAGACAGTAGAGTGACTAACTCCACTTTAATTTCCTTATTGGAAAAGAAACACCAACATAAAGTAAACTGAGAGATGAACAGAGTATGAGGACAGAGTAAAAAATCTCTGTCCCGGTAACTCTTCCAAGCCCTTTGTCCAGCCCATTTCCTCTTACTAAGAATGTTATTTTTTCCCTTTCCTCTGTGACATACTTGTTCTTCATGATCTAGTTAAAGTATCCACTTTCTCTGAGAAGTCTTTCCAAACCATTTTAACCGTCAGACTGGTTTCCTTTACGGTGGGATTACTTTTTTAAAACAAATTCGGTACCAGGAACTAGCAAAGTGTTGCAGGTCTATTATATTTCAACAAACAAACAAACTCATAGAAAAAGAGATCAGATTTGTGGTTATTAGAGGTGGGGGGGGGGTCGGGAAGGGGGAACTGGATGAAGGTGGTCAAAAGATACAAACTTATAGGTACCAGCGATGTAACATTCAACATGATAAATATAATTAACACTGCTGTATGTTATATATCAAAGTTAACAAAGTAAATCCTAAGGGTTCTCATCACAAGGAAAAACTTTTTTTTCTATTTCTTTAATTTTGTAACTATATGAGATGACAGATGTTCACTGAACTTACCGTGGTAATCATTCCATGGTGTATATAAGTCAAATCATTATGCTATACACCTTAAATGTATATAGTGCTGCATGTCAATTATATCTCAATAAAACTGGAAGAAAAATGCAAATATTCTTTTGACTCAGTAACTCACTTTTATGAAACTACTGAAATTGTGACATAAACATATAAAGACATTTGTACAACACTGAAATCCTATAATAGCAAAAAAAGTACCTAAATGTTAATCAATAGAGGTACATTTAATATAAATTGTGGTACATTCACATAACGGACTATTCAACTAAAAAAGAATGAGGTAACTTTTTATATTGTTATTAAAAAAAAAAGCTCAAGATATATTTAAGTAAAAAGAAAATTTTACAAATTAACACATACAGTGTGGTTTCTTTTTAATGAAAAAAGTATGTGGGGCTCCCCTGGTGGCACAGTGGTTGAGAATCTGCCTGCCAATGCAGGGGTTCCGGGTTCCAGCCCTGGTCCGGGAAGATCCCACATGCCGTGGAGCAAGTAAGCCTGTGCGCCACAACTACTGAGCCTGTGCTCTAGAGCCCGTGAACCACAACTACTGAGCCCACGTGCCACAACTACTGAAGCCCGCGCCTAGAGCCCATGCTCCGCAACAAGAGAAACCACTGCAATGAGAAGCCCGCGTAACGCAACAAAGAGTAGCCCCCGCTTGCCGCAGAGAAAACCTGCACACAGTAACAAAGGCCCAATGCAGCCAAATAAATAAATAAATCTATTTTTTTAAAAAAGTATGTGTATTTATATACACATGCATTAAACAAACTCAAAAGTAAACACAAACACACACAAACACAATTAACAGTTACCTCTGGTGAGTAGGATAGAGGAAGAGAAAAGAACTGACTTCTTTAAGTTTCATATACTTCTGTATTCATTAATTCATTTAGCAACCGTTTAAAAATTTCTAGAGTGCCAGGCACTCATGATTTATACCACTCACTTGGCACACATTAAATGTCTTTTGAGAGAATATTTCATATTTCCGTTTATCCACTGAGCCATAAACATCTTGAAGGCAAGCTCTTACTTTCCCACAGCAACAACCATAACCATGAATGTTTAGAGATGCACACATACATGTAAAAATATTTTTAAAAAGAAATGAACAGGTTGTCAAATTCATGACAGTGGTTATTTCTGAGAAGGGTCAGAGTGCGGAGGAGAATGGGATGGCAGATAGTTTTTAAAAGAGGATTCAGCTTAATAAGTTATATTTTATCTCTAAATTTTTTTTCATAAAGACTCATATATATTAATTGTTTGTATGTTGGATAGGTGTAAATTTTTTTCTTCCAGTCTTTCATTTGCCTTAACTTTGTTTTTTCACCTTTCTTGCATAGATCTTTCAATTTATTTTGCATAGTCAATTTCCTGATGTTTCTTCAATGACTTTTGGATTTTTTTTGGCCTTGCTTAGGAAAAAGAGTACTTTCTTCTCAGATTTTTAAAAAACACTGAGCTCTTACTAGGAGAACATTATCCTAAGTGAAATAAGCCTGTTACAGAAGGACAAATACTATATGATTCCACTTATATGAAGTACCTAAAATAGTCAAACTCACAGAAGCAGAGAGTAGAATCGTGGCTGCCAAGGGCTAGGGGGAAGGGGAAATGAAGAGTTGCTATTCAATGCGTATAGAGTTTCAGTTATGAAAGATAAATAAGTTCTCGAGATCTGATGTACAACATCTTGCCTATAGTTAACAATACTGTATTGTACGCTTAAAAATTTGTTAGGAGAGTAGATCTCACGCTACATGTTTTTACTACCAAAAAATTTTTTTAATCAAAAATTTTCAGCTCCTTAATCATTTGGAATGTATTTCTTGTTATTGTACAAAGTAGGAAATTAACTGAATGTTTTTCTAAATGAATAATCAATGGTCTCAATACAATTTAGTGAATAGTAAATCACTTCCTTATTGACTGAAATACCACCAGTATCATAAATGGACACTTGAATTCGTAGTGGAAAAAAAAAAAAAGCTTTACCTCTTCAAAAGCATTAACCAGTTTTTACACATCTGAAATCAGTTACACTGGGAATCAACATATTAATCTATTGTCAAATATGGTTTACCTTACACTGAATAATATCAAGATTTATTCCAACCAGTCACAGCCAAAACAAAACAACAACAAAAAAATTAAGTCAACCAATAAAAAACAAGCTAAAATCTTACTTGCATATTCTTTTTAAGTTACTAAGAGAAGTATTTTAAAAAAAATTAATTTTGTTTAGTTCAACTAAGGAATTACAGAGAAGTTTATCAGATCAACAGGTTTAACAAATCACTAAACTGAAAAATGAACAAAATGATAATGAAACTCCAGAAAAAGAACAGATAACACCGGGACTTCCCTGGTGGTGCAGCGGTTAAGAATCCACCTGCCAACGCAGTGGACACAGGTTCGAGCCCTGGTATTGGAAGGTCCCACATGCCACAGAGCAACTAAGCCCATGCGCCACAACTACTGAGCCCGTGTGCCACAACTACTGAGCCCGTGTGCCACAACTACTGAGCCCATGTGCCACAACTGCTGAAGCCTGCACCCTAGAGTCTGTGCTCCACAAGAAGAAAAGCCACCACAATGAGAAGCCTGCCCACCACAAAAAAAGAGTAGCCCCTGCTCACCACAACTAGAGAAAGCCCACACGCAGCATCAAAGACCCAATGCAGCCAAAACATATATAAATAATAAATCTATATTAAAAAAACAGATAACACCATCATCATTGATTGGGAGTAAGGAAACCTGTGTTCTAATTCTAACCTGAGCAAGTGAATAAACCTCAAGAATTGGCACTATGGTTCTATTTCCAACATTCTATAATTTCTAATTTACTATCTCTAAGATAATTTAAATATCTAATAATAATAGCTACCACCAAAGAAAAGTACATAGTCTTTAGTGAGATGTTATTTCCACCAGTATAGATCATCAATCTAATTTAAATTCATTTTCTCTAGCCATCTTCTGAAAATATAGAAAAATAACTGAGGAACATTTTTCTTTTAAGACTTATTTTCAACCATGTGAAAGTAATTCTTTTTTTTTTTAACTGAAGTATAGTTGATTTACAATGTTGTGCTCGTTTCTGGTGTACAGCAAAGTGATTCAGTTATACATATATATATTCTTTTTCATATTCTTTTCTATTATGGTTTATAACAGGATATTGAATATAGTTCCCTGTGCTCTACAGTAGGACCTTGCTGTTTGTGTATTTTATATATAGTAGTTTGTATCTGCTAAACCTAAACTCCTTATTTATCCCTCCCCACCGTCTTTCCCCTTTGGTACCCATAAAATTGTTTTCTATGTCTGTGAGTCTGTTTCTGTTTTGTAAATAAGCTCATTTGTGTCATACTTCAGATTCCACATATAAGTGATAATATAGGATATTTATCTTTCTCTCTTACTTCACTTAGTATGATAATCTCTAGGTCCATCCATGTTGCTGCAAATGACATTATTTCATTCTTTTTTGTCTGAATAGTATTCCATTGTGTATACATGCCACATCTTCTTTATTTGTTCATCTGCTGATGGGCATTTAGGTGGCTTCCAAGTCTTAGCTATTGAGAATAGTGCTGCTATGAACATTGGGGTGCATGTATCTTTTCCAATTAGAGTTTTCTCTGGATATATGCCCATAAGTGGGATTACTGAATCATATGGCAACTCTATTTTTAGTTTTTTAAGGAACTTCCGTACTGTTTTCCATAGTGGCTGCACCAATTTACATTCCCAACAGTGTAGGAAGGTTCCCTTTTCTCCACATCCTCTCCAGCTTTTGTTATTTGTAGACTTTTAAATGATGGCCATTCTGACCGGTGTGAAGTGGTACTTCATTGTAGTTCTGATTTGTATTTCTCTAATAATTAGTGATGTTGAGCACCTTTTCAAGTGCTTGTTGGCCATCTGTATGTCTTCTTTGGAGAAATGCCTATTTAGGTCTTCTCCCCATTTTCTGACTGGCTTGTTTTTTTTTTTGTTATTGAGTTTTATGAGCTGTTTGTGTATTTTGGAAATTAAGCCCTGTGGGTCATTTGCAAATATTTTCTCCCAGTCTGTAGGCTGTCTTTTCGTTTTATGGTTTTTTTGGCTGTGCAAAAGCTTCTAAGTTTGATTAGGTCCCATTTATTTATTTTTGCTTTTATTTCTATCACCTTGGGAGACTGACCTAAGAAAACACTGGTACAATTTATGTCAGAGAATGTTTGCCTATGTCCTCTTCTAGGCGTTTTATGGCATCATGCCTTATATTTAAGTCTTTAAGCCATTTTGAGTTTATTTTTGTGCATGATATGAGGGAGTGTTCTAACTTCACTGATTTACATGCAGCTGTCCAGTTTTCCCAACATCACTTTCTGAACAGACTGTCTTTTCTCCATTGTATATTCTTGCCCCCTTTGTTTAAGATTGACTGTAGGTATGTGGATTTATTTCTGGGCTCTCGTTTCTGTTCCACTGATCCATATGTCTGTTTTTGTGCCAATACCACTCTGTTTTGATTACTGTAACTTTGTAGTATTGTCTGATGTCTGGGAGAGTTATGCCTCCAGCTTTGTTCTTTTTCCTCAGGATTGCTTTGGCAATTCTGGGTCCCTTTACAGTTCCCTATAAATTTTAGGATTATTTGTTCTAGTTCTGTGAAAAAGGTCATGGGTAATTTGATAAGGATCACATTAAATCTGTAGACTGCTTTGGGAAGTAGGGCCATTTTAACAAAATTGATTCTTCCAAATGGAGAGTATGAGATATCTTTCCATTTCTTTGAATCATTTTCAATTCCTTTATCAATGTTACATAGTTCTCAGCATAGTTTTTCACCTCCTTGATCAGGTTTATTCCTAATTTTTTTTTGATGCAATTTTAAAAGTGACTGTTTTTTTACTTTCCCTGAAAGTTCTTAATTTGCCCTTTAGCTTATTACTCTTTAGAATAACACTTAAGTTTTTCTAATAGACATATCGTTTTTTCAACCATTCCACCATCACTACGACACAACTTCCTGTGTTTACATGCACACACACACTTTAGGATGATTCATTCAACTACAGACCAAATCACTTTCTGCTATAGCTACTTCTGGCTCAACATTTCTAAGCTACTGCTCATTTTTTGGTTATTTCTACAAAGATTAAAGCATGTTTGTTCATTTTTTCTTAACAGACTATTCAAAGTAATTTGATTTCTATTTTTGGTTTTTCAAGTACTCAACCTCATCACATTTAAAACAGTTATCAATGAAGTTAATATGCTTGGTCATTTAAATCAGTGATTATGTGAACAAATTTGAGTCCAGGAAAGGAAGGTGAAGGGAAAAAGAAACAACCATTTAGTAAATATCTATTTGCAACTGTCTAGCACTATTTTTACAAGTTGTAGCTTCCATATAATACAACTTAAAGTTCCCCCAACTGTCACAACATCAGTATGACTGCTTCATAAAAGAATAAAGTGTTTTATTTAAACCTGGCTCTGTTGTTCCTGTTCCCTCTTCAGCTACCAAGTCACTACTTCAGAAAAACACTTTAAATATATCTGTAATCAGCTCTTCATAAAACTATGTTGATCACTATCTAGAATCTACATTTAATGACTGATTTGCCCTAAACCATATTAATAGCCCCTACTTAAAAAAAAAAAAAGCCAAACAGTTCACCTCATTCAATGAAAGTTTTAGTGTATTTTGTAAGAGGAAAATGCTTGTTTTCTCCTGGTTTGGGTTTATAAAGATAATCAGAAGACTAGTCAGGTGAGTGTGAGATAAGTTAATTCCCAATCTAATTACTAAAGTTAACTTCAAAGGCCCCTATTTTTTGAAAGACATTGCCAGGTTCTTATTTATTCCCAAACACATTAGATCCCACAGTCCAAAACTTCTTAGAATATAGTATCTTAGAAGGGGAGGAATGTGGCTTTTTAAAAAACTGATAACGATGAAACAATTTCCCTTAGCAATCCCTGTTTGAACTTAATAAACTGATAGCCATTAATTTCTTCAGAGCTAACACCAGTTTTATGAAAAAAAAATAGTCCCCCTGTATAAAATTATCAAATAGACATGAATCCACACCACCAGGGTACAGAGGAAGTAGCCATCTGTTGTGAACAATAATAAATCTTTTTTCCCCTAACTATGCAGTTCATTTGCACACTTAATTTCCATCTTCCATCATTCAGCCAGGCATGTAATTAAAATATTATTTGTATGTATTTACTACCATAATCTACAGTCAGAAACTTATCCTGGGAAGACAGTATCACTGGCTCAAAGTTCCAAATATCAAATTTTGTTTTTAATTCTGAATTCCTGATCATCAGTTATCCTCATTTCCTATATATGATATTAGCCAATTACTATCCTAAAGTTATAATAAATACAAAACCCCAAAATGTCCATAAATTAATAAGTACTTAAAACACACTTACAGCATTGAAAAATGTAGAGTTTTAAGCTTTTATTCATATCTAAAATGACCCACGTGGGGACTATGTCATCAAACCAAGCAGAATGAGTTCACATCACAATCAGAACTATTAAATTCTTTAAAATAAATACAAACCTCCCTCCTTCCAGATTCCATATACAGTCTTCGAAAAACAAAGAATTATAGAAAGAATTAAAAAAGTCATCTCACCTCCACCATCCTAAGACACTACTGTTAACATTTTACCAAAAAATTTTAGACACTTCACAATATCAAGAGTGCCTATTCCCAGTTTCACTGTGTGTATGTGTGTGTTATCAAAGTATGTCTATGATTGGTATGTAAACTTTACAAACCCTGGACAAGCTCACTACATCCAGATCTCCCAGCTCAGTTTTTCAGCTTTAAAGATTTCAGCTAAGAGGTTCTCAAACCAAGTAATTCAGAAGTAGAGAACAGGTTCCCCATGAGATGTGGCAATAGAGATACTAAGACAGAATCAGAAAAATCTATGAAGGCATCCTGAGAGTTACGACTACTAGGTATGTGGGATTACAGATGCTATGAAGAACCCGAAAGTGTTGTATTATTTCTGCAGTTGAGCTTAAATTCTAGCAACATAATGTAACTTTAACCTACTCTCAGTTTCTGCATATACGGGCGAAACAATGAATGTAATGAAGAAGGGCAAATACTATGAAAACAAGATGAATGACCCCAACTCTGTGGGTAATTTCCTTCACTAGGCACGTGCTTCTTTCTCAGTTACATAGAAACGCTATAACTTGGCTTAATGTTTAAGCTGCAACAACTTTCTAAGTGTGGCACAAAGGTAATTCAACCAATGATTAAAGGGTAAAACATAAACCAAAGAGTAGGGAGTCATAACAAAACTTCATCTTAATAGCATTTAACTGAAAACTCTCTAAGAGAGTATGGTCTCAGCAAACAGTCTAAAGATAAGGTTACAAATGAAACTCCAGATACATACACCTACACACACACACACATATTCATTCTTAAAAAAATATGTACCAGAAGACAATGAAAATAATACCAACACGCTTATTTCAAGTCATCTTGATCTCAGATGTTATTTATATTCAGTCTCTAGCTCAACTTTAAGTTCCATCAAAGCAAGAAATATATCTGTATAGTAATACCCAAATTCAGACCTCACTTATTTATACTGGTAACTCAAATGATACAGAAAGAGTTTCAGACCATCTGAAAAGTCAGCTTATTTAAAATCTTCTAATTTAGAAATGAGATTAAGAAACAACTGCAGAAAAAAGAATAAGCCACTTTGAAAAAGCTCAGGCTCCTTATCCCTCCCAAACTTAACAAGCAACATTTACTGACTATGGCTATGGTTAAAAATAATAATTAAAAAAATGTAAAGGAAGGTGACAGTCTTCTCCACACTGCTTGTTGTAGACAAGAAAGAACAACTGTTAGTACTAACACTGGACTGTTAAGTGCTGAAAGAGCAGACATGAAATAATGAAATCTTACTCCTTTGGTATCTGAGGCTACTGTATCATCAGTTTCAAGCAAGTAGTTCTTTAAGAACAGAGCCCATCTGTCAATCTCAGGGAATACTTGTATCATAGGGTATACAAGCTTATAAATCACTAGCACTTCAGCACAATCTTTCACTTCAGGAAGAACTTATCGATGATGCTGGCAGAGGCACTTTTACACCTTCCTATATGAAAGGAATGAAGAGATGTAGACAAGGACTAAAAAAACAACTCTGAGAGCAAAATGTGCCCCAATTTTTCTGTGAAAGTTTTATAATTTATAAATAAGATGAATGTAAGATAACAAAGGATAATCAATATATGCAGAAAAACAAGAAATAAAATGAAACTGACCAAACAATAGCAAAATATTTTCACAGGAGTTAAAAGGATAAGTTTAAAAAAGTAGTAAGAAACAGGGTTCCAAACAAAAAAGGACAAACAAAATTATGGCAGTAGCAAAAAGAAACAACAGTTTTTGGACTTAAGACTCAGAATTACATATTAAGGTCCACAGTAGTTTTAAAAATCCCTGAATATAAAAAAGATTTCCCCTCTCCTCAAAATAACCCAACCTATGATCTCTGGGGAAAATTAAAGCATATTAAGTTGATGGGTAAACTGCCTAATACCGGACTGTTAAAGGATACATAAGTGGAATTATCAAAAAATTTAAGAAAAACACTAATATTTGAAATAAAATAGTTTCAACAACATAATTATAAGAGGCCATATTCATATCTGTCTTAAAGCTGTTTTATCTTCCATTTCTTGCGAAGTAAATGGAAGTTTTGCCCTTGGAAAAGATAAATATGGCATATGTTGAGGTATAAAACTTAAAGGGAACGTGTATATGTGCTCATGAAGATAAATATAAAATGCTCATAGCAGCACTATTCCTGACAGCCAAATACAGAAACAACTCTATATCCATCAGTTGTAGAATGGATAAATTGCAGTTTATTCATACAATGTAATCTTATTCAGCAACAAGAATGAACTATTGCTACAAGCAACAACATGGATGAAACTGACATACAAATATTAAGCAAAATAAGTCAAACAATCAGGAATACATACGAGATGATTATATTTATTTTTTTTGTATGTTATTTTTTTTTATTATTATTATTTTGCGGTACACGGGCCTCTCACTGTTGTGGCCTCTCCCGTTGCGGAGCACAGGCTCTGGACACGCAGGCCCAGCGGCCATGGCTCACGGGCCCAGCCGCTCCGTGGCATGTGGGATCTTCCCAGACCAGAGCACGAACCCGTGTTCCCTGCATCAGCAGGCGGACTCTCAACCACTGTGCCACCAGGGAAGCCCTTATTATTATTTTTTTAAACATCTTTATTGGAGTATAACTGCTTTACAGTGGTGTGTTAGTTTCTGCTTTATAACAAAATGAATCAGCTATACATACACATATATTAGATGATTACATTTAAAGTTCAAAAACAGGTAAAACTAATTCAAGCAGTTAGAAAGATAAGGTTGGGGGTAGTGAGTGGGAAGGCACTGGTGGGGGTGGGGGATACTTCTGGGATGCTGGTAGTTTATTTCTTGATCTAGGTATTACTGATTACACAGATATGTTCACTTTGTGAAAAGTCATCAAGCTGTACATCAGTGATTTGTGTGCACTTGTATACATTCACCAAAACCTTAAGTTGGAAAAAATCAATAGGGTCTTCCCTGGTGGTCCAGTGGTAAAGAATCCGCCATACAATGCAGGGGATGTGGGTTCGATCCCTGGTCAGGGAACTAAGAGCCCACGTGCCCTGGGGCAACTAAGCCTGCGCACCACAACTACTGAGCTTACACGCCTCAACTAGAGAGCCTGCATGCCGAAAACTACAGAGCCCGTGCACCCTGAAGCCCGGGCGCAACAACTAGAGAGAGAAAACCCACATGCCACAACTAGAGAGAGAAGCCCGCGTTCTGCAACTAAAGGTCTCATGTGCCTCAAAGAAGATCCCCCATGCCGCGACTAAGACCCAATGTAGCCAAAAATAAATAAATAAATAAATCTTAAAATAAACTAATAAAAGTTATTTCTACAATTTAAATAACTATATGTAGTTATATATATAGTACATACACATATAGATATATAAAGTTACATATAGACGGTTTCTAATCAAATGACCATTGTTAATGTAAATGACCCATACATAACTGTCACTTGTACCTGCTCAAATTCTTTCTCTTTTCTCCAAACCATCAACTCAAAATTACTCTTTTGGGGGGAAGAAAAAGTGAAACTTTAGACAAATTTTAGGTTCAGAAGTAGTCGATTAGGAAAAATAAATATGTAAGGTAAGTGATTCTCACAAAAATCTTCCACTCTCCCCCTCCTCTGATGAGCTCATTTTGCCTCTGAGGGAGCACTCCTACCCAAAAAGTCTTTCTCCAAATTGCTTATTTCTCCTACTTTTACTGAGCTTAAAATATGAAAATTTGACCAAATAATCAGTTTCTTAAAATGCAAATATATTTCAAAGGATTACAAAGATATCAGTCATTCGCACACAACTGTGAATAGCTGTGTCTACGTTTTTAAATTGAGGCATAGTTGATGTACAGTATTATATAAGTTTCAGGTGTACAACAGTGATTCAAAGTTCTGTGTCTACTTTTAACAAATAACTGTAAACAAGAAATTTCTTCTATATAAAGAAGGAAAATGAGCAATTCCACAATTTCTTTTATAATACAATTGGTTTGCCAAAAATACTAGATTTCAAAATATAGTGTCTTCACCCATCTCCATTTATTTTAAACAAGTCTTGTTTGATCTTCTCTGCCATGATACAAACTTGAGTGACTCCTACTTACCATTGTTGAATTCTACTCACTTCTAATTATCCTTAAAGCCTGTTATTTTTTTCTTTTTTCAAAAAAGTAGATCAATTACTAATGACATATATATACACACCAACCCTCAAAACTATAGCAGGTGACTATGCCTTTCCTTTTCCCTACTCCCTTCCTCCTAAGCGTTAGGAGTCTCATAAAGCCATGTGTTCTTACGCATACATATGTATATATGTATACACATATATACACACATTATATATATATTTATATACTATGGATGCAAGATACAAAATCAATACTTGAGTGCAAAAAGAAATCCAAGTAGAGTCAGCAAACCAGTAAAGGCTAAACTCATGCAAGTCAGTTATCAACACATGGTACTAAAGAAACCAATGCCAAAGGGTGAATCCACATAGTAGCCAGTTAATTCCACACAAACTTGCAGCAATCAAAGATTCTGACACAACCCAACTCAACCATATGAGTGCTGAGTGTACACTACGGGAAAACTGTGAAACTAAGATTATCACTGTTACCAGAAAAATAATTTTAAAGCACAGTTTCTTACCCCATTTCTTTCAGTAGAAATATTTCTAAGCTTTGAGAAAAGAGAAAAGTAGGCTCTCTTCACAAAAAAGATGAATGGCACCTCATCTCTAATGATATGTGAAAGTATACATTAATGTTTTTTGGATTTTTTTGGGGTTTTTTTGGCCACACCACACAGTATGCGGAACTTCCCGGACCAGGGATCGAACCCGTGCCCCCTGCCCTGGAAGCACAGAGTCTTAACCACTGGACCACCAGGGAAGTCCCACTAATGCTTTTTAAGGTTTAGCCACCAGTTGAGGGAATGTTTTCTCCTTTTTTGAACACAGTCATACAATTTTCCATCTGCTAGAAGGGCAGAACACTTGACAACTAGATTTTTAAAAATTGGGAGAATAAACAACTAACTTAAATGATTTGCATTTGCTTTTAACTACGCTATCTTATTTGGGGTGTTTTAAAATAAAAAAATACACAGCGCATTCATTTTCAAAGTAAAGTAAATATTTTCAATATTTGCCTTCAATTACAATAAATTATGTAAAGGAAGTCACTTAGTTTCATTTTTCTATTTTCTAAGGATTAAGTTTAAGCACATTTTTTGTGTTAACCAAACTTATATAAAAACCCAAAGCTATGCATGTAAAGACACCAAGCTATGGTAAGAAAAGGATATTTAGTCTACAAACCTGTCAAAATTCATACTGAAGTCTAATTTAACTCACATTTCTTTCCTTCCTGAAACAGTCCAGTCTATAACTATGAACTAAAAAATGACTTAACACCCTTTATTCATAACTTATGAGTAATTCAAGGGAAATCTACCCTTCTTTGCACAATGAGTGCTTAGTGATCTCATCAACAAACTGGAAAAACATGTGAGCCAATCAGTGCAATCTCATCTGGAGACAAATCTACATGAGGTAAAATTATGATCAGAAAGCTACTCAGAAAACATGAAACCAAATGATTTAACAATCATTGGCATCGGACTACTGTATCTGCCTCCGACAGAAAAGATGGGATAAGACGGGACTGATGTGCTGCAAGGGCTAGGTTATTCCTTTCTGTAAAAGTGATGGAGATATTCTGCCAAATGTATTTCAGTATCTTCCCCTGTTTATGGAAAGACCAGGTGATATAAATCAATTTCGAAATTCTTCTCTGCTACTTACCAAGTGTATTCACTGCTACGTTAACAGCCATCGTAGAGAATTGCTAAGAGGGACAGTATATAAGAAAAGTGTCTGGCACAGACTCTAGTATGTAAGAAGAAACAGAGTCACTGTTTATTATTATTCCAAATACCCATTTCTTCCATTTTCTTATTCTTTCTTCAAAGAATATTTCAATTCATTAGATATAAGATTAGTGATTTATAATTGCAAATCAGTTTCTCTGAGATTATACCACATCACCCAGACTGCATTTTGGGATATGACGGAAACTCTTTAGCGACTCATACGCATTTTATCTCTTAGGTTTAGTTTTATAAATGGCTGCTTCAATTCCTTACTATTATTTTTAATATTTAAAAGAGCTGCCATTTATTGAGCATCTACCATATGCTAGGTACTTTACTATCTCTTATCTTTACAATTACTGCTAAGACAAGTGTTACTGTCCCTATTTTAAAGATAATAAAGCAAGGCTCAGAGAGGTTACATTGTTTGCCCCATGTCAAATAGCTCACTACTGGTATAGCTAGGATTAGAACCCACATCTAGCTAGCTCTAACTCTGAGCTCTAGCCATCATACTACCCCCAACTGTCTCATCCCTTATATTTTGCTTCTTTATAATTTTATTTTCAGAGGGTAACAACTGCCACTTGGGGGTACCTTGCTTACAACCTCACATATTAAACAGAGTTCTCTGGAAGACAAGAATGTAATTTAAATGACTGATAAATTTGAGAAATGGAAGGTCTAAAACAGAGTACCCTTCAGAGACCAATGGGACAAGATAGATACAAAACAAGGGTAACTTGTTAGGAATAAAAGAGGGAACAATAAGAGACCTCAAGTTGAAATAACTCATTACTATAGACTTTATTTTCAAAATTAAAACAAATAGAAGAAAAAGACTGATAAAATACTCACTAGCCTTGAATTCTGCCAAACTTAAGTTCAAGGGTCCTCACTAACTGGGTCTTTGTTGCCTTACCCGGTAGGTCTCCAAGCTGGTTGGCCTTTCCTCAGGTTTGCCAGAATTTCCAGTAATGAAAGAGACAAACAGTATAGGGACAACCCTTAGGCCTTATCAGCAGAACTCTAACAACAGTATTGTCACTATCCCATTTCTATTCCTCAAATAATTTCTAAGTGTTGAGAAACAGGCCACACACACACATGCACACACACATACAGACACAGTTGAGTGGCATCTCTCTTCTAAGGCCATGTAAATATTTTGAAGGTTTAGCCACAAGATGGGAGAGCAGTGACCCACAGTACATAATTCCTAAAAGAGGAAAAATCAGGTTCCTTGTCCAGAACTCTTCTATCTATAAAGGTTGCAGAAGTTCCTCATTCTGTATGCAGTAGGAAGAACCCGAAGGTAAAATAATGGGCTAAAACCCCACAGAAAAGTATAATTAGCACGCATGAATAGAACACTAAGGAGTTTCCTGACTGTTGCATATAATAAATATGTAGCTACATCAGAAATA
Source organism: Lagenorhynchus albirostris (assembly GCF_949774975.1). Classification (NCBI taxonomy): domain Eukaryota; kingdom Metazoa; phylum Chordata; class Mammalia; order Artiodactyla; family Delphinidae; genus Lagenorhynchus; species Lagenorhynchus albirostris. The sequence continues at coordinate 50,355,260 of NC_083107.1, read as the reverse complement.
TTTTATGTAATACTACACATACTGAACTACTTCAAAAGTTCACTTAAAAAAAAAAAAGACTATAATTCCAGGATAACAGGTGAGATTTTAATCCCACAAATATGGGATTAAAGAGACTGATTACATTTTTACTCTATATAATTATTTCAGACTAGAAGTTAATAGCAAAATCCATTAATATATTGTATTCATTGCATTTCTTGAACTATAAATGATCACAGTTAAAATTTCAGCACTTCAATCTTATGAATTTCCCAATAACTAGAAAATTACACTTATTTTCCAAAACTTCCATATCAAGATTTTCAGAAGTCAAATTCCATCTTTTATTAAAACATAATAAATGAGAAATTAATAGCAGACATAATAATCAATCAATAGACTGATGCCAGGTAGGAGAATTTGGTAGCTGAAGGCAGGTTTAGGAAAGGGACTTTTGAATTTTAAATCACATGCATTTAATACCTATTCAAAGTAATCAATTTTAACAACTAGAAACTGAAAATGCTCAGAATACATAGCACTTCTGCAGACTTGTAAGCTTTCCTCATACATACTTCTAAAAAAAGACTACCAAATAGATTTCAAGATAAATTCAGCAGAACAAGTTACAAAAACTAAATCCTTTTAGGATTTTAAAAGAAAACGAATATATAAAATCCAACCCCACACTACTTTCAGTTTCACTGAATCTGCAATATATTATCAAAGGGTCCCTATGTGGAACACAAATTATTTTCTACCAGCTTAAAGTGGTATGTGAAATCCTAAACTCAGGATTTTAAATTAACAGCCTAAAAATGCTCATGATTTGTATTCCTTCTTTAGACAGTGGACCATTTCGGGTAAAATGAATGAAGAAAGCATTCCATGAAACACGGAGGCTGATTATTTCTCAATGTGGGGTGTAAGAAAATCTCCCCCAAGCAAGGCTTTGAAAAGTCCTCATAAGATTTCGCTCCATAAGGCTGTTTCTTTCTTCTTTAAGCATTGGCCATTTACAAACATTCAAATACAAAGGAGGTGTCAAGGAAGTTTTTAGACTAATTAACATGAGGGCAAAGAAGCAACTAAAAACCAGTTCTGACAGAATTTTTGCTTGAAAAAATACACTATCCTATAACTTTTATTACTATAAAAACCTTAAGTCCACCCTTTACATGAAATAAGTGATTCTTTTATATAGATTGAAATAACTTAAGTTGCCTTGAAACAGTCTCACTTCAATTCCCTACTTGGAAAGCTGTCTGATGCACTATTATGTAACTCTATCTAAGACTCTAATGCAAGAGTTACATATCCATTAAAAGTTAGTAAAAAGTAAAACATGCACACGCACAACATTAGCTGTAGTTCCTTCATTACCTTGTCAAAATTATGAAACCCAGCATATTTTCAAACAAACAAAAAACCTTTCCTATTTAAACCAGAAATAGTGACACTTTGCATACTCCATAAAACTGTTAAAATGAAAAGCATTCTTCTTGGCTACTAGCTTCTGATCATTATGAGAACTGTACATTTAAAATATAATCAAAATGCCAATTTTCAAAGAATGACATATGTTTTACATAAAACTAGCAAAATCTTTTTTATTTTACTCTTTTAATTCATCTTAATGTTTCATTCATTTTGAGGCCATTTATTTGCCCTCCAAAAGACCCACAGCATTTTCCCTGAAGGCTAATCAGCAAGTTCTTTCCCCCTCTGTGCCAACATAGAATCTCCAGAACAGTTCCTACCAGCAGCAGCAAAGTAACAACCCTACAGTGAATATGATTTACCATTTGGTTGGGCACATACTGAAATTCTGATTCATGAACATCTTAGTCAGTTTATGGATATCAAAGAAAAGAAAAATGACACTCCAGCATGTGACTGCCAACTACCAAGTCACTTTACTTCAAAAGGAAATAGACTTTAGAAGCTAATAATTTCAAACAAATGAAGAAAAGTGACCAAGATATAAGGACCTCAACTAAGTTTGAAAATACACACAAATCGTGAAAAGGAGATTCAGAATTAACATTTAAAACTACACAATGAGACTAAGTTTGGCTGAAAGGATCTGATCCACTGTTAACGTAAATTAACAAATCAGTACATCTTGGAAAAGCTTACTTCTAGCAATAGAATCCGTATTATGATTTCAATCCAGTGTCACTGTTTTCTCAAAAAATAGTCAACTCTATTACATATAGTACCAATTCTGGAAGGAGACTTGAATATTATTTGAATGGAACACAGGAGAACCCTGATATGCAAATGTAAAAGGAAATGTTGAAACTACAAATATTTTTAATTTACAAAAAAATTATAAATGTATCCAAGAATCATTAAAACACCTTACCAATAATGTTGCACAAGACCTCTAACTGGCTTGAAACATCACATTCTTTCAAGCAACATATAGAAAACTGCTTTCACAAGGACTATCTGTAGCAGTGACTAGTGAAAACCCTTTAAACTATTTTTTCAGATTATCATCTCCCTCTTTCATTTGTTAAGTATTTTGATCAAGAACAATAAAACAATTTTTAAGGAAAGAATGTATAATTTTAAAAAAGCATTTAATCTTAATTCCCTTAATCAAAGGAGGTGTGACAACCAACGCACATAAAATTAACCTTAATCCGCCAACGAAAACACGCAAAATGTCTCCTAACAATTCTCCTCCTCCTTAAAACAACCGTATACATAAATACGGTACTGACCTCCACCCCCACTGAGAGCAGCTAATAAAGAGAATAGTTGCATTTGGAGACCAAGGTGCAACACCCCACCTCCTGAACCTCCCCAAATAACCACATCTTCAAAGTAGAACTGAACATTATTTTTGCTAAAGCAAGAATCCAACCCTCCGGAGCCTCAGCCCTTAGACAATGGTGGTTACCAGACAGAGCTGCACAGTTGAGTCCAAATGACACATTTCACTAGGCCTTGGACACAACACACACACACACACACACACACACAGATATGCACACACACTCTCTCTCCCGAGGGGCCAGTTCTAAGGAAGGGGCGTTCAAATCCCACTGGGAGATGGAGGAGTAACACAGTGGCCTGGGGGTACGCCGGGGCGGGGGTACAGGCGAGAGGGGTGTAGATAGAGCGGAAGGGTAACTGCACTGCACACGAGGGAGGGGGCTGGAAATGGCCGATGGATTCTACATTTACTTAAAGGTCTTGCTTTAACGGGTCCTTCCCCGGGGTTCTGTAACTAAAGCCAAACTGCGCAGCAAACATCGTGGGGTTGGGAGAAGAGAAGCTGCTCCCCCTACCCCGTGACTTAGGGAGGGGGGCGGGGGGAAACAAGTTCCCCGGCCAACACCACCGACCACTCCGAGTCCCCCTCTCCCCTCCTCCACAGGAAGGGGGAGGCTAACAGAGAAAAGGGGGAAAAACAAGTTCCCCTGCCAGCCCCAACCACCCGATCACTCCCAGCCGCTCCCCCCACCTCCTATTAGAAACGGGAGACCAAACCGTGGAAGACTGCCGAGAAGGGGGAAATCCCACCCTTCGCTCTTCCCCCACCCACCAACAGACTCCTGCGGGGTCCGTGAGCGAGCCGAGAAGCCAGAAGGATGGGTGGGGGGAGAGGGTGCCAAGCCCCCGAAACCAAACAAAGCGCGGCCTGAGCTAGAGCCCGGGCGAGTCGGGAAGCCGCGGCTTTTCCTGCCGGCCGGGGCCCAAGCCGGGCTGACACTGCGGCACCGGGGGACCCGCCTCCGCTCAACCTCCGTCTCCCACCCCCGGGCGCACAGGCCGCCCCCGCCCCGGCTTCCCTTCCCGCGGGTCCCGGTCAGCCGGGCGTCCGACCCGGCGGGCGGCGGGGAGGGAGCGCGGCCTTACCCCGCTCGCCGGCGTTGTTCCGCTCCTGGGGCAGCGGCGGAGGCGGCGGTGGCGGCGGCGGAGGCTGCTGCTGCTGCTGCTGTTGCTGCGGCGGCGGCGGAGGCTGCTGCGGCGGCGGCTGCTGCTGGGGCGGCTGCGGCGGCGGCTGCTGCGGGGGTTGCTGCTGCTGCTGCTGTTGCTGCACCGGGCGCGGCCGCGACACTCGCCTGGGTCTCCGGTTGGCGGCTCGGACGGAGTTCATTTGCCGGGCTGAGGTGGCGGCGTCGGCGGAGGGACACACACACGCACACGCACCGCGAGCTCCGGGGCAGGAGAAGGGGGTGGGGAGAGGGGGGAGGAAGGAAAAGGGGTGAGAGGAAGGGGAGATGGTAAGGGCGGAGGAGCGAGCGAGACCCCGAGTCAAGAGAAAGGCCCGCGGAGACAGACAGAGACCGAGCGAGGCCCGGCGGGCGGGCCTGACGCACGGGGAAGGCCGAGGCCGCCGGGCGGGGCGGCGGCGAGGGACGGAGACAGAAAGACGGGCAGAGCGAGAGAAAGAAAGAAAGGGCGTCCGCCCGCCTGGGGATCCCGAGGCGAAGCGCGGCGTCGGCGGCTGAGGAGACAGACCCCGGTCCCGCCGACTCCCGAGCGGCGTCTCCGGCGGCGGGGGGAGTGGGCGGGCGGGTGAGGAAGGGAGAAGGAGGAGAAGAGAGGGAGAGAAGGGAGGGAGGGAGCAGGGGGCGCCCGGCTCTTTTTTTTTTTTCCTCTTCCTCCCCCCCACACCCCCTGAAAGAGATTTCTGAGAGGAATTTTTTCTCTCTTTCTTCGGCCTCTTCTCTCTCCTCCCCCCCTTCTCTCCTCGGCGAAGGGGAAATGAGTGTGAAGGGAGGAGATAGGGGGAAAAAGAGGCGTCGTCGTAACTCCTCCTTAAAGGAGCCTTTCCTTCGCCTCCTCAGCCCCGTCGCCGCTGCTTCTGCTGCTGCTCCGTGGCAGGAGGAGCCATTGACACCGCCGGAGCCGCCACTCGCCCAGTCGGTCCCTCCCCGCCGCGGGGCTGGCTAGGGGCGCGGGGGAGGGCCGCGGGGCGTCGGGGGAGGGGCGAATGGGCGGGGAAGTCGAGGGGCGGGGATTCCGGCAAAGCAGCCAATGGAAGGCGCTTATACAACCTTCGGGCCAATGGGGCCTCTGCTCTTATCGCCAAGTCCCTTCCTTCAACGCCCTGTTTCCTCTCTCGGGTTTCCTCCCTCCCCAGCCAAGGAGGGGGGAAGGAGGAGAGGGGGAGTGTGGTGGGGCGGGTGATAATGGGGAGGTATCAGGGCATATAATAGAGCGGGGGTTGGGTGAAGAGAGCGCTAGTGCGTAGCGACGATTCTGGGAGAGGAGGTGCTCGGAGGAAAGGGCGGGGGCTGCTGATGTAATGGGGAGAAGTGATTAATCCTTCGGTTCGCCGTTTCAACCTCGGCCCCCCCCGCCCCCCGCTCGATTTTTTAAAGCGGAAAAAAGTAGAGCGAGGTAGCCAATCTTTGTAACTTGGGTTTTTTGTGGTAGGTAGGTCCAAAGTCTGAGCTGTAGGGAGCGCTAGAGATTCTGTGCCCTTTAGTCAAACTGAGGGTATTTGCAAACCTTGGAGATCCACTTTACCGAGCTTGGAGCTTGGTAACCGAAGTTTGGAGTCGGTTCCTAATCGTAGTCTAAGAGGAGTCACCTAAATCTTGAAAACGTTTTGGTCAATAGGCAATAGACCTTTGGTCAATTTACTTTGGAGACGTGGTCTGTATAATGTTTGGGGAAATAATATGTGAGAAAAGGAGAGAAGTAAATGTGTTGAGGTTGTGTTTAGTTTTCTTTTTTCTTTTTTTTTTTTAGATCTCACAAACTCAGAAAAAGAAGAAACCCCAAGGGGAATTACCTTTTGTATCTGTATCTGGTCCCCTCAGCATAATCTCTCCCCAAGGAAAACGTGTTTTTATTCCCTAGCTGCTGTTGAGATGACTGAAAAAGTATCCTTTCTTAATTCTCTCCGCTCTCTTTTGTTTATCACTTTATGGAAATGATAAAACCGGCAGTTTAATGATTCTCTGATTTTCGACCTTTGGGTGATTTCTTTCTCGTTTGAGTTTGATCAGTTGCTGTCTTAGGTTTGAGATGGATGGCTAAGTGGTTACAAAGTACAATAAGGGAAGTAAGGGTGAGGGGGGAAAGTGTGTATTTTGGGAGTGGGGAGAGGGGCAGGGAGAGCCAGTATTATTGTGTAGGGTATTTGAGTTCCGGGTTTGATATGTGCCTCTAGGCAAAATACTTTACCTTTCTAGGTATCAGGGTCCCCTCACCTTTTAATAAGAATTTACTTTGGATTACGCAATCCTGTTTTCAATTTTTTTTAATTCTGTAATTTTGAGATGAGCTCTCTTTGGTCCTGAAAATGGAGAAACTTAGATCTAAGTTTCCTTCTCAAGAAAAAGTTTGAGGAGGGAGACTTAGAAAACAACTGAAGAACTGCAGATTTTTATGGTTGTTAGCAAGGTGCAAATGGGTAAAATTTAGATTTGTTTCAAATAACTGTAGGGGAGGAAAGGAAAATTACATGCTATCATACATATTATAAGTGGATCCATAATTCTGATTTTTTCTAAAAATTTACTTTTTTTCCAGAAAGAATTTAGTAGTTCCTTATATGTATCCATTGCTATGTAAGGTGCTATGGGAGATAGCAAAAAGTAAAATAAAATGCAAAATTTGGGGCTTGTTTGTATTTTGGTATGGCAGAGTTGATTTAGTTAATTCAGATGTACAAAGAAAACATAGCTTATTTTCTGTAATTTTTATCCGTCTTGAGTCCCCACATTATCTGTTTTCTTTTATAGGTAGATGCTGAATCTTACAGATTTTATTTCCCCACCTCCCTCCCATTCCAAGATATATATGGGAGTTGAGGGATGCTGTATAAGGTATACATAGATGGAGTGTCTTTGACGTCTTCGGCATCCTAGATTTCTAAGTTTATTACGACAGTTCTCAGGCATGTGGCAGTAGGATGCCTTATTTTAACAAAACCAGTATATTATGATAATTTTCTGATAGGTGGAAGTAAAGTGTCAGGATAAAGGGAGTGCCTTTTTCTAATTCACACAGTAACTAGTGGGCTGGTAGAAGCCTGAGCGACGGGAAAGCTGACATGACCTCAGGGAAAGGCCCTGGGCCATGCATGCCAGTCCTTGTGTTTTCCTTTGGTATGGAGTGTCTGGTATACTCTGAAAGCAGAACTGTTAGCCTCAGAGATAAAACTGCTCATTTTGTCCTTTTGAGAAGTTGTGCTGCTTTCTTTACTGAAGTCCACACTGCCTTATACACTGCAACCTCTGTACTGACCCCAGGCCTCTGTAGGTCCCTTGATCCTCATGATGGTATTCCATCTTCTCACTGAGACATATGGGAACTTCTGGATTCCCAGAATATCCCACGTAGGCCTTGATGAGCCAGGAGCTTTGCTTCAGGCTCATCTGTTGAGCCACCTCCCTCCACCAATGTTGCATTATTCTCCCTATGTCATGTTGAACATCCCATAAGCTGAAAGCAGAGTTCCTGGAAGACTCAGCCTCTCACAGGCATGCCCAGAGAAGCAAACCACTATCCCCATTTTTCTTGAATTACCCTATGTCTATAATATGTGAATACTTCAACTATATACCTCCAATTCTAGTTTTCATGCTGAGAAGGGACAGGAAGTAAGCACACCAGATCTGATTACCTTTTTCTGTCCTTTTTTCCATCATTTTTTAGGGCTGCAAGAGATGGATTTTTCTAACCCAACATTGTAAATCAACTATATTTCAATAAAAATGTTTTAAAAAAGAGGTGGATTTTTATTCTTCTTGTATGACAAGAGCTTTCCTTATGTACCATATCCTCTTCATTCTTGTGATGGCATCTGCTCTGCTCCCTTTTTCAGAGCCGTGATAGCTGATGGAGTGCAACAGAGAATGTAGTTTAACAATAGTGGAGTATCTATTGGGAGATATTAAATATCCTATCCCCATATCACTGGTTCCTACATATTTTTAGTTTATCTTACAGGATTAAATATTAGAGACTTCTTTGTGAAGAAGTGTTCAAAACCATCTTAAAATTGTGGAACTTGTTAGAACGGGCCTTGGAGATCATTTAATTCTCATTTTTGTATTTGATAGATTGGGAAACAAATTCAAAGAAATGAGGTGACAGAACAAAATCCCATAACTACTTGGTGGCAAAGTTAATATCTGCACTAGACTTAGTGCCCTTTCCATTCACAGATATTATAGACTCTTAATTCTTCCAGTGAAAACCTAAAATATTCCGGATGGTTTTAGCCATCGCCAGGTCCACCTGTGTTAGCAGATAATCCTGTCAGTTAGCTGCCACAGAAGTTATGTGTGAGAGAGAAAAAGGGGATTTTTATTTGGGGTAGGAGGCTTCCAGAATGATTTCAATATACACTTAGCATAATTTCAGAGGACTAAACTCCCTCAGGGTTTGCTCTCTCTTCAAGAATATTTGTGTTTGTTTTTTCTCAACTAATTACTGGTGCTTAACAGGTTAGTGTACTTAAAATTATTTGTTTATAAAACCTATCACAATAGGAGTGTGGAAAAAATAAGCCCTTTCATCATTTTAATACCTGGCAGGTGATATTTACTGTGATTTTTAAATGATAATTTTTACCATTTCAAAGATTCAGCTTCCCCTTTCTCTATCATTCCGTCATCTAGTCCTAAGCCATCAGCACTCAGTTACATAAGACACCTGAAAACTGCTCACTCCTTTTATGTCATTTAGGAAATTAGTCTGATCTGAATACCGTTTTCCTGGAGGAATAACCAGCTGTTTAAAATATCCTTGTTAGAGTATGAATGACTTATCTCACTAAGCTGCAAAAATTCATTCTTTAGTACATGCTCAGATAATATTTTATCAGGAAGTGAAAATTAACTTGGAACTAAGGATTTAAATGTAATGTATATGTGGGAAAACCTGGTAAGCAGGCAATCAAATGATCCTCATTATAGAGGTTATCTTTAAAAAAAATTATAGAATCTAACTTTAATACCTTTCCCTGTGGAATAATAGAGACGTAGCCCTATTAAAAGAAATTAATTATGTTCAAGATTTAGGATGGGCTGTGATAGACTGTTGTAAATCTTTATTTTTGCTTTTTAAAAGGAGAACCCAATTTCGAAGCATTGAGAGATGACTAGGCCAAACAATAAAAGGGTGTTGCATTATGAAAGGACTGGTAAGTGACTGAAGGGTGGGCAGATATGAGTGAAAGACCATGACGGGCTCTGCCACTTACTGGCTATCTGATCTTGGGCAAATTGCTTAACCTCTCTGTGCTTCAGTTTCTACATCTGTAAAATGGGTGTGATAATAGTCCTCATTTCATGGAATTGTGAGGATTATAAGATGCTTAGAACAGTGCTTGGTGTGTAGTAGGAGCTCAGTAAACTATTAGCTGTTATTGTCATTGCTGTTGGTATTGATGTTATTTCAGGCCCTACTTGATGATTTTCAAGATTTCACAGACATTATATGTAGGGAAGTAGGTATGGCTCTTGTTATAAGAAAGTATGTCTAGAAAATGAATGATATTAGAAAAATATTTTAAAGGTACAGGGAAGACAACACCAAAAAGAAAGAGTCAGGCAGAGCAACAATAGGTAGAGATCAGGCATGGGTGGAAACTGATGGGAGAAGACCTATGCAGGATTGTCTCCACTCAAGCAATATTTGAACTGAGGATCTTGTGGTAGATGCAGAAGATTCTGACATTTTTTCACTACGGGAGCCTCTCAAGAGAGAGTCTATGGAGTATGTCAGGAAACAAATGCATGGGCCTAGAAAGAGAAAGAAAGGAAGGAAGGGAGGGAGGGAGGGAGGAGGGAAGGAAGCGAAGATAAAAGAATGCAGCTGGAGGTTTATCTGTGTTATTGAAAGAACTGGGCCCATTTAAGTAGTATGTTAAAATTTAAAAACTCAGGCCTCAGGACTTCCCTGGTGGTGCAGTGGTTAAGAATCCATCTTCCAATGCAGGGGACACGGGTTCGATCCCTGGAGCCCACACGCGACAACTAGAGAGAAGCCTGCACGAGGCAATGAAAGATCCCGCGTGCTGCAATGAAGATCCCGCGTGCCACAACTAAGACCCAACGCAGCCAAATAAATAAATATTAAAAAAAAAAGAACAAACCCAGCAACTCAGGCCTCCATGAAAGGAGTAGGAATTATAGAAAGAAATGGAACAGAAGTGGAAAAAGAAATGGCAGAAAGTAATACATGAAGTGGCACAAGTCACTCAAGGACTAGAGAATTTGAAAGGTAAAGGAAGAGGGCTTTAGAGGAGCACATGTCAGAGGATATATTAGACCCTCTATGATCCTGAGATTATGGCCTATGCAGGCATCAATAGAAGCTTCGGATTCAGGAATTTGTTGAATGATAATCCAGCTAAGATACATTTCAGGAAAGAGGATCTTGGAAGCAAGGTTAATACACCTAAGGGGTTCTAGAACAGGATACAGTGGCAGCAGCTGTGTCATAAAGTTTAAAAAGACTTGGGGTCCTACTGGAGATGGACAAATACCCTGAGAAGATCAGATAAGCATGGACTGCAGGGATGCCTATTATCAAATGTGCCATGCTGCATTCACTATGGAAAAGGAAGTGGTGTCACTCAACAGAGACCAGGCTCAATTTAACACTGGGCTTCCAGGCCAGAAACACCAGATTCAAAAGGGAAATGGAAACAAAAGTGTTCAAAACATGGGAAGGATATCAAGAGAAAGAAAGAAGATGTGGGTGTGATCTAGTAGACACTGAAGATGCTACCACTGTAAACCTCCCCATGTCTCTGTACCCAGTTGGGCCCTTATGCCCATTCTTGAGTTAATCTCTGGCAAGCATGAGGGGATTACTCTTAGGCCAATAAGAATTGCCCCTGAAGCTTCAGATGTGGTCAGCTGGACAGAGGAGATGTGGGTCCCTTTTTGGGAGAAGGAGGAAGATGTTATGTAGAAGGTCAACCCTGTCCTTATTAAAAGCAGCTATGTCCTATGTCACGGTTAACCTCTTGATGGGAAATTTATCCCATCTGAATTTAAATTCACATATGGTAGTTGGAAAACTGACGTGTTCTAATAGGCATCTTGGCATGGCGAAAGCCAAAATGATGTTCTCCATTTTTTGTTCCCTGTGCGTTACTCCCCTTCTCCCAGGTAACACTAAGTCTGCTGCAGTCTCTAACAAGCAACAGCAACGAGGGTCCATACACTGGGTTCTAGGAATATCATTTTGTTTGCAAAATGCTGTTACTGCAGGAGTCACATTTGCGTTTACATTTATGGGACACAAGATATTCGGGTGGATTACTTCAATTTTGATGGTACTGAAGGTGCTACACCCATGGTAATGGAAGAAGGCTCAGAGCGCAGTGGCTGCTGAGGGAGTCCAAACCCCAAGGCATTTGAGGGAGAATCTTCTGACAGAGACCGAAAAGATCAGGAAACTAGGGAGAAGAGTAATTGCACTTTACGGTCTTTGAAGTTTACTTTACACTAGGAAGAAGAATTCATTTTGGGCTTGACTTTCTGTGGTAATTTAATAATGGGGAGGGCTTCACATTATTCCATTTTCAGCCATTCTTTGTTGTTTTATTTGGACGTTTAAAAGTATCTTCTCTGTTGAGCAGTTTTGGACAATATTATTAGGCATAATTTCAGATGGGAAATAAATTAGGGAGTGAATTTTTTTTTGATAGGTAAGAAGTGGATTTATTTAGAGAGAAACACACTCTACAGAGAGTGTGGGCCATCTCAGAAGGTGAGAAAGGCTGGGAGTGAATATTTAGCCTAGGGTACAGGACAGCCCTGAAGCTAAATTGATTAATGACCTGTTATGACCCATTACAGAAACTCTTTGGAGAACTAACTTAGCTGTGCATCTCATTGGTCCCAGGAAGTTACAGTGAGGAGCAATGGTAGTAAATGAAGGAGCTGCTAATCTCTCCTCGTTGGACAATCCTGGCTGAACTGCGGTTTGATTATTAAGGCCCTTTGTTAAGGAGAGAATAAATAATGGGTTATGCGGGGTGTTGTGTAGCATCTCTCATTGCATTTCTGCCAGAGCTCATGAAGGAGGAAACTTCCATCTAAGCTTCTGCCTCTATCTACCCTCTTATTAGATGTTCCATATGGAAGAAGTGACTAGTCTGGTCAGAGACTGGGGACACTCCCCTGGAGGGAGGGATCGTGACACTGAAAGACACTTTCCTTTCGTATGGATCCTAATGCCTGCTATTTCATTTCCTACTCCAGGAGCAGCAGGCTGTTTTGCATATATTTTCTCCATGTAGTAAGCAAATCAAGAGGCGGGGTGGGGGTAAAGGAGTGAGGGTGGACTACTCTGCTAAGGAGGCTTAAACTTCCTCCTCTTCCCTCTTGATTCCTAAGTTCATGGGTCTGGCAGTCCAATCTCATCCTGGCACCTGGTCGGGTAGGTGGACTTAAGCTCAGCTATTAATACCTAAGAACCTGAGTCTTATTCTTATCCTTACTCTTACTCTTCTGGCACAGTTGAGGAGGTCACAGGACTTAGATTTGGGATTGGAAAAGCAAGAGGCCTCACTTAGATGTCTTGGCCTCCACCCAGCCTCGACTCAAGCTTCACTTTAAGTTGTATACTTCCTGCTTACTAATAAGATGGTTCTGGGGTTCTCATTGGGACATAGTACAGGTGTGCATACTCCCTCAGGTAAGCCAGCCAGAAGAAGAGGTGGGGGTAGGATTTGAGTTTGGTATTCTACTCCAAATTTCTAACACAATGTTTGGGGACAGATGGTTATTTTCTACATTTTAAAGCCATGGACGTGTCTTACAAGAGGTTGTCTAGCTCAGAAATTCCCAAAAGAAAAATGAAGAAAGAATAAGAACTTCAGAAAAGTTAGAACTGTTTTTGTGATATATAAACTAGAAAAAACAAAAACAAAAGAACTTGTAATATTCAGTATATTTTGAGTAAGACTCATAATATGAGTCTTTACCCATATTACTCATATTGTGGCTGTAATTTACCTCTATGCTTGATGAGTAGTAATATTGCTATTCAAGTTCCAGGTGATGTAAAATGAAAGACAATTCCAAATAAGTGGAAATATTGTTATATTCAATGCATGTAATAAATTCTTTATTTTAACCATAACGAGCTATACATTTTATATTAATAGAAAATGAATTTTTTTCTGCCCTCAGCTATTTAAAGAATATTAGCTTGAGGGGGTGCCAGCTTGTTCCTTTTCCCAGGTCTCCCACATGACTTGAGCCAGTCCTTTCTCAGTCTTTCCCTCTATCATGTGTCTAGTGTTGCTTAGTTTGTGCCACCTACAGCCCAGCTCTCAAATTCCATGGGTCTTTCTGAAAAAGATAAGCTATTGTAAGGAATGATGAGGGTGGAGAGGTGGACAAGGGTAAAAACTGCAAAGATAAGTAGACCCACTACATACCTATGAGAATGGCCAAAATGCAGAACACTGTCAGCACCAAATGCTGGTGAGGATGTGGAGCAAAAGGAATTTTTATTCATTGCTGGTGGGAACGCAAAATGGTACAGCTTCTTTGAAAGACAGTTTCGCAGTTTTTTACAAAACTAACTATACTCTTACCATATATATGATCCAGCAATCACACTCCTTGGTATTTACCCAAGGGAATTGAAAACTTATGTCCACACAAAAACCTGCACACAGATGTTTATAGCAGCTTTACCCATAATTGACAAAACTTGGAAGCAATCAAGATATCCTTCAGTAGGTGAATGCATAAATACGTGGTATATCCAGGTAATGGAATATTATTCAGCACTAAAAAGAAATGATCTATCAAGCTGTGAAAAGACATAGAAGAACTTTAAATGTACATTAGTCAGTGAAAGAAGCCAATATGGGGACTTCCCTGGTGGTCCAGTGGTTAAGACTCCGTGCTTCCAATGCAGGGGGCATGGGTTCAGTCCCTCGTCAGGGAACTAAGATCCCACATGCTGCGCGGTGCAGCCAAAAAGAAAAAAAAAAGCCAATATGAAAAGACTACACACTGTGTGATTCCAACTTTATGACATTCTGAAAAAGTTAAAACTATGGAGATGGCAAGAAGATTAATGGTTGCCAGGAGTTAGGGTGGAGGGAGGGATGAATGGGCAGAGCACATATGATTTTTAGGGCAGTGAAACTACTCTGTATGATACTATGATGGTGGATTCACGTCATTATATATTTGTCCAAACACATAGAATGTGCAATACCAAGAGTGAACCCTAATGTAAACTATGGACTTTGGGTGATAATGATGTGTCAATGTAGGTTCATCACTTGTAACAAATGTATCACTCTGATGGGGAATGTTAATAATGGGGGAGGCTATGCACGTGTGGTGACAGGGGGTAATGGGAACTATCTATACTTTTTGTTCAATTTTGCTGTGAATCCAAAACTACTCTAAAGAAGTAAAGTACTAGAAAAAAACGCAAAAAGCAAACTTTTCTTCTAAAGGAGAAAAAAAATTCAGTTTTCTGTTTTATTTTCCAAAAAAGCTATATTGCCAAACAGATTATCCACACAGATGATGGACATTCACTCTCCAAATGCTGCTCTAGAGAGCAAAGGGTGATAAGCCTCATACATGTGTCAACAATGTCAAATGACATTGGCTCTATGGGGCTCCTGCCACTGTCATTTCTATTTAGTGAATAATTAAGGTCAGCACTTAGATTTATTTATAAAATAACTGTTGAGAAAATGTTAGTGTTTTTGTTTACTACACAGCTGGAGAAGGGGCGTTGGTGTGGAGGTCAAGGTTTGGGGATATGAAAACATTGGGGAGTCTTACCCAATCCATTCTCATAACTTCCCCTCTCCCATTTCAAGACAGCCTCTGACACTAGAAATTTACACTTACGGAAATTGAAAATTAGTGAACTGATCTTTTTGTATAAGTAAAACCCTCCAAGCTACTACTTACCTAGGATCACAAATGAAAGGAGTCAGACTTGAAAACAAACAGATCAACAGATTAAACACCCTCTAGAGTTCTAATAGCCCTAGTTAAAAACCCTTAGTTAAAAGGTAAACAATTAAGAGATACTCGTCAAAGGTGGATAGCTTTTAGCATAGAAGCTTGTAATTTGGGGGTGTGGGGGGCTGGGGAACACTACTTGCAATCCATCTTGTCCTAACAAGAAGGTAATAGAGCTCTCCAGTCATTTCAGAACTCATTTAAAGGGCCAGGCTTGTGACACAAATCATCTTTATTACGTGACTTATTTTAACGAATGCTTAACATAAAATTGAGGGTATTTCTGTTTTAAAATATAGTTCGTTATATTCATTAAAGGTCAGAATCCTTTTGGGAAGTAGGCAGGGCAACGATTGCTCACCTACAAACCAGGTTAGGGTGAACAAATACAACCAGATATTCTTGAAGTCTCCACTGATAAGCCCCTTTTCAAACGCTACTTCTTGAACATAAATGTTTTCCCCTATTCCCTTTGACTCCAACCTCTAGTGTCGTACCTTTGATGACTTGGATTCTGATCTCTTTTTGTTCCTTACCTTGTTTCCTTTTTGCTGGATCTGCTTCTCCCAAGGTCCTAATCTCTATGTTGTGGACCCTGGGCCGGAAATTTGACCAAGATTTCCTGTTTCCTTGCTTGATAATTTATTTTGGCACTGTAATGAAGTAGAAAAAAACATGAACTTTGCAGTCCAGCAGACGTGGGTTTAAATCTTGACTATACCAGTAACTGGTGGTCTGCTTTGGGTAATGCACCTCTCTGAGGATCAGTTTCCTTTTTGGTAAAATGAGGATATCAATGCCCACCTTAAACTATGGTTGTGATTGGAAGTAGATAGTGGAGATGGTTGCACAACATTATGTCACTGAATTGCGCAGTTAACAATGGTTAAAATGTGATATTTCATGTTATGTATATTTTACCACAATTTTTAAAAAAGAAAAAAACATGGTTGTGAGTATTAGTCTCTGTGGAACCTCCATTACAATGCCTGGCACATAGTGGGCTCTCAACCAGTAACAGCTGTACAGCATAGGATATTTTACGTTGCAAGTAACAAAAAAGCACAACTCAAACTGTTTTAAACAATAAAGGAATGTACTGATTCATGAAACTGAAAGTCCAGAGGTAAGGCAGGCTTTTGGGTTAGTTTGTCATTCAGGACCATTTCTCTAGGTCTTCAGTCACTACAGGCTCAGCTGTATCACTAAGGGCTCAGATTCTTTCCATCTTTCCATCTTTCTCTGTCTTCCATAGTGACAGCTTTATCCTAAAGCCAGCAACTCTCATGATCACAAGATGGCTGCAAACAGACCCCCAATGTACATGTTCCCTCATCCACATCTAGAGAGAATGATATCCATCAGTCCAGCAAGTATCCTGATATTCACTTGTTTAAATCTGAAAGATGTGCGTGGGAAGATGGAATGTGGTGGTTGGCTTGAACTAACCAGGGAGTAGGTCAGCTTCTCTGGAAGCACCTGGGCTGCATGGGGAGGGGTGGATTCCTCAAATGAAGATCAAGGTACTGTGGAGGAAAAAAAGCAGGGGTAAGACACTGAGCAGGCAACCAACAAAAGTCCACTTTCGTAGCTATTATCATTATTGGCTTTCTTGGCTCATAGCCCTTGGCTCTTGGCTATTTCTTTAAAAATCATTACAAAAACAAAAACTAAGAGAGCTCTTATTTTGAGTAAGTGTATTCTTTCTAGCAAAGGAAAATCAATACATATAAAACTAAGTTTAATTTAACTGGGTGTTAGGCATCTGGAACACTAGCAAACAAGCAGCAAAATGCACTGAATGAAAGGGTTTAACAGGAATGAACGTCAGGGAAAGAAAGCAGGAGGGAGCTAAAAAGATGGTGACTTGCCAAAGTGTCAAACCCAGAAGGGCGAGGTTAATTATTGGAGCCAGGTTAGAAGCCATGACCTGGGTCAGGACAAAGGGGACCAATTAACAAGGGGAGGGGGCATTACCCAAAGCAGAGTTGACAGAAGAAAAATCTGATGGAAACTTGATTTTGACTGCTCTGCCTACACCTTCGCGGCTTCTACCTGCCCGTCTATGAGATTCTTCTTTCTCTTTTTGATCCAGTCCCCATCTAATGACTTGCCAATTTCTGCCAATTTTATTTCTGTGCCTTCTGCCAAGAAGGTTCTTCCGTATTCCTTTGCTGCACTTCATCTGGCTAATTCCTGCTCTTTGGTCGAGACTTTACATTCTAGTACACCACTGCTGTCCTACCTCCCACCCCCAAGACACACACCACAGGCTGATTTAAATAATCCTATTTGGTATCCAACAATACCCATAATCAGTACCAAGTAGCCTACTGATTTGTTTCCTTATCTGGTCTCAATCCCTAATTGCTGTCCCCCCATCACATGAAAGCTTCTGAAGAGCAGGAACTTTACCTTAGTTACCTTTGGTTCCATGACACCCAGAACAGTGCCTGACACATAGTAGGAGCTCAATGAATGAAGGGGGCAATTCCTTTGTTTACCATCTGACATCCTCCTACCCGGGGCTTAAGAAATAGAACAACACATAAAAACCAAAATGTTCTCTACCTAGAAAGGAGGTGGGAATGAGGAAGACAGATGTTAAAGATGTTTTGTAGCAGTCTGGGTCTCTTAGATTTTGGAAGTGCTGAAGACAGATTCAAAACTGCCAAGAAGGTCCAGAATGCCTCTTTTCCTTTTCTAGTCTCCATTTTCAAACACTGTTCCTATTCCCAAACTGTTAAAGAATATTTATTTTCCCTATTTAGTCACAGAGTATTCATGATTTTTATGTTGGTTTTTCCAGTTAGAGAATCAGGATGCGATTATTACATGAAAGTGACCATTATATTAGTTCAGACTTACAAACACTAGTTATTGGCATTTACAGAGTGAAGCAATCCACCTGGACTAAATACCAGGTGCTCAGTAAATGTACTGTAATACCTCATTCCTGGTTACAAAGAGCTCATATGACCTTTATGTAGGGAATTTGTTTTCTGTTTATTTTTTCATTCTGAAACAGAGATTCATCTATTATAGGAAAGGAGCCAATTACTGGGTAAATGCAATAACACCTAATGACTATACCCACTGATATTTAGTCTCAAAACATTTTGCATTTCTTAGCACATAGAATTAACAATATTTTAATATTCCACTAAAATGAGATTAAATATAATTTTAAATGTTCTAGGAGATAGAATGCTCAGCACTGTTTCTCAAGAAGGCTAACTGAAAGGCCCTGCATTACCTGGTGGTTAGGTTTTGATAATAAGCTAAGGGAAGGAAGTTACAGAAGTGAGGCTCACCTTAATCACTTTCTGTAGTTTTCTGTTTTTTTATGATTATTTGGAAGCAGAGCCAGCCGTAAATTTCCTGATGTAATGTGTCTTTAAGGCCAACCCCTGCCTGACCCTTGATGACTGCTCTCAAGCCCCTTTCTCCCCACTCTTGGTGTCCTTCCTGTTAGGTCCTCATCCTCTCATGCTATGCCTTTATGACCGGAGCTGGGGCCACCATGCTGTTTCTACATAATGACCTACATGTACACCTTTCTCTGGCTCCTGTCACCCCCCACAGCCTCCCATGAGAATTGTAATAACTTTCTTAATTCTAAAGTGCTCTTTCAGAAAATCCTAGTTAAGTGTTTTCTCAATTCCAAGACATACTCCTCACCAACCCCCCCACACACACCCATTTCAATGTTTCTGAAATTTGAATTAATTTTACAGTCTTTTTTCTTTTTCTCCTAAAAAAGTGCTTGCTACATTTTTGGTCAATCCTAAATCAAAAATGTCTTAGAATTGGAGAGATGTAGTATGAATGTACCTTACTGGAAAGAAGTTTTTTCAAGAGTCTGAAAATATTGCTACATGTGGAGATTTGAGCTATCACACAGTTAATTCAAACAGATGAAGGGCTTTGGGGTAGGAATATATGAATAGTTTAGACAAAACAAACTAACTGTTAGTTGGTTATATGGACTAACTCTCGACCAGATAGTTATGCCCTCACCTTTCTATATTTTCTAGTTTGGGGATTGGATGTAAAGGAAATAGGAAGCTAAATATCTCCATCATATAAAAGATAGAGGATCTTAAACTTTCTTTCTACACAAGTTGTCCTAAAGCCTAATATTTGTATTGAACAAATAACTAGGATTATAAACAGAACTCTATACAGAATAAACTTGATATGGATGACCAATTATCTCCAACCACCCCTAAGGTTTTCCCTGAAAAGATTGTAACTTGATCTCGTCTATTCTTGCTAAAGAGATGATGGCTGTTTTGGTCACTGGTCTGTGGAGAGGGGAAGAGTGTCAATACAATCATGAATGCACGTGGTTCCTGATTTGGGTAAAATGTTCTGAGATATTTGAGCTCCATTTGTGATGTCCAGCATAATTATACAATGTTTTCCTAAAATATATGGGGAAAGACAATTACAAGTTGAATCAAAGCAGTATTCCAGTTATCCCCATCTAAACACTTAGTTGTTAAAATTAAGAATAAAATGGAAATTTTGAGAACATTCTTGTCCCTAACATTTCTAGTACCCAGGAGTACAAGTAGAGGGCTACATACAATAGGTCTAAATCATTAAAAATTATAAATCAAGCTAAAAATAAATAAATTAAATAATTTAATAAATGTGTTCTATCCACTTTCCTTGACAAAAATTTTTTTTAATGTATAAAGCAATGTGTTTTATATGACTGAAAGTTAAACAGCAAAAATGACTGGACTTAATATTGTGTATTTGCATGTTCTATTGATGGACTGGTGATGTTTGGATGAGGTATAAGATAAAGAGGTACATAAGTATAAATTATCATACACTTATTCTATATATTTTATTTTTTTTCAGGAAAATCATTAATTATAATGTTATATTTAATTTGAATTCTGTTGACACTAATAGCAAAATAGACAACTTCTCTTGAATCAATGTATTTAGTTTTTTGTTTAAATTTTTATCATGGAAAAACCCAAATGTTTACAAATGCAAATATAAAGAATTCCATGTACCTATCATCCAGCTTCAACAAGAAATTAACTCTTGGTCACTGTTTATCTATACTCCCCAACTCTATCCAATTATATTGAAGCAAATCCTAGACATATCACTTTATTCATGAATGCATCAATATGTATCTTTAGAAAAGAGGACATCTTGGGCTTCCCTGGTGGCGCAGTGGTTGGGAGTCCGCCTGCCGATTCAGGGGACCTGACGGGTTCGTGCCCCGATCCGGGAGGATCCCACATGCCGCGGAGCGGCTGGGCCCGTAAGCCATGGCTACTGGGCCTGCGCGTCCGGATCTCCGCAACGGGAGAAGCCACAGCAGTGAGAGGCCCGCGTACCGCAAAAAAAAAAAAAAAAAAAAAAAAAAAGAAGACATCTTAAAAATTAACCTTAATACTATTTTCACGTGAAAAATAGTTCCTCAATAGTAGATGTTTTTAAAATTTGGTTCAGTAGAATTGGAGAAATTTTATTCTGCTGAGGCAGTAGCAACTGAAGTTGTCAATAAAATTTCTAAATCAATATTTATATTTGGAAATGAACCATGAATTTTACATATTACGTTCAAACATTTCAATGCGGTTGCAATGATAATCATTATTACAGAAGATAATAGAAATTTTTAATTTTATCATATAAATCCTATCACATGATTTTTTTCACCAGCCTTTAAGCAATATCTATATCCATAAAGTGCTAAGTTCCTCTTCCAAATTTTTAAATGTTGGGATATAATTAAAAAAACAAAAAGAAAAATATGTGGTTCAATTTGTTCAAATCTCTCTTCATAGGAGACTATACCTCACTTAGAATGTTTAGGAAGTAGTATATATATGCGTGTATATACACACACATATAAATTTATATATATTTATACATATGATTATTATATAGATATATATTTGAATTTGAATGTCTTCATAATCATGCAAACATTTTTATTTCCGTGTTGCAATTTTCTTTTATTTTACTGGATTATCACTTTTGTTGTATGTGTCACATTTAGTATCTTTCTATTTAGGAAAATCATTTTCCCTAAAAAGTTTTTAAGTATTTTAAATTATTCAAAAAGTGAAGTAGGCAAACTTAGATCTGTTTGTATCTTTTGTAAATGTTTGCTAACATCATTAATAGCAAGCAACAGTCAATACCAAATAACTGTGGTTAGCACAAAATAAAAAATATTTTCCGCCATAGACCATAATTCCTTATTTATCTGAGAGGATCTTCTGTTGTTTCACTTAGCTATCCTAGTACAGCTCACTCTCTTGTCTAAATTAAATCTAACTGCTCTAACAGTATTTAAATGGCATCTCCATTTTTAACTCAGAGCGGCTGTGAGGTCAAATTTGATGTGTTTAATCAGGATGATCCATTTTGGCTCAGATCCAGAAAATATTGTATATAATCTCTGAATCACTCCAAAGAATGTTGTTGCTATTGTCAGAGATGAGGCCATATCTTCTAGGAACATGTTGATAGATACTTAATAAACTTGTATGCGTTTGTGTTTATGATATGCAGGGCTCTCTGAGGCAAGGGCTCCTCTTGCTTGAGGCTAATATTGGCATTGCAGACTAATAATAAATGTATGTATTAATACGTTATAATATGAATGTGCTAGATTTTTTGAAGTGCTTTCACACTTATCATGTCTTTTGACCTGCACAATAACCTGTGGACTAGATAGAGCAATTAGAGATGAGAAACAGAAGTCTAGAGAGGTTAAGTGATTTACCTAAAATTACACATCTAATTAGTGGTAGAGCTAAGAGTAGCACCTAGGTCTCCATGCACAGGTCTTTCTGTTGCACTATGTTATACCATGTTGCCTCCTTAATGTTTCTAAAACAAAGAGACCTGGCAGTTGGACAAGTTACATTGCAACACTTTTCATTCCTTAAAACCCTTTGGATTTTAGAAGAGAAAACAAATATAGGATGATAAATGAAAAAAAGCCATGTGCTCTTTCATATCTGATAAGTCCATGTGGGATCAATATATATTTATTGACCAGTGTTTCAGAAACTAGAGATTTCTCTCCTTCCAGGCAAAGGTTCACTTGAGTA
This sequence comes from Lagenorhynchus albirostris, assembly GCF_949774975.1. Taxonomy (NCBI): domain Eukaryota; kingdom Metazoa; phylum Chordata; class Mammalia; order Artiodactyla; family Delphinidae; genus Lagenorhynchus; species Lagenorhynchus albirostris. The sequence continues at coordinate 50,333,230 of NC_083107.1, read as the reverse complement.
ATACAGACTAAATCTTTGGAAGGGTGAGGATCATATTCCTTAACCTACACATAAGGTACTAAGGACAGCTCTGAGAACATAAACTTTGGGAACATCTTCTAAGAGCCAGGGATTTTTGGAATGCTACTTCTTAATGCAATATACAGCACCTAGAGGTACAAAACATTAGTACAAAAGTGAATGTAATCCTCTTTTAATCATGCAAGCCAGATTTCCTGCTGATTTTCCTGTACAGTTTGCTCAGGACTGCCTTGGTGCCTCTGCCCTCTGCTCATATAGACCCAAGACTTCAAGTGCTTGATGAAATACTTTTTTTAAAAAAATAAATTTATTTATTTATTTAATTTTGGCTGCTTTGGGTCTTCATTGCTGTGTGTGGGCTTTCTCTAGTTGTGGCAGGCGGAGGCTATTCTTTGTGGCGGTGCCTGGGCTTCTCATTGTGGTGGTTTCTCTTGTTGCGGAGCACGGGCTCTAGGCGCGCAGGCTTCAGTAGTTGCAGCACGTGGGCTCAGTAGTTGTGGCTCGCAGACACTAGAGCACAGACTCAGTAGTTGTGGTGCACTGGCTTAGTTGTTCCGTAGCATGTGGGATCTTCCCGGACCAGGGCTTAAACCTGTGTTCCCTGCATTGGCAGGCGAATTCTTAACCACTGTGCCACCAGGGAAGTCCTTGAAATCCTTTTTTTCTCTCCAATTCTTAGCACTTTTGAATTTAGGATGCATCTTATGGTCAATAGCATCTTTGATGAAATAGAACATAGTGAGCTGTTAATGATGGTTACCTCTGGTGAGTTCTGTATTGCTTGCACTCTCTACAATAAGAATGTATAATTTTTATAATGAAAACAAATTTAAAAAAATTTTAGACCCCAAATCCTATGTGGTTTATACACCCTATCTCTAATACTTGAAGAATACCAAGGATGTAATAACAGTAATTAACATTTCTAAGGTTTTATATTCATAATGGATTTTGTAAGCCCTTACATGTGAGCTGTAGGCTTGATACTTCTGAGATATTCCTCACAGCAGTCAACTGTGAATTATCCACGATGGAAACACTCCTTAGAGCTCCCTGGTACTCACCATATTGTATTGTTTTTTGTTTTTTTTTATGGTACGCGGGCCTCTCACTGTTGTGGACTCTCCCGTTGCGGAGCACAGGCTCCGGACGTGCAGGCTCAGCAGCCATGGCTCACGGGCCCAGCCGCTCCGCGGCATGTGGGATCCTCCCAGACCGGGGCACGAACCCACGTCCCCTACATCGGCAAGCAGACTCTCAACCACTGCGCCACCAGGGAAGCCCACCATATTGTATTGTAATTGTCTGTTTCTTGGTCATTTTTTCCACCCGGGTGAGAGCTCCTTGAGGGCAAGAACAGTGTCCATTCATTTTTGTGTCTCCAGCGCCTAACACAGAGCCGAGACTATCAAGTTAGTAAAACAAATGATTGAATGAAAGACCTGTACGTACTCAATATTTTTTTTGAGTGTTATTTCCACCTACACAATTTAACAGTTTACCTCTGGAGATGGTAATGATTCTCTGCTAGGATATGACTTGTTCTTTTTTCCTTTGTGGCTGGTGAATGCAAGGCACAAGCAGGAAGTGTTGTTTTTTAAAAGTGTCCCTGTATTCTCTCCCCAGGCATATACAGCTTTAGCTTTCTGTTATCAAATTTGTTAATCTACCTAATTCTTGTGTAAGCAGGTAAAGAAAATTACTTTCCAACTTGATACTAAATTAAATATCTTACTGAGACAGGTTGTGAGTAGGGGAAGTTTAAAATATTTTTTCTTATTACTTAAATCAGAAGAAAAAAATTTACCAATGAAAATTTCTCATCTGGTTTCTAAATTATGGTATCATGTTTATATGGAGGAAGTCTATTTGGGAGAATGTTCTCAGTTCCTAAAGCTCAGTGATGAAGGACTGAGCTTTTTTTTTTTTTTTTTAATAAAATTTGGTACATGAATAAAAATAAAAATATTTGGCAACTCATGCAGTGGGAGAAAACATGCAAATCATATCTTTGACAAGGGATTTACTCCCAGAATATATAAAGAACACATACAGCTCAATACTATCAAAAACTCAGACAATCCAATTAAAAAATGGGCAAAGGACTTGAATAGACATTTTTCTAAAGAGGATAAAACAGATGGCCAATAGGTACATAAAAAATGCTCAATATCACTAATAGCAGGAAAATACGAATCAAAACCACAATGAGATACCACTTTACAACCATTAGAATGGTTCTTATATACGTATAGTATATAAGAAAATAACAAGTGTTGGTGAGGATGTAAGAGAAATTAGAACGTTTTTGCACTGTTGGTAGGAATGTGAAATGGTGCAGCCTCTGTGGAAAAAAGTATGGAAATCCCTCAAAAAAATTAAACATGGAATTATCATATGATCCAAGAATTCCACTACTTGGTGTATACACAGAAGAATTGAAAGGGGGGGACTTGAACAGATTTTTGTACACCAATGTTCATAGCAGCATTATTTACAATAGCCCAAAGGGGGAAACAACCCAAATGTCCACTAACAGATGAATGGATAAACAAAATATGGTTTATATATACAATGAAATATTATTCAGTCTTAAAAAGGAAGGAGATTCCAATACATGCTACAACATGGATGAACCTTGAAAATGTCATGCTAAGTAAAATAAGCCAGACACAAAAGGACAAATATTGTGTGATTCACTTGTATCACTATTTAAAGTAGACAAATTCATAGAGACAGAAAATAGACTGGTGGTTGCCAGGGGTGGAGAAGAGGGAGGTATGGGGAGTTATTGTTTAATGGGTAGAGTTTAAATTTTGAGAAGATGAAAAAATTCTGGAGAAGGATTATGTTGATGGCTGCACAACATTGTGAATGTACTTAATGCCACTGAACTGTATACCTAAATTGGTTGAAATGGTAAATTATTATATATTTTTATGCATAATATATATTTATATATATAACAACACACAAAAAAACTTGACATTTACTTAGCATTTTTTAAAAAGCACTTTCACTTGCAGTAACCTCACAACAACCTTGATAGGCAGGGCAGTTATTATTCTCATTTTACAGATAAGGAAATAAACCTTATTTGGTTTAAGTAAATAGCTAAGGGACACAAAACTAATAGGTGTCAGAGTCAGAATTAGGACCCGGAACCCCAGTCCCTTGCTCTTTCTTCTATACCAAACTGCCTTTCACAGAAGTGTTCTTGAACCCTGATAATTGACACTGACATTGAATTCACTGGCAAAGGCCCAACTTTCACTTGGAATGCACATATAAAGCCTGATTCCAAAGAACAGTCTTGAAAGGGCTTTCTGGAGAATGTGGGCAAAACAACAGGCACAGAAATCATTAACAACATGTACCTTTCCCCCATCACAACAATAATATTGTGAAGGGAAAGACAGAAATATGAGAACTGAAGCAACAGTCAGGAAATGCTCAATTGTTAATTTATTATCACAGCTCTGGTTCCTTTCTAAACAATTCTTTTTTTTTTTTTTTTTTGCGGTATGCGGGCCTCTCACTGTTGTGGCCTCTCCCGTTGCGGAGCGCAGGCCCCGGACGCGCAGGCTCAGCAGCCATGGCTCACGGGCCCAGCCGCTCCGTGTCATGTGGGATCTTCCCGGACAGGGGCACGAACCCGTGTCCCCTGCATCGGCAGGCGGACTCTCAACCACTGCGCCACCAGGGAAGCCCCCTAAACAATTCTTAAGGGGCAATGCCTTGTTAGACTGGGATTTTTATTTTGTCAAATATTCTTTAAAGTTCATTTGTAGTCTGTAAGATAATGCTTGAGAATGTTTTTAGTGTGGTTAAAAGGAGTTTTATAGTTGCCACGTAATATAATTTGACCTGTATCTGATAGCCTCTTTGAAAAATAGTAATGATTAAAAAAAATACAGACGTGAAGAATAACAGACTTTTATTATACAACTGTGTGTTTGCATTGTTAATTCAGTCCCATTCAATCTTTCCAGTAAATTAATTACTGCTAAGAATCAGAAGGGACCGAAAAAGCAAAAACTGCAGAGGAGTCACAGCCAGCTGTTCTTTAAAAATGGAATGCTGACTTTTATTTTTAAGTATTCAACAAACAGTCCTGAAGCACATCCTCAAGAATTTTAATCATAGGGACTTTCCTGGTGGTGCAATGATTAAGAATCCACCTGCCAATGCAGGGGACAAGGGTTCAAGCCCTGGTCTGGGTAGATCCCACATACCGTGGAGCAACTAAGCCCATGCGCCACAACTACTGAGCCTGCACTTTAGAGCCTGCGAGCCACAACTACTGAGCCCGTGTGCCACAACTACTGAAGCCCAGGCACCTAGAGCCCGTGCTCCACAAGAAGAGAAGCCAGCACAATGAGAAGCTCGTGCAACACAATGAAGAGTAGCCCCCGCTCGCTGCAACTAGAGAAAGCCCGCGCACAGCAATGAAGACCCAACTGCAGCCAAAAATTAAATTAATTAAAATAAATAAAACAAAACAAAACAATGTGAATGTTCTTAATGCCACTGAACTGTACACTTAAAAATTATTTAAAGAAAAAAAGAATCTTAATCATATATTGTTGGTGGACTATGAAGTTTTGTTTTGTGTACTGGAGAAGAAAAATGTCTCATAATATTAATATAGTCTAGTGTTTTCAGGTTGTTTTTATGGCAGGATGACAGCTGAAATTTTGTGGTGGCAAAAAAGTTTGGAAATTTAAAATATAATAATAATTATAGAAAGACACCCCCCCCAAAAATTCAAAATTTTAATAGTGATTTCCATGGAATATAGGGGTGATTCTCCATTCCCATGTGACCATACTACTCCTTTTCAGTATTTTCCATATTGTCTACTATGAACATGTCTTATATCTATAGTGGAGTAAAATAAAATTTATTTTAAAATAATGGTAATCTTGCAGGCCAGGTCACTGGGCAGTTGTCTTTTTGATTAAAATTAACTGAAAGGAATCAAAAGTTAAACAATGTGTTCCCTGGCTTTCAAAGGGAAAAATATAATATTAGAAGAGAAGAGTGAGGCCCAATAGAGTTAAGGGCTTGGGTTTAAGTTCACCCAACTGGCCAGGAACAGAACAACAAGTAAACCTGAACTGCCCTGCTAGTAGGGAGGTGGTTTAGTGGAGAGGATTGGTAGTTCTACACAGCCTACATTCTGCCTGGTGATTCTGATATACTGGTACACTGTATTTATCTATGGTTTGATAAGCTTGCTTGTAATTAAAGAAACTCCTATATCACAGAAATACAGTTCATTGACTCTGAAGCATCTTTTGGATTAATGATTTAAGGTCTTAATTCATGGACTGCAAATGAATCATGGCTGCAACCACAATGAGTTTCCACACGCATTTTGTAAAATTAAAGTATCATTACATCTTATCACCTACGTGTGTGTTTTCACAGTACCTATCACCAAGGATGTCTTACTGGTACATTTGGGACCCCTCCACTCATCTCCAGTCGCATTTCAGTTATGGCCTCATTTAGCCTCTTCCTTCTCTTGGTTTAGTTATTGCTAAATCCTGTGATTGTAGGTCTTAGTTTTGATTGTAACTCTCACTTCCTTAAAGTTGGCTGCTAGTTCCCTTTACATGACACATCAGATCAATAACGATATCTACCATTTATTGAGTTCATACCATGTACCAGTCACTTTATACCTAATATTTCTCATCCATGACATAAATTCTGACTACTTCTGCAATTTCATTGTCAACTGTTCCCTGATTGCACCCTATATTGTAACTCAGAAGTCGATAAACTATAGTCCAAGGACTAAATCTGGCCTGCTACCTGTTTTTGTATGGCCTGTGAGCTAAGAATGTTTTTTTACGTATTTAAATGGGTGAAAAGAATCAAAAGATGAGTAATACTTTGTGACGCATGAAAATTATGTTAAATTCAACTTCTAGTGTCCATAAATAAATTTTCACTTGAACCCAGCCACTCTCATTCATTTAGGTGTTGTCTATGGCTGCTTTTGTGCTATGATGGCAGAGTTGAGTAGCTGTGACAGAGACCATATGACCCACAAAATATTTATCTAAATATATGTCTAAATGTTTAAAATATTTATCTGGCTCTTTACAGAAAAGTTTGTCAACTCCTGTCTAACTTAACCAAACTACTTTCTGTCCTTACCTTCTTGTCCTCATGTATGTTTTTCCCTCCATCTGGAATGTTTTCTTTTATTTCTTTATTCCTCTTTAGTCCCTTTTATATCCTCATTCTCTCTGGGTGATTTTATCCAAACCCATGGTGTTAAATTTGATCTATATGTTGACAGTGCCCAAATTTATGTCTCCATACCCAACCTCTGTCCTGAACTCCAGACCCAAATATACAACTGTTTGATATCTCTAATTAGATAGCATAAACGTCTCAAACCAAACATGTTCAAAGTTGAATTCTAGATCTATTCTCCTAAACCAACTCCTTCTAGTCTGCCCCATTTCAGTTGATGGCAACTCCATCTTTGGAGTTGGTCAGGCCAAAAACTTTGGTGCTTTTCTGATTTCTTTGTTTGTCTCGCATTTCACATCCAATGTATCAACAAATCATGTTGGCTCTACCCTCAAAATATACCCAGAATTTGACTATTTCTCGCCTCCCTCCTTGTCACCATGCTGGTCCAAACTACCATCTTTCATCTGGACTACTGCAATGACCTCCAGTTGATCTTGTCTGCTCTTGCCCCTGTGATCATTGTCATGCAGTGTCACCTTCTCAGTTCCTTGTTCAGAACTTTCCAATCACTTCCTGTTCAAAGTTGGCCCTCTTTCTCACTGGTTGTCTCTCAAATCTCATTTCCCACTGCTCTTCCACTCACTCACTCTACTCTAGAGACACTGGCCTTGCTCTTCCTCAAATGATCCAGAGACTTGGCTACTTCAGGGCCTTTGTGCTTACTGTTCCCTCTGCCTTATCATCCCATGGTATCCCTAGGGCTTGTTCTTCCCCTTTTTTAGATAGGAAGAGTTGCCTTCTCAGTGAGACCTTCCATGGCGCTCTCATCTACAATTTCAAATTTGCATTTGTGGTTTAATTTTTCTTCCTTAGCACTTTTCACTAGTTAGATAAAGGAGTCATGTATTTACTTGTCTTCATTATTGTCTACACAAGAATGTAAGTTCATGAGGGTAGGGATTTTCATCTGTTTTGTTCAGTACTGTATTCCCAGTACCTAGAACAATGCCTGACATATAGAGAGTGCAGTAAGTATCTGTGGCATGAGTGCATGAATGAAAACTTCCAGCTCAAGGGCCGCTTCCATGAAATCTTACCTGCAGCACCCATCTTGAGTGCTCTAGGTCCTCCTTCCCATTGGCCAGTGAGGATCTATGATTTACTTACTTACAGTGTAGAACAATTGTTTGACACATCTGTTTCCCCTACTAAACTGAGCTTGATTCATTTTTGTATCCCAGGACCTAGCACAGCTCCTGGCACATAACAAATACTCATTAATGTTTCCTAACTGAAAGGATAATTGTTCAACATTTAAAAATATTCCTTACTTTTCAAGAAGATACTTCTTAGAGATCTGTTTAAATAGTGAATGGTACTTAAATTGGAATTTGATTTAAAAAAACAACAACAAAGAATTATTCAGGATCATGCTTGCTTTAGATTCTAAAACCACTGGAGGCAGGCGAAGCTGGAGGTTTCTTGAGGATCCAGAGCCATATACCACATAACACAGGGCATGACACCAGAGGCCTCCTGGTCAGGAATCAAGGTGCAGTGCCTTGCCTGGTGAAGTCCTGGCTACACAGCCTACTTAGGTTATTAGTTAAGACTATTGGTTGGCTTCCCTGATGGTGCAGTGGTTAAGAATCTGCCTGCCAATGCAGGGGACATGGGTTCGAGCCCTGGTCCGGGAAGATCCCACATGCCATGGAGCAACAAAGCCTGTGTGCTACAACTACTGAGCCTGCGCTCTAGAGCCCACAAGACACAACTACTGAGCCTGCGTGCTGCAACTACTGAAGCCCACATGCCTAGAGCCTGTGCTCTGCAACAAGAGAAGCCACCTCAATGAGAAGCCTGCGTACCACAATGAAGAGTAGCCCCCGCTCGCCACAACTAAAGAAAGCCACAGCAACGAAGATCCAACGCAGCCAAAAATAAATAAAATAAAATAAATTTAGAAAAAGAAAATGCATGGTATTAAAAGAAAAAAAGACTATTGGTGTGTGGAGAAAATCCTTACTCTTATTTGTTTGTTTTCAGTCAAGACCTGTAGGACCTGCTAATTGGTGAAGTGGAAAGGATTAATGATCTTTAATCACTGTTAGAATAAAAAATGCCCTTATCACTTTCCTGTCTCTAAATAACTTTTTCCATGTGTGTCCAGGAAACACTCACAAGTCAGCTAAGTAAAAATCTTTCAGTTGTTCTTTAAAAACAGGTATTTACCGGGAGATCATTGACTCCAGTCTGGCTCCTGCAGTCAGAGAACATCCATGGGGGGGGGGGGAGGTGCGGGGAGGGGGGAACGCCACCGCAGTAATGGATTTGGAGGCAGGTAGTGGGAGGAGAGAAGCCAGCAAAGAAAGCCTTATCTCAGGCACTTTGGTATTCTAGTCCGTGGTCACTAGTAAAATTAGATTTGGATTAAACATTGTATTTTATCATTTTGCATTCTCTTCCTAGATGTTAAGTGTACATTTCTTTATTTGAGTCTCATACATGCATGTAAAGTAGTGAAGGCATTATCTCCCATTTAGGGTTTAAAGGTGGAGAAAATGAGGGCAAGAAGTAAAGTGACTTGCCTAGTCAGTGACTGATCAGGACAGGATCTCAGACAGTCGCTCAACGCTCTTCCTACTGGCCCTTTCTTCTAAACTATCTCTTGCTTCAGGATTTTTTTTTTTAAATTGCATGCCTGTAGGGACAGAACTAGAAGTGTTTTAGGTTGGCAGTGACATGGAGTGTCTGCTTTGTGCTCAGCACTGAGGTAGATACAAAGAAGTAAAAAACAACATTCTGTCCTCAAGCTATTTATAGCTACCTGGGGGAAAGAAAATGTAATAAACAACAAAAACCCCTAATATTGTAAAGTGAAAAACATCAGGTTACAAAAGCTATGTATGCTAAACATACATAGCTTTTATTCATTTTCAATCATTCCATTTTGCCTAACATAAGATCTAGAGTGGGAACACTGCTCTACTCAGAGGCATGTGGCTTCTTTACTTTTCTTAACAAATCTAATCTCACACACTCCCACCCTTCCAATTAAAGTTATCTCAGCCTCCTCCAGATTAAATAGTCTCTTGTGGTTTAACAGTCTATTTTGATGTAAAATGCTCTCTATCAGGTAAATATTCATTAATTCAAAGTTCAACTCCCTAACAAGGCTGGTTGTTTCTCTCCTACCCTCCCCCTGGCCAAGATGGCATCTATGCATGGGGATACTCACCCATCGTTATGGCATTGGATGGGGTTTGGTTTCCACTGCAGGACAGCTGGTCTGGTCGTTGTACACTAGCTGCTCCTTAACTAATGTCCTGCTAATTTTTGGATTCCCCCTGAGGGCAGTCCCTTCCGCATCACAGTGGAGCCAAGATCGTTTGAGTTTGCCATTCTGCAGCTAGTCACTGTTGTTCTGCTATTGCTTACCCCCTGACCAATACTAGTGTGGGATATCCCTGAGCTGCAATCTCCTCCTAGGTTTTTTTGCTGGGGGCAGGGCAAAGTCTCCTTTGCCTTTCACTTACCACTCAATCTGTCCAACATGCTTTCCCCTCCAGGGATTCAGTCCAGAAAGTAGCAGTCAGAATACACCTGTCTCACTGCCTACTTCCCCTTCCCCTAGTTTCTTCTTTTTTCCTCTGTAATCCTCTGAGCTAAAGTTCCCCTCCCACTTCCCTCCCCCTGCCCCCATAGGTACACTTCCCTCATTCTGAGATTTCTCTATTCCTGGCTTTTAGTAAAACTCTATGATTTAGTTGATTGGCTCTGTCTCTTCTTGTGTTAATGAGAAATACAATCACTTAAAAAATCTTTTTCTCTGTTGTCAAAGTTCAGCTTTCAAAACTCTTAATGTTGGGGCTTCCCTGGTGGTGCAGTGGTTAAGAATCCGCCTGCCGATGCAGGGGACACGGGTTCCAGCCCTGGTCCGGGAAGATCCCACATGCCACGGAGCAGCTAAGCCCATGCGCCACAACTACTGAGCCTGAGCTCTAGAACCCGCGAGCCACAACTACTGAGCCCGCGAACCACAGCTACTGAAGCCCACGCGCCACAAGTACTGAAGCCCGCGCACCTAGAGCCCGTGCTCGGCAACAAGAGAAGGCACTGCAGTGAGAAGCCTGCGCACCGCAACAAAGAGTAGCCTCCTCTTGCCGCAACTAGAGAAAGCCCGCGTGCAGCAACAAAGACCCAATGCAGCCAAAACTGAAAATAAATAAAATAAATAAATTAAAAAACCCCACAAAACTCTTCATGTCTGATCAGAAATCTTATTTTACAGATAAAAAAACTGAACATTGACTCTTTTTCCACTTTTTGCATTCCTGCTGTAAGAATCCTAATGATTTAGAGAAAAGGATGCTTTGCACAGGATGAGGGGTGGTGACATACAAGGAAGTGTAAAAGAGAAAAACACATTGACATACTTCTAAAATCCTGTTACATATGCATGGAAAAATATACACCAAAATGTTAATAGTGACACACTTTGGGTGGTGGTTTTTCTCTTTTTTTTTTTTTTTTTTTTTTTGCGGTACGCAGGCCTCACTGTTGTGGCCTCTCGCGCAGGCTCAGCGGCCATGGCTCACGGGCCCAGCCGCTCCGTAGGGAAGATCCTCATGTAGGATCCTCATGTAGGATCCTCATATAGGATCCTCATGTAGGCTCCGTAGATCCTCATGTAGGATCTTCCCGGACCGGGGCACGAGCCCGTGTCGCCTGCACTGGCAGGCGGACTCTCAACCACTGTGTCACCAGGGAAGGCCTGGGTGGTGGTTTTTCAAGTTATCTTATTCTTTATGTCCTCTCGTATTTTCAGAATTTTAAATAGTGCATATGTATTGTTTTTGTAAACAGAAAAGCCAATAAAAAGATTTCCATTGGGATGGGGGAGAGGTTAAACAGCACAGAACTATACATATAATAAATATCTCAAGACTATGCCCCCAAATTGATTGTCAAATAAATGATTTAGTCATAATTGTGATGAATCTTTACTGAGTCACATCTTTTCTTTTTTCTTCTTTTTTAAATTGGGATATAATTTATATACCACAAAATCCACTCTTTTAACGTGTGCAACTTAGTGGTTTTAGTATATTCACAAAGTTGTGCAACCATCACAATTATCTAATTCCAAAAACATTTTTATCACCCCTGAAAGAACCTCCATACCCATTAGCAGTCATTCCCCATTCCCCCTTCCCTCAGCCCCTGGAAACCACTGATCTATTTTCTGTTTCTGTGGATTTGCCTATTCTCAGCATTTCATGTAAATAGAACCATACAAAATGTGGCCTTTTGTGTTTGGTTTCTTTCACTTAGCATAATGTTTTCAATGTTCACCCATGTTGAGTCATATTTTTCTTGGTCTCCTTTTCTGAAAAATTTTTCCCTCAGTGTTGCAATGATACTCATACTGGTCCCTCAACTCTTGCTGTACAGTCCATACAATGCAAAAAAGTCAGACTACCTTTTGTTCCAAAGTTGCATTACCTACTTTATGGATAGACTCAGTGGTGTAGAAAAATTGATCACAGTTAACCACCAAAAAATTATATTTGGAATACATTTTAATATGGGAGTGGAATGGGGGTTGGGGAGGGGGAAGCAGGGATAGGGTTAGGCTCACTTTTCCTTGGAATCTAAGGTAATATTATTAAAAGCTTATAGAAAAAGTAGCCCAGAGCCTTCCCTGGTGGCTCAGTGGTTAAGAATCTGCCTGCCAATGAAGAGGACGGGGGTTCAAACCCTGGTCCAGGAAGATCCCACATGCCGTGGAGCAACTAAGCCCGTGAGCCACAACTACTGAGCCCGTGTGCCACAACTACTGAAGCCCGTGTGCCTAGAGCCTGTGCTCCGCAACAAGAGAAGCCACCGCAATGAGAAGCCTGCGCATGGCAACGAAGAGTAGCCCCCTCTTGCCACAACTAAAGAAAGCCCACGTGCAGCAAAGAAGACCCAACACAGCCATAAATACATAAATAAATTTATTAATAAAAAAAAGAAAAAGTAGCCCAAGTATATGTTAATGATTGCAAACAGATTTGACTCTATGTTTTATTGGGAATAATAAACTTTCTCAGGTGGACATTAACAACATTGGATAAAGAAAGTGTGTGTGTGTGTGTGTGTCTGTGTGTGTGTCTGTGTGTGTGTGTGCGTGTGTGCATTCCCTTGAGCTTTCTCATTTTACCATATTTGTTAGTATTCCTGAGTACTGGTCATGCCTTCAAGTTGGAATGAAGGCCAAGACTGAGAACCCAATCCTGAAGTTTCCTATAATTGTACAGGATCAAAACAAGGGACACTCTAAGTCAGTAGACTTTAATCTTTTGGGGCTCACAGATTTAGTCCTTTGAATTTCTGGTAAAAGGTAGAACTTTTTCTTTTTTTTTTTTCTTTTTGAATTTTCTTTTATTTATTTTTTATACAGCAGGTTATTAGTTATCTATTTTATACATATTAGTGTATATATGTCAATCCCAATCTCCCAATTCATCCCACCACCACCTCCACCCACCCCCCCACCCCCCACCACTTTCCCCCCTTGGTGTCCATACGTTTGTTTCTCTACAACTGTGTCTCTATTTCTTCCCTGCAAACCGGTTCATCTGTACCATTTTTCTAGGTTCCACATATATGCGTTAATATATGATATTTGTTTTTCTCTTTCTGACTTAACTTCTGAATTACTTCACTCTGTATGACAGTCTCTAGATCCATCCAAGTCTCAACAAATGACCCAATTTCCTTCCTTTTATGGCTGAGTAATATTCCATTGTATATATGTACCACATCTTCTTTATCCATTCGTCTGTTGATGGGCATTTAGGTTGCTTCCATGTCCCAGCTATTGTAAATAGTGCTGCAGTGAACATTGGGGTGACTGTGTCTTTTTTTTTTTTTTTTTTTTTTTGCGGTACGCGGGCCTCTCACTGTTGTGGCCTCTCCCGTTGCGGAGCACAGGCTCCGGACACGCAGGCTCATTGGCCATGGCTCACGGGCCTAGCTGCTCCGTGGCATGTGGGATCTTCCCAGACCGGGGCATGAACCTGTGTCCCCTGCATTGGCAGGCGGACTCTCAACCACTGCGCCACCAGGGAAGCCCGCCTGTGTCTTTATGAATTATGTTTTTCTCTGGGTATATGCCCAGTAGTGGGATTGCTGGGTCGTATGGTAATTCTATTTTTAGTTTTTTAAGGAACCTCCATACTGTTCTCCATAGAGGCTGTATCAATTTACATTCACACCAACAGTGCAAGAGTGTTCCCTTTTCTCCACACCCTCTCCAGCATTTGTTGTTTGTAGATTTTCTGATGATGCCCATTCTAACTGGTGTGAGGTGATACCTCATTGTAGTTTTGATTTGCATTTCTCTAATAATTAGTGATGTTAAGCAGCTTTTCATGTGCTTCTTGGCCATCTGTATGTCTTCTTTGGAGAAATGGGGTAGACCCTTTTCTGAAAACTGTTACTTATAATTTCTAAAGGTGTGTGAGTCCCTTGAACCATCCAAGGTATTCAGTGTCTTGGTCAGCTCAGGATACTATCACAAAATACCTCAGACTGGGTGGCTTAAACAACAAATATTTATTTCTCATTGTTCTGGAGGCTGGAAAGTCCAAGGTCAAGGTGCGGCAGATTTGGTGTCTGATAAAGGCCTTCTTCCTATTTTGCAGGTGGCCACCATCTTTCTATGTCTGCATATTGGGAGGAGACAGCTCTTTTGTGTCTCTTCTTATAAGGTCACTAATCCAATCATGAGGGCTCCACTACCATGACCTAATCTAATTCTAACTACTGTACCTCCCAAAGTTTCCATCTCCAAATACCATCCCACTAGGGATTAAAGCTGCAACATACGAATTTTGGAAGGACACAAACATTTAGTCCATACCACAGAGATAGTCCCCAGATTGAGAATATCTGCTCTAGGAAAATCCCCCTCTTTATTACCCACTAGAGTTTCAGCCCCAGGTCCAAATCTTTTTTATTTTTATTTATTGTATTTATTTATTTTTGGTTGCATTGGGTCTTCGTTGCTGTGTATGAACTTTCTCTAGTTGCGTCGAGCAGGGGCTACTCTTCGTTGTGGTGCGCGGGCTTCTTATTGCAGTTGCTTCTCTTGTTGCGGAGCATGGGCTCTAGGTGCACGGGCTTCAGTATTTGTGGCACACGGGCTCAGTAGTTGTGACTCGCAGACTCTAGAGTGCAGGCTCAGTAGTTGTAGTGCACGGGCTTAGTTACTCCGTGGCACGTGGGATCTTCCTGGACCAGGGATCGAACCCATGTCCGTTGCATTGGCAGGCAGATTCTTAACCACTGCACCACCAGGGAAGTCCCCCAGGTCCCAATTTTATCTCCTGTTCTGATGAACTGGGTGGGACAGAATCACTGTTGAAGACTCTTGGCCCTATAGAGAAGTCTATAGGTCTCCTCCTGAATCCTATTCCAGAAGCAGGAAGCACCCCTAGGTGCCTGTTTGATATACAGCATGCAGATGAGGTAAAGAGGAAGAAGTGAGTGAATAACACAGAGGATAAGAATTTTGACATCACCTCCTTCTATGGTCCCCACATTATGTTCTACATGTATCCTTGATTTCATCCCTGTTCCTCATCAGAGCTTCTGTCCCTTGGGAATGGAAGTAAGGTGGGAAAAAGCATTAGCTCCTTAGCATGGGTTGGAGAAAGGCTCTTGATAATTGGTGGATGCCTCCAACCAGATTCATGAATAAATTGAGGGCAGATTCAGGGTCAGCAAGAAGGAAGTGACTCTGGAGGACAGGAGGAAACATCTGGAAGACATGGACTTGAGCTTGAGCAGCAGATATTTCTCAATGGACAGCTCAAGTCTTTGAATTCTTTTTGTTTGAGAGTTTGGCATAGCTCAAATTAGTTAACTTTTAAAGCATTATGTAAGTTAAGCATTTGTTTGGTGTTGTTAAGAGAAGAGATGAGGGAATTTTCTCAAATAAAAAAAGAGGAAGTGCTCTGTTTTCTTAGTGGCTGTTTTGGTTTGTCCTATTTATACTTAGTCCCCTTTTGCCTTATTTTGGCTTGGCTCCTAGGAGTGGCTGGGTGAGTTTATTATCCCATCTCTTTGGTAATCAAGTTGAAGGATTCTCTTTTCATTCTAGCTCGGAGAAGAATATGCTGGTCCATATCAACTGCAGGAGACTCAGACTGGGACCAAATTACCAACTGACCTGTCCTGACTATTAAGTCATGGGTGAAGCATGAGCAAGACATATCAGGGTCGAAAACTTCTAATGTCAAAAGGTGCTATTTTCAACTACCAGACATTATTTTTAAGATAAATAAATATGATATGATGGTGCCTATCAATATAAAATCTCTCTTTAACTCACCCCAAGAGGAGTTGTCAAGGAAAATGGTTATCTACATTTTGCTAAGTTTAAAGATTTTTCTTCAGTCCTCATATTATTTGACCTATCAGTAGTGCCTGGAACAGTTTATCATTACCATCTTCTTCTTTTTTAAAAAAATCAATCAATTAATTAATTTTTGGCTGCGTTGGATCTTCGTTGCTGTGCGCGGGCTTTCTCTAGTTGCGGTGAGAGGGGTCTACTCTTCGTTGCGGTGTGTGGGCTTCTCATTGCGGTGGCTTTTCTTGCTGCGGAGCACGAGCTCTATAGGCGTGTAGGCTTCAGTAGTTGTGGCACGTGGGCTCAGTAGTTGTGGCTTGTGGGCTCTAGAGCGCAGCCTCAGTAGTTGTGGTGCACGGGCTTAGTTGCTCCGTGGCACGTGGGATCTTCCCGGACCAGGGCTCGAACCCGTGTCTCCTGCATTGGCAGGCGGATTCTTAACCACTGCACAACCAGGGAAGTTCCTCATTACCATCTTCTTGAAATACGTTTTGTACTTGACTTTGAGGACATATCCACTTGCCTGGTTTCCTCCTATTTCATAGGTTGTTCCTTTTCCATTTCCTTTATGGTTTCTTCTTATTTTCCCAAGTCTAAACACTTGGTATACTTGTTAAAAATATGGTATCCAGCCCTTTTCCCAAGAAATTCTCATTCCATTGATCTGGGTTGGAGTCTAGGTATTTTTTTTGAAAGATGGTTAATATGATGAATTTTATGTTACATGCATTTTACCACGATTAAAACAATTTAAAAAAAAAGCTCCTTGGGTGATTTTTTTTTAACATCTTTATTGGAGTATAATTGCTTTACAATGTTGTGTTAGTTTCTGCTGTATAACAAAGTGAATCAGCTATACGTATACATATATCCCTATATCCCCTCCCTTTTGCATCTCCCTCCCACCCTCCCTATCCCACCCCTCTAGGTGGTCACAAAGCACCGAGCTGATCTCCCTGCGCTATGTGGCTGCTTCCCACTAGCTATCCTTGGGTGATTCTTATTAGCAGCCTGGACAGAAACTTCTGACTTATCTGTTGACAATACTCAAATTTATATCTCTAGCCTGTACCTCTCCCATGAATGCTAGAATTGTCTATCCCACTTACAGCTTGACATCTCTCCTTGGATGTCAAATAGGCTTCTCAAATTTAACTGGACCAAAAGCAAATTTGTGATTCCCGCATCCTATACCTGCTCCTCCCACAGTCCTCCTCCCAATCCTTGGAGTCATCATTGACTCTTCTCTTCCCCTCACATTCCCCACCCAAACATCAGCAAATCTTGTTGGCTATGTCTTCAAAACATATTCAGAATCTGACAACCTTTTACCACCTCCGTTACTACTAATCTGGTCTAAGCCACCATCATCTCCCACCTGGATTACTTCAGTAGCCTCCTAACTGGTCTCTCTGCCTCTGTCTTTGCCCTTAAGCAGTCTTTGTAAAACTTAAAACAGATGTTATTCCTTTATATCATACCCTCTGATTGACTTCTCATTCAGAACAAAACTCAGTCCTTAAAATATCTCACCAAGCCTACACAATCTGCCCGTCAACTTTTATCTGTCTCATTCCTTACCATGTTCTGCCTTCTCTCTGTGCTGCACTACCCTGGCCACCCTGTCTTGACTAGCATGCTCCAGTCTCAGGACCTTTGCTCTTCCTGCAGCCCCTGAGTCTTCAAGTGGTTAGCTTGTCCAAGGTCACACAGCTAGTAAGTGGCTGAGCTGGGATTCCAACCCACCTCTGGCTCTAAATCTAATGCTCTTACTATTGTACCATGTGGCCTTTCTACTGCCAACAGTATTCATTCAGCCATTCAACAAGTGCTTTTCTAGGTGCTGAGGATAGAATAGCGAACACAACAAAGCACCTAACTTTGTGGCACTTACATTCTAACTGGGGGAGATAAAAAATAAATACATTCAACATACAGTATGTAAGATGGTGTTAAATGCAGTGGGGAAAAATAAAGCAAGACAAGAGACATAGGAAATGCTGGGCAGGTATTGCTGTTTCGTTAATCTATTGGTGGTCAGGAAGGCTTCACAATAAAGCAACAATTGCACAGAGATCTGAAGGGAGAAGGAAGTGTGGGAATAAGCCATAGGGATAGAAAAAGGGAAAGTTTCAAGTTACAGGGAAGCCAAAGGAATTCACATTTCCTTTTGATTTAAGTTATTTTCAATGTAACAATTAACGTACTGAAATATTTCTAAAGAACTATGCTCACCTGTGTTTTGAATATTTTTGGAAACGGTATGAATGGATTGCCCTTGCCAGACATGCTGTGACTAAGAAATTGGAACAAGATTGCAACTTTCAGTTTCACTGAAAGTCCCTCTGGCCTCTAGAAGCATATATCAAGTGTGGCTTCTGGAGTCAGATCACATGTAAGAAAACCCTAGCTCTACTATGTGTACTGTTTGTATAATCTAGGACAATTTACTACCCTATTCTAAGCCCCAGTTCCCAAATCTCTAACGTAAGGGTGATCATAGCAGGTGGGTTTTCATCTACTATACACCAATGCTCTGTCTGTTCTGATTGGTTGGCCATATCAGTTGTTAATTATTTTCAATATCATCCTTAGATAAAATTATTTACCTTATGGAAGTCATTGTGATAAGGAAATTAGGTAAGCACTCATCCTTATTGTATTTATTATTATTATATTTATCATTATTATTATAGCCTAAATCAAGGGTCAGCAAAATATGACCTGTAGGCCAAACCTAGGCCTTCCATCTTTATAATCTTTGTAAATAAAGTTTTACTGGGACATGGCCATACCCACTTATTTATGTATTGTCTATGGCTGTTTTCACACTACAAAGGCAGAGTTTATTAGTGGAGATGGACTGGTCCTTTCCGGAACAAGTTTGGTGACTCCTGGCCTAAATGGGGATGGAATCCTACTTTACCTTTATCAAAACTTGGTTTAAACAGCTCTGCTTTGTACCAAGATATTAACATTTACAACCAGTTCTTTATAGTCAAGAAAGGAGTTGTGCTTTGCCAAACTTATCAGGACAAGTTGTTAGGGATCTACTTGGAAGTGAAGCAACTTCCCTCCCAATTCCGAGATGAGGGTGTTGAGGATAGTGGTCCCCAGTGAGTTCTGAGATCAAATTCCCAGAAATAGAAAGTTACATATGGCTCCATGATGTTCAGGTATGCAATGTTATGTACTAGTCCATCCACTTTCTCTTTTCTTTTTTCCCTCTAGTCTCTTATCCTGGTGTCAGCCTTTTCCTTGCAATACTGGATCAAGGCAGGGGACAGAGCTGTGTTTCCAGGGAAGGCAGAGGGAGAAGACATTTTCTTTGTTAACTTGAGTGGGGCTCAGTGTCAGATTTACTCTTCAAAGCATCTTGATTCTTCAAAAAGTTATTTGAAACTTAGTTTTGTCTTTAGAACCAGTAAGTGCTTCAGGAATTTTAGTCTTTTTAGACAGAGTTAATTGATTTCATTTCATCCCCATTTCTTTAAAAAGTGGACATAGTTCCAAGACCTTGAATAAATCAGACTTGGTCACAAAGGAAGTCAGGCAGGGGTCAGAATAGAGATCAAAAACCAAAAATACTAGAGGTTTACATACTCTTTTCTGTTCTTCTTTAGTTTGAGTTGATTCTTGTGGGGACTGTGTCTCTGGGAAAGCTGAGGCTGTAACAGTTCTTGGTAATGGTTGCATTTGACTTCAGAAACACACAGCAGAATAAGAGGGAATGGAGCAATAGATGTGTTTAATTGATTAATGCTGAGTGAATACCTACTACGCACAAAGCATTGTGTTCATCTAGGTATTTTATATGGGCTCAAAGAGTTTCTGAACCTACATGCAAAACTGTATTGACTCTGTATCCATAATTCAACTTTTAAAAAATCATGACTTTAGTGTTTTGAAAAGAGAATCTTGAAACGTTTCTTAGTTCATTCATATTTATTTGGTTTCAGGAGAAGAGCAAATGTATTTTCCTCTTATTAAGGATATAATTAACTAAACACCTTTAACCTAGTTTATAAATATTCTTGTAATCTGGGTTTTCTAGGAAAGATCCGATTAGAAATCAGTTGTTTCTCACAGAAGATCAATTGTTTCATAGAAGTTGAGAGTGAGTCAGATGTATGAAAACTTCTCTCATATCGGTAGAAGTGATATGACTTTTGCCTTTGCCTAGATCCAAAGACAAACTAGGTCCAAACACTTGAAGAGCTGACTGGCTGAGCATTTGGGTCAGGGTGAGGTCTTAACACAATCTCTGAAAGCCTTTGGCTCTCTCTGTAGAGCCAGAGCATGATGACTTCTCAGTCTTGAGGGACCCTGAGTGTGTGACTCCTCCCAGGAGATACCTCCTTGTCTCCCATTTTCCTAGTCTTTCCCTTTCCAAAATATGGTTTTCAATCCTTATCCCAACTTTAGCCTTACCGAGAAAAAGTTCACTTATCTTGTTAGAAAAAGAAAGGAAGGGCTTCCCTGGTGGCGCAGTGGTTGAGAGTCTGCCTGCCGATGCAGGGGACACGGGTTCGTGCCCCAGTCCGGGAAGATCCCACATGCCGCGGAGCGGCTGGGCCTGTGAGCCATGGCTGCTGAGCCTGCGCGTCCGGAGCCTGTGCTCCGCAACGGGAGAGGCCACAACAGTGAGAGGTCTGCGTACCACAAATAAATAAATAAATAAAAAAGAAAAGAAGCATAAAACAAAGGTGTGTTTTTGAAGGGATGTACGCTAGGCTGCATTGTGCCTGTTTTCTGGTTGCGTGAAAGTTCTTTCTGTACCTTCTCCCCGCTCCTTCCATCTCCCTCCTCAGTCCACCTCAGTTGAGACTGGCTCCCGCCAGAGCATGTAACTTCTTCCTGTCAAAGCTAGCTCTGGAGAGAAGGTAAAGTCATTCGTGCTGAGGTAATAATTAGTATCAACCTTTACGAGTAATCTCATTTTATCCCAGGAAAATCTCATTAAAAGGTGAAACTACAGTATGAACTTTGAGGCTTTAGACAGTAGATGGGGAACTCACCCAAGGGCAGTAGAGCTCCCTCTGTACAGTGAAAACAACGGTCTATAGAGGCTGCAGTTTATTGCAGTTAATCTCAAATATGAGATTGTAGGTGAATACAGGATTATAATTTAATATCATTTTAAGAAGAAGGAAAAAAGCTGTCACCATCTAAACTGGTTTATTCTAGCTTTTTCAAAAGCTAGAGATTTAAAGTCAAACAGGAGAGCCAAAGAAGATAATCATCTTTTAGTGTTTCAGAAGATTTTAATCCCTTTTGGCTTTCCTCCAAGGATATCTGAACAGAACATTAAGTAGCTGAAAAGCAAAAGTTTTCAATGTTTCATAACTGCAATCAGTCTTATGCATTAATTTTGAGGAAGGACAAATTATAAAAAATTAATTATAGTAAGGCAAGCAGCTCTATGGCTCTGCGGGTTTTTCATTTTCTTTTCTCCTTCTTCTTTCTTCTTCTTCTTCTTCTTCTTCTTCTTCTTCTTCTTCTTCTTCTATTTCTTCTTCTATTTCTTCTTCTTCTTCTTCTATTTCTTCTTCTTCTTCTATTTCTTCTTCTTCTTCTATTTCTTCTTCTTCTTCTTCTATTTCTTCTTCTTCTTCTTCTCCGCCTTCTTCTCCTCCTCCTCCTCCTCCTCCCCCTCCCCCTCCCCTCCCCTCCCCTCCCCCTCCCCTCCCCCTCCCCCTCCTCCTCCTCCTCCTCCCCCCCTCCCCCTCCTCCTCCTCCTTCTCCTCCTCCTTCTTCTTCTTTTTGTGGAAGAAGATGAGAGATTTTGTTTTAGTTAATGTTTTTGTTTTTAAAATGATGAAACAGAAAATGCTTCCCTGGCCCACAGCAAACTTTCCCATAAAACTCTCTTTGGGGCTTCCCTGGTGGCGCAGTGGTTGAGAATCTGCCTGCCAATGCAGGGGACATGGGTTCGAGCCCTGGTCTGGGAAGATCCCACATGCCGCGGAGCGGCTGGACCCGTGAGCCACAACGACTGAGCCTGCACGTCTGGAGCCTGTGCTCCGCAACAAGAGAAGCCGCAATAGTAAGAGGCCTGTGCACCATGATGAAGAGTGGCCCCTGCTTGCTACAACTAGAGAAAGCCCTTGCACAGAAACGAAGACCCAACACAGCCAAAAGTACATAAAAAACAACAACAACAAAATACTCTCTTTGGCCACAGACTAAGTACAACACACATAGTACCAAGAGGGGTTTTATGGCTTCCCCCTTTTTCCCCTTCAGACAAAAAAATGAGCACAGGATCAAAATAAATCTAGAATGAAAACCATATTTCCCCCTCATTGGTTGAGCTTCTACTCTCTCTTAATAATCACTACAATGGTTTGGTTTTCTCAAAAAGAAATCAAATAACCAAACTACCTTCTTTCTCCTTGTGCTTCCAGAAGAGACGGTAAACACAGGGAATTCTGTGAGCTGATCTGCCATTGCTGTTTTGGTCAGGCATATTTACAAACCTCACTGATTTGGCCAGTAGCTCCCAGGCAGCCTCCTGTGAGCCACAGTGTTGGGACCGTCCTTCTGAAGGCAAGGATAGTGCCCTGTCCAGCAGGCTCTTGATTACGAGTGCTGATCACTTCTGGAGCAGGGTGATCCTGGCTAGCTGTCAGCTTCAGCTCCAGCCCTTGGAACCCAGACCCATCAGCTCCTCATAACACTAACATAGCAATCCTCTCTGCCGACTGGGTCAGTAACCTGCCCAGAGAAATCAGATGAAATAGGGGCAACAGTTTTTTTCTACCAAGGGTAACTGACCCATGCAGATGCAATTCAGGGAAGTAAGCCAATGCTTTCTTGGAATTCTCATTTTCTAATTTTAAGCAGTACTGACTCCCCTCTTTCCCTCCTTGAACCTCATCTTCCTACTCTAGAAAGTAAAGAGGACAACTGATTATTTTAAGCAGAAGATATTTGTTTTTGTGTAGTCACATATGCTCCATATTTTGGATATAAATGTCACATTTAAATTTCATGGGGATTGGGGAAAAATTTTGTAAGTGTAAAAATAGTTGGGGGGTGAAAACCACAAAATATCAATAGACTTTAGTTTGTAAGAATTTAATACTACACTATGGCAAGAGAAACTATAAATAAAGTCAAAAGTCAAATGACAAATGGGAAGATATTTATATTACATATAACAGGCAAGGATGAACATACTTTATAAGTAAGAAATTTTTACATAGCAATAAGAAAAAATTCCCTAGTATCCCATTATAAAAGTGGGCAAACAAGGCAATCTTGAAAACAAGCTGAAGAACTTAAACTGCCAGATATTCTAGTAATTAAGACATTATTATATTGGTTCAAGAATACACAAACCAATCAACCACTGGAACAGAATGGAGAAAGAGAACCACATATGCATGGTCACCTGATTTATAACAAAGGCAATAAATAATGTAAGGCAGAGGGTAAAAGACCGTTTTTCAATTAAATGGTGCTGAGTGAATTGACAATTTGTATGGAATAAAATGTATCTGAACCCTTACCTCACACCATACACATTAAACAACTCCAGATGGATTCCAAATCTAAATATGAAGGAGAAAAAAAAAACTTTCAGAACATCTTCATGGTCTTGGAATGGGTAAAGATTATTTAAACAGTCACGAAAAGCACTAACCATTAAAGAAAAAATTGATAAATTAACCATATTAAAATTAAAAACTTCTGTTCATGCAAAGATACCATTGAGAAAGTAAAAAGAGAACCCATAGAGTGGGAAAAGATATTTGCATGCATGTATCCAACTTACTGGATAGAAAAAAAAAAAAGCAAAAATTTGAACAGATACTTCACAAAAGAGTATATCTAAATGGCTAATAAACATATGAAAAGGCACTCAATATTAGTCATCAGGAAAACTCAAATTAAAACCACAATGAGATAGTGTTACATACCCACCAGAATGAGGTATCACTTCACACTGGTCAGAATGGCCGTCATCAAAAATTCTACAGAAAGTAAATGCTGGAGAGGGTGTGGAGAAAAGGGAACCCTCTTGCACTGTTGGTGGGAACGTAAATTGATACAGCCACTACGGAGAACAGTATGGAGGTTCCTTAAAAAACTACAAATAGAACTACCATATGACCCAGCAATCCCACTACTGGGCATATACCCTGAGAAAACCATAATTCAAAAAGAGTCATGTACCACAATGTTCACTGCAGCTCTATTTACAATAGCCAGGACATGGAAGCAACCTAAGTGTCCATTGACAGATGAATGGATAAAGAAAATGTGGCACATATATACAATGGAATATTAGCCATAAAAAGAAACGAAACTGAGTTATTTGTAGTAAGATGGATGGACCTAGAGTCTGTCATACAGAGTGAAGTAAGTCAGAAAGAGAAAAACAAATACCGTATGCTAACACATATATATGGAATCTAAACAAACAAAAAAAGGTTCTGATGAACCTAGGGGCAGGACAGGAATAAAGACACAGATGTAGAGAATGGACTTGAGGACACGGGGAGGGGGAAGCGTAAGCTGGGACGAAGTGAGAGAGTAGCATTGACATATATACACTACCAAATGTAAAATAGATAGCTAGTGGGAAGAAGCACAGGGAGATCAGCTCCGCGCTTTGTGACCAGCTAGAGGTGTAGGATAGGGAGGGTGGGAGTGAGATGCAAGAGAGAGGGGATATATGTATACAAATAGCTGATTTTCTTTGTTATACAGAAGAAGCTAACACAACATTGTAAAGCAATTATACTCCAATAAAGATGTTAAAAAAAAAAACCCCACTAACAATATTAAACATTGGTAAGGATGTGAAGCAACTGTAACTCTTGCACCTTGCTGATGGGATGTAAATTGGTTATGACCACTTCAGAAACAATTTTGACATTATCTATTAAAGTTAAATATGTGTATACTCAGCAATTCTACTTCTAGGTAACTAACCACAGAAAAGTGGACATGTATTCTCCAAAAGACACGTCAGAGCAGCACTATTCATAATAATGCAGAATAGGAAAATGCCCAAATGCTCATCAATGGATAAATAAATTGTGGTATAGTCACACAATGAACTCTAACAGCAGTAAGAAGAAACAATCTGCAACTGTATGCAACAATATGAATGAATCTCACAAACATGTATTGCGGAAAAGAAATCAGACTCAAAAGAGAGCACACCTTGTGATTTCATTTATATAAACTACAAAAACAGGTGAAAATAATCTTTCTGTTGTTGTGCTAGTGACAGTGTAAATCACGCACTTTGAAAGGTGTTTTGGCAAAATGGCAGAATAGATCAAGAGTCAAAAAGTTTCATGCCCTTTGACTGGCTAAACTCGACCCTAAGGAAAGAATTATAGATGCCCATGTAGATTTACATTAAAAGATATTCATGCTAGAGTTCTTGTAATAATAAAAATTTGGAAACTGATAAATATCTATAATAGAGATGTAATGAAATAACTGGTATATCTGTATTCAGGAACTATTACACAGGCACTAAATATCATGTTTTTGAATAATATTTAATAATATTCAATAGTCATGATTTAATGTAAGGTAAAAACTGTAGAACATTAAACTATTTATATGATGCAGTCCCAATTTTATTGCATATGTATACTCACAAACTTACATATACATACATATGCAAAAGAAGGTAAGAAACATACCACAAGGTCAATAAAGGTCATTGTTGTAAAGTGGAATTAGAGCGTTTACGTTTTCTTCTTTTAAGATTTTTCCGTGTTAGTCCCTATGGCTAATATGGTTCTTTCATAGCCTGCAACCGATTGCTAAATAGGACTCAATATCTCTTTTGTTCCCCAGGAGGATTCCATTAAGACCAAGTGTTGATTTGTATTCAAGATTTTATAAGAAGACAGAGGAGAGTTTTACACTGTACAGTTCACAACCCTTCATATATTTCCTTCAGGTGTGCCTTGTGATGGCTAATTTTATGTGTCAACTTGACTGGGCCATGGGATGTCCAGATATCCAGTTAACATTATTTCTAGGTGTGTCTGTGAAGGTGTTTCCTGAAGAGATTAGCATTTGAATCCCTAGACTGAATAAAGCAGATTCCCTTTCCAATTATGTAATCTGTTGAGGGTCTGAATAGAACAAAAAGGTGAAGGAAGGGAGAATTTGCTCTCTCTGCCTGACTACTTGAGCTGGACATAGGTAGTCTCCTGCCCTAGCACTGGAAGTTACTCCATTGGCTCTCTGGTTCAGGCCTTTGAACTGTACTAGAAGGTATACCATCAGTTCTCCTGGTTCTCAGGCCTTTTGACTTGGACGGGAACTACATCACCAGCTTTCCTGGGTCTCCAGCTTACAGATGGCAAATAGGACTTCTCAGCCTCCATAATTGTGTGAGGCAATTCCTCCTAATAAGTCTATTTTTATATTTCCTATTGGTTCTGACTTTCTGGAGAACCCTGACTAATATATGCTTCATCTCTCCCTTCTCTCCAGCTACAAGCCAAACAAGGTTTCCTTTTTGTTGTCCTTTCCTGGGTAGCACTTAGACAAGCTGGTACCTAGATAGGCTGATTTCTGGCTTCCTCAATTCCAGATCTTCCCCATCTCAGGCCTCAGAATCTCTTTCCTTTTTTATACAGAAAAAATTGCTTCTCCAAATATGCATACATCCACCACCAACTCAGCAAAACAAGCAAAAGTTCTTATCAATTTTCAAATTTTCTACAGTAAGTTCATATTACTTTCAGAATCAAAAAATTTTGAATTACTCATAGCAACTCATAGCAAATTTCCCAATAGAGGGAAATTTTTCTCTGGGCAGCAACAGTGTTAATGAAAATATGTAATGTGTAAGACCAAGTCTGACTGCTTAAAATTAACCTTAAGGCCAGAAATTCCTCAACTTAAAAACATATACACATCAGGTACACATTTATCTGATCATTTGAATTATATGTGTAGCAGTTCCCCTTGGTGAGGGCAGAGATTGAAGAATTATTTGTATTAGCATTAGCTTTTTGTAACATTGATCAATAACTAGATGAAACAGTTAATTCTGGACTCAGAGAAAATAGTGGCATGAGCAAACAAAACAATTAGGTGGTTTGAAACTCATTTCTGCTTAGTTTTTTATTAGCAGCACAATTTTCTTCCTAAATTTAGTCACACTGAACAATGCAGGATGCAGTTGTACCCCATTCATTCACCCATCCACCCAGGAAACTTGTATGCCCTTCTTTTATTTATTTATTTTTTGTGGTACGCGGGCCTCTCACTGTTGTGGTCTCTCCCGTAGCGGAGCACAGGCTCCAGACGCGCAGGCTCAGCGGCCATGGCTCACGGGGCCAGCCACTCCGCGGTATGTGGGATCTTCCCGGACCGGGGCACGAACCCGCGTCGCCTACATCGGCAGGCGGACTCTCAACCACTGCGCCACCAGGGAAGCCTGTATGCCCTTCTTATATGCCATGCACTATTGTAGGAGGTCAGGTGCAGAAGTAAAAAAGGTGTACAAGGTCTTTCTTTTATGGAGCGTATGGGGAAGAGAAAGTATAACACAGGGGAAATATATATATATATATATATATATATATATATATATATATAGAGAGAGAGAGAGAGAGAGAGAGAGAGAGAGAGATTGTCATATATATTTCTATATTCTCTAAATCTTGTTCTCATGGGACTTGCCATCCACTGTAGCAATAGGTTTCAGAGCTTCAGGAGGATGGATACCTGCTTTAAAAAATCATTACTCAGCTCTTTTTCCAGTAAAAAAAAAATTGTGGTGAAAACCTGGTGTCATGAAAAGATGAAAGACTTTCTAAATTACTTTACACATCAATGACTAACCTGAAGGACTCAGACCATACTATTTCTTTCTTTCTTTTTTTATTATTATTTATTTTATCTATTTATTTTTGGCTGCATTGGGTCTTTGTTGCTGCGCTCGGGCTTTCTCTACTTGTGGCAAGTGGGGGCTACTCTTCGTTGTGGTGCCTGGGCTTCTCCTGCTGTGGAACACGGGCTCTAGGCATGCAGGCTCCAGTAGTTGTGGCACGAGGGCTCAGTAGTTGTGGCTCACAGGTTCTGGAGTGCAGGCTCAGCAGATCTGGTGCACAGGCTTAGTTACTCCGCTGCATGTGGAATCTTCCCGGGCCAGGGATTGAATCCGTGTCCCCTGTATTGGCAGGCAGATTCTTAACCACTGCACCACCAGGGAAGTCCAGACTATACTATTTCTTCCATAATGTGAAGTACACTTCTACCCAAAACTTGCTGCCCTAGGCAAAGAAGCCCAGGGACCATCAGTGCCACCATGTTGGGAGGTAAAGGACAGGGCTAGGGCTAGGAGCTTCAGCGGACTTGGGAAGAATGGGGGATAGAATAAAGAGAAATTCAGAGGTGGGGAACATTAGCACCAAGAACACATTGTTGTGGTGACGGGGATCCAGTTATGGTTGCCAGCATATCAACCACAATAGTCAGACAGGACTAGCTTTTCTTCAGTTGTCTCCAGTTCAGAAAACTGTCTGATTGAATCACTTTACAACCAAGGCCAGTAAGGAGCCAGAAGACATCATACGGGTCCCAGTGCCTCCACTGCCATGTGGTCATGTAAGTGATACTCCTCCTCTGTAAGCCAGTTCACCATCTCAGAAGAGAAGAGAGGGAGAAAAAAAATATGAAATATTGGACATTTTATCCCCTAAAGAGTGAACACTTACCGAAAGAACCCTGACTAGGAGAGATTTGGCCCTAACGACTTTTCCCCTTTTTGATCTGACCCTGGAAAAGTGGGCCTGGTTGTGTCCATTGTGCTCCTGATGTCCCCTCTATCACCTTTCCCATGATATACCCTCTACTCCCAAATTTCCTCTCTTTTCCATCTGACCTCCATTCTTAAGCAAAATTCTCATTTTCTTTTTGCCCTGATGTCAATTAACAGTCAAAAGGAAAAATAGCCAACAAGTTAATCCAAAAGTTTATGAATTCTACTAACATAAAAATTATACATATACCTAAACGCTGGATCATAGTCAAAACTTAATTGGAGTAAAACTAAAAAATCGTAAGTGGAAAGAAGTAACAGAAATTAAAAATTATTAAGAATCCCATGATAGGGCTTCCCTGGTAGTGCAGTGGTTAAGAATCCGCCTGCCAATGCAGGGGACATGGGTTCGAGTCCTGGTCCGGGAAGATCCCACATGCTGCGGAGCAACTAAGCCTGTGTGCCACAACTACTTAGCCTGCATGCCACAACTACAGAAGCCCGCACGCCTAGAGCCTGTGCTCTGCAACAAGAGAAGCCACCGCAATGAGAAGCCCGTGAACCACAACAAAGAGTAGCCCCTGCTCGCCACAACTAGAGAAAGCCTGCGTGCAGCAACGAAGACCCAATGCAGCCAAATAAATAAATTAATTAATTAAAAAAAAAAAAGAAGAATCCCATGATGGAAGTGTTCTAAATCTGGACTGTGGTGATGGCTGCACAACTGAATTAACTAAAACTCATCTAATTTTGTGCTCTCCAATATGGTTGCCACTAGGCATATGTGGCTATTTAAATTTAAATTTATTAAAATTGTATTATTCAGAGGAATAGAATTGAGTGTCCAGAAATAAATCCATAAACCTATGGTCAATTAAATGGTGCCAAGACCTTTTAATAAGGAAAGAATAATCTCTTTAATAAATCATTCTGGGGCAACTGAATAGCCACATGCAAAAGAGTGAAGTTGGATCCCTACCTTACACCACATATGAATATTAACTCAAAGTAAACCAAAGACCTAAATGTAAGGGCTAAAACTATAAAACTCTTAGAAGAAAATATATGAGTAAATCTTTATAACCTTTGCTTTGGCAATAGAGTTTGAGATATGACATCAAAAGTACAAGTAACAAAAGAAAAAATAGATAAATTTGGCATAAAAATTAAAAATGTTTGTGAACAAAAGGACACCATCAAAAGTGAAAAAACAACAAACAGAATGGGAGAAAATATTTGCAAATCATATATTCGATAAGGAATATCTGGAACACATTAAGAATTCTTGCAACTGAATAACAAAAAGACAAACAACCCAATTCCAAAACGGGCAAAGAACCAAATAGACATTTCTCCAAAGATGACATACAACTGGCCAATAAGCACATGAAAGGTGCTCAGCATAATTAGTCACCAGAGAAATGCACATCAGAACCACAATGAGATGCTACTTCACACACACTAGGATAGCTATAATTTAAAAAAAGAAAAGAAAAGAAAAGAACAAGTGTTGATGAGGATGCAGAGAAACTGGAATCATTGTACATTGCTCCTGGGAATGTAAAGTAATAGAGCTGCTGAGGAAAACATGTTGGCAATTTCTTAAAAAAGTTAAACAGAATTATCACATGTCCAAACAATTCCACTCCTAGATATATACCCAAAAGAACTGAAAACAGATATTCAAACAAAAGTTGGCATGAATTTTCATACCAGCACTATTTACAATAACCAAAAGGTGGAAACAACCCAAATGTCCATCAACTGACGAATGGATAAACGAACTGTGGTATATCTATAAAAAAGAATGGAATACTGGCACACGCTGCAACATGGATGAACCTTGAAAACATTATGCTAAGTGAAAGAAGTCAGATACAAAGAGTCACACATTGTATGACTCCATTTATATGAAATATCCAGAATAGGCAAATCTAAAGAGACAGAAAGCAGATTACAGGTTGCTAAAGGGTGGGGGAAGGGGATAGGAGGAGTTACTGCTTGATGGGTGTGGAGTTTTCTTTTGGGGTGATGAAATATTTTGGAACTAGATAGAGATGGTTATGTAACACTGTGAAAATAATAAATGCCAGTGAATTGTACACTTTAAAATGGTTAAAATGGCAAATTTTATATAGCATGAATTTTACCTCAATAAAAAATATTTTTTCTAGGTTACACTAGCCACATTTTGGGTGGCTAGTGCTGCTGATTAGACTTTGCTTATCACAGAACATTTCTACCATGTACAAATTCTATTGGAAGTACTGATATAACTGTAAACTTACAATGGGTAGGTTTATGGTATATAAATTGTCCTTCAGTAAACAGACAGGATCATTTAAAAAAGAAACATTCCCAAGGCAAATATATTTTTAAACCATTTAAAAAAATTGAAGTATAGTTAATTTACAATGTTGTATTAGTTTTAGGTGTACAGCAAAGTGATTCAGTTATATATATAATTGAATATATACATATTCTTTTTCAGATTCTTTTCCATTATAAGTTATTGCAAGATATTGAATATAGTTCCCTGTGCTTTGCAGTAGGTCCTTGTTGTTTATCTATATTATATGTAGTAGTGTGTATACGTTAATCCCAAACTCCTAATTTATCTCTACCCTGCCCCCCGCCAACCCCCCACAACCATATGGTTATGGTTTTGTAACTGTAAGTTTGTTTCCTATGTCTGTGAGTCTGTTTCTGTTTTGTAAATTAGTTCATTTATATCATTTTTTTAGATTCCACTTGTAAGTGATATTGTATGATTGTCTGACTTACTTCACTTAATATGATAATTTCTAGGTCCCTCCATGTTGCTGTAAATAGCAAGATTTCATTCTTTTTTATGGCTGAGTAATATTCCAGTGTGTGTGTGTGTTTATCTATATATATATATATTTTAAATTAATTAATTTATTTTTGGCTGTGTTGGATCTTCATTGCTGCACGCGGGCTTTTCTCTATTTGTGGCGAGTGGGGGCTTCTCTTGTTGCCAGTGCACGGGCTTCTCATTGTGGTGTCTTCTCTTGTTGTGGAGCATGTGCTCTAGGCACACAGGTTTCAGTAGGTGTAGGATGAGGACTCAGTAGTTGTGGCTTGTGGGCTCTGGAGCGCAGGTTCAGTAGTTGTGACACACAGACTTAGTTGGTCTGTGGCATGTGGGATCTTTCTGAACCAGGGCTCGAACCCATGTCCCCTGCATTGGCAGGAGGATTCTTAACCACTGTGCCACAAGGGAAGTCCAATATTTTTTTATTTTATTTATTTGGTTACTCCAGGTCTTGGTTGTGGCAGGCGTGCTCTGTAGTAGTGGCATTTGTGCTCCTTAGTTGTGGCTCACAGGCTCCTTAGTTGCGGCAGGCGGCTCCTTACTTGTGATGTGCAAACTTTTAGTTGCAGGATGCATGTGGGATCTAGTTCCTTGAGCAGGGATTGAATCTGGGACCCCTGCATTGAAAGCGTGGAGTTTTAACCACTGCGCCACCAGGGAAGTC
This sequence comes from Lagenorhynchus albirostris, assembly GCF_949774975.1. Classification (NCBI taxonomy): domain Eukaryota; kingdom Metazoa; phylum Chordata; class Mammalia; order Artiodactyla; family Delphinidae; genus Lagenorhynchus; species Lagenorhynchus albirostris. Next base: position 50,301,339 of record NC_083107.1, on the reverse strand, counting down.
CATATGTATGTATGTATGTGTGTGTGTGTGTGTGTGTGTGTGTGTGTATACCACATCTTCTTTATCCATTTATCTGTTGATGAACACTTAGGTTGCTTCCATGTCTTGGCCATTGTAAATAGTGCTGCTATGAATATTGGGGTACGTGTATCTTTTGAGTTAGCATGTTCTCCAGATATAGGCCTAGGAGTGCAGGATCATATAGTAACTCTATTTTTAGTTTTTTAAGGAACCTCCATACTGTTTTCCAGAGTGGTTGCACCAATTTATTCCCACCAACAGTGTAGAAGGGCTCCCTTTCCTCCACACCCTCTCCAGCGTTTATTATTTGTAGACTTTTCAATGATGGCAATTCTGACTGGTGTGAAGTAATACCTCATTGTAGTTTTTTTTGTTTTGTTTTGTTTTTTTGTTTTTTGTGGTACGTGGGTCTCTCACTGTTGTGGCCTCTCCCGTTGCAGAGCACAGGCTCCAGACGTGCAGGCTCAGTGGCCATGGCTCACAGGCCCAGCCGCTCTGCGGCATGTGGGATCCTCCCGGTCCGGGGCACGAACCCGTGTCCCCTGCATCGGTAGGCAGACTCTCAACCACTGTGCCACCAGGGAAGCCCCATCAGTCTCTGTCTTTTAATGGTGTATTTAGATCATTCATATTTAAAATGATTATTGATATAATTGGATTAATATCTACCATATTTGCAACTGTTTTCTAGTCATTGCACTTGTCCCTTGTTTCTTGTCTTCCCCTCTTTTTCTGCCTTCTCTGTTTTTTTTTTTTTTCCTAGTTAAACAATGATTTTATTGCTTGAGTACATGGACAAATTTATGCAACCAGGGCAGAGGCTGTGGATAACTAGTATCTCCAAATTGGTGGGGGGGTGGCGTGAGGGGAGGACTGGTTTGGTCTTACAGTATTGAGCCAAGCTGTGAATGCAGCTCTTAATCAGAATCAGAAGGAATTTAGCATCTTTATCCTTTCTGTTTCTCTGAAGATGCTTCTGAACAGCAACAACTTTCTTAATTAAATGCTAGAGGTACTCAGGACGATCAGGAGGAAGTCCTTTGGACTTAAGAATTCTCAAGATTTTATTGCCTGTCATAAAACAACACCATGTGAGACTCTCAGGATCACCCTGAGGCAGGCCCTTCTTGGCCAGTTTGTAGATCTGCTCCTTCCTGTTGTCAGAAGTTAACTTCAGCCAGGTGGGATTGCTGCGGTGGTAGGCCAAAGCCGACTGGGACAGGCCCTTCCCAGGGGCCCGCATGCAACCACGAGGGCAGCCAAAAAGAGAGCAAGGGTGGGAGGCAGGAAGCCACCCTGCACACAGGAAGTGACCTCACACAGTCCTGCTTCCTCCCATCCTGCCTTCTCTGTTTTTAATTGAGCATTTTATATTATTCCATTTTCTCTTAGCACATTAATTATACTTCTTTAAATTTTTAAAAATGCTTGCCCCAGGGTTTGCAATACACATTTACAATCAATTTAAGTCTACTTTATTTTTTAAATTTTTTTAAAAGGATTTTATTTATTTATTTGGCTGCTTTGGGTCTTGGTTGCTGTGTGCGGGTTTTCTCTAGTTGCGGCGAGAGGGGGCTACTCTTCGTTGCGGTGCACGGGCTTCTCATTGCAGGGGCTTCTCTTATTGTGGAGCACAGGTTCTAGGCGTGCGGACTTCAGTAGTTGTGGCTTGTGGGCTCTAGAGAGCAGGCTCAGTAGTTCAGGTGCATGGGCTTAGTTGCTCCACGGCATGTGGGATCTTCCCAGACCGAGGATCAAACCCGTGTTCCCTGCACTGGCAGGTGGATTCTTAACCACTGCACCACCGGGAAGTCCTTAAGTCTATTTTAAAATAACATTGTACTGCTTCATAGGTAGGACAGGTACCTTATAACAGAATATTCCCAATTTTTCCCTCTTGTCCCTTATAATACTGCTGTCATTCATTTCACTTATTCATAAGGTATAATCAACCAATACATTATTGCTATTATTTTTGAACAATATCTATTACATCAATATCTATTAGATCTAATAGATCTATTAGATCTAATAGCAGTTATCTATTAGATCAATTAAGAATAACAAAAATATAAGATTTTATTTTACTTTCATTGGTTTCTTCTCTAATATTCTTCTTTCTTCAAATGTAGATCTGAGTTTCTGATCTATACATTCTATAGTTCTGTATATATGATCTATATATTCTTCTCTCTGAAGAGCTTCTTTTAACACTCCTTGCAAGGGCAGGATGACTGGTGATAAATTCCCTTGCTTTTCTTTGTCTGAAAAAGTCTTTATTTCTCCTTCACTTTTTAAAAACATTAATTAATTAATTTTTTTTTTTTTTTTTTTTTTTGCGGTACATGGGCCTCTCACTGTTGTGGCCTCTCCCGTTGCGGAGCACAGGCTCCAGACGTGCAGGCTCAGCGGCCATGGCTCACAGGCCCAGCCACTCTGCGGCATGTGGGATCTTCCCGGACCGGAGCACAAACCTGCGTCCCCTGCATCGGCAGGCGGACTCTCAACCACTGCACCACCAGGGAAGCCCCCTATTAATTAATTTTTTATTTTTATTTTATTATTTTTTTATTGGGGTATAGTTGTTTTACAATGTTGTGTTAGTTTCTACTTCTCCTTCACTTTTGAAAGATAATTTCACTGGATACAGTATTCTAGTTTGGTGGCTTTTGGTTTTGGTTCAACACTTTAAATATTTCGCTCTATTCTCTTCTCGCTTACATGGTTTTTAAGGAGAAGTCTGATGTAATTCTTATCTTTGTTTCCTATAATTAAGGTGATTTTTTCCTCTAGCTTCTTTCAGGATTTTTTCTTCTAAAGGCAAGTATCAGATTTGTCTAAACAAAAATAAAAAAATTTTATGATCAAGAAAGACAAAGCAAAGTGAATGCCACAATGATAAAGACAAAGGACAGGGGTCTGGCAGAATGGAAGGCCACAGGGTAGGGAAGGTGCCAGGAAGCTTCCAGGACACTGGGCATTGCTGTGTTGGGGCTGGGTGGGACCACAAAGCACTATGGCCTAGCCTGCTTTGGTAATCATGACATTTGATGATGTGGCCTCATATTTTTTGGAGCAAAAGTGGAAGATCCTGGAGATGTAGCAGAAGGAAATATATCAGCAAGTAATGAAGATCCATTACGAGACTCTTGATTCTCTGGGTTATGTTTTTCCCAAGCCAGATTTGATCACTTGGTTGGAATACGGGAGAATGTTATTAATCAGAGACCAGGGGGGAAAAAGAAAGACAAAGGAAAAACTGGAAAAATACTTTCAATGGTGGACAAAGGGTTAATAGTCTTAATATATAAAGAGCTCTTACTAATAAATAAGATAAAGCTAAATGTTGTGAAAGAAAAATAAGCATAGAACAGGAAAAGGAAACTCATAAAAAGAAGAAATTAAAATGGAAAATAAACATAAGTAACAAAAAAATCTTTGGTAACTGAAAATGAAATTAATTCAAAAAGGAGACATATTTTTAACCTTTCAGGATTAGCAAAGATTTGAAAATATTTGTTGCATATGGAGAAAGGGTACTGTCATAATTGATTGATGGTATGTATATTGTTACATTTCTGGCTTGTAATTTAGCAAATTTTATTAAATTCCTCCAAAACATCAACTTCTTTTGATTCAGCAATTTTACTTCCAGGAATTTTTCCTCAGGAAATAACCGAACAAATATACAAAGATGTATGTATAAAGCTGTTTATCATGGTAGTGTTTATAATAGTAAAAAACGGGCAACAGCCTGACTGTTCAAAAAGTGTTTTTTAAAGTTGATTTTAAAAATAAAAGAATGAGAAATCAGAGACAAGAGGGAAAAAAAATAGTTTGAAATAAGCAAACAATCCTTATAATAAAGACTTGTCTTCCTAACTAGCAGCTCCCTTCACAGATAAAGAATGGAAGGGGCAGAGTACAATGTGACATCCTGTACATATGACACCCTTACCTCTCTGAAGACCCAGAAGTTTGCACTCCTGACAAAATGGGGCCTAGCTCCTTGGTTCCACAAACACACATTACCCTCTCCCTTTCTTTACATAACATTACCTATTGTTCCCTTTGATGACTGGAATTGTAGCTCCTCCATTCAATAACATCTAGTTGAGACAGTGGGAGCATGTCTCCAGGTGCATCAGTCTGACTCTGGGAAAACTGGTAACAGCAGAATGTTGCTTGTCTGGGGAAGGGAGTTGGGCAAGGGAAATCAGAGAGTAGAGTAGGTACTCAATAAATCCTTCGATGCAGCCAAGGCAGCCAGGATTAGACCTCAGCATGCCGAGTTCTGTCCTGGCCCCCTTTAGTGGGACTGACTACCTACAGAAACAGGGAATAGAAACTCAGGGCAAAGCCTATCTACCTGGAATTTTCTCATATCACTTCTCATTTTGTACTGACTCCACTACTCATGGCTGTCACATTCCCAAATCCTCTGACCTTCATTTATCTGCAGACTTTGGCTCCTAGGCCTCACATCAGGTGCCTGTGTCTATGAAGAACCTTTTCAGGGAAGCCACTCCAGCCTGGCTGGACCAGTTGGCCTCCTGGCATTCCCTCCCCAGCGTTAACCAGGGAAACTACAATGTGCCACTCCCATGTTTCTCCCCAGTGTTTGTGGGCCCACATACCCCATCTCAACCTCTCCTCTACCTCAGGATAGAGAGATCAGAAACAAAGGGATACATTTACTAGGTCAAAGAGTGTTAGACTTAGAAGGGATAGTGTTCATCATTTAGCAAAATCAACCTTATTTAAAATGAAATGACTTGCTTACAGTCACACAGCTAATTCCAATGTAATATGGTACCTGGGTGTCAGGGTGGTCCTTTTAATTTTAATTTATTAAAAAATTTAAAGCAATTCCTAAGATTCCATAGGAAAGATGATATTCTATTTGATGTATAAGTACACCCAGGTATGATTCACCCTAAATGGAAATGGACCACAGGACTAGTTCAGGTCTTTGTTCCTCTTATAAGGAGGATGGAAATGTCCCATTTCTTTTTCAAAGCTGTTACATGCTTTTTTGACCCTCCTTTTGGGGAGAATGAAGCAAGTGTAGTGGGGTCCCAGCCTGGAAGCTGATGTCCAGGGTGGCCAGGAGCAGAGAGAGGCAGAATGAAAGTACAAAAACATTTCTGAGAGGACGCTCAGGGTCCAGCCAGCAAAAGCTCCATCTCTTTGTGAAAGGGAAGCAGAACCCAAAGGGCAAGGGCCAAGTAGACATAGGAGCAGACTGTGGTTATTGGGGTTGGGAGTTGTGGAGAAGAGGGCTGTGACAGATGTAAAAGGGGATTTGAGGTGAGAAGAGCTAGGGTATAGCTGGATGAATGGGTGAACATGGCTGGAGTACAAACTCCTTCATGGATGCTGACGGAAGGTGTTGGGGGAGCTGACCTAATTAAAAGCTACAAATGGGGAGATGTAGAAAACCACCTAGTTGTGAACCTCCCACCTGCAGTCAAAGAACACAGCAAGACCTGATGACCCAACTGAATGTCTCACAGAGCCCAATATTGTAGACAGTTATATAAAGACTTCAAACAGTGAAAACATTCTCCAGACTTCTTCCCGGTACTGTCCTAGCCACAATGCCCTAGAGCGGTGTAGGCACAACTTCCTCCATAATCCCTAAAGCATTGAACATCTCACCATTCTTTCTGACTCAACCATGGAAAATCCGTCCCATTATTTCTCCTGAAACCAGATTCCCTAAATATCTGTACGACCAGTGTTAATTTACCCTACTCAGACCCCTGGGGTCAGCTTTGCCTTTCTCTTTTTCATTCATTCATTCAGTTAATATTATTTAGCCCTTACTACATCAGGTACACTGTGCAAGGTTCTGGGATACACAGTAGTCAGTAAAACAGGCTGATATTTGCCTCATGAGATGTACAGTACCGTCAAGCACTCACCAAATCATATTGATTCCACCTTCATAATGATGGTCATGTTGATGCTTTTCTTTCTACCACCATTCCAGTTCAGTGCTGCAGCACCCTGTACCGGAACTTTTCCGGAAACCTTCTGTCTTTCTCCCTGTTTACATTATTTCCTGCACTCTAATCTATCCTATATTCCACCCATTCCTAAATATGATAGACCATCAGAAACACATGAGGTTTATAAATGTAGATTCCTGGACCTTAGCCCAAACCTACTGAATAAGAAAGGTGGTAGGTCCCAGAATCTCTCTATTTTTTAAAGCTAACTCTAGGATTTTGATGCACAGCCAGGTTTGGGAACCATATCACTACCAAACACAATTCCACTTGGTCGGAATTCTTCAGGAAATCCTCATTGTCTGCAGAATAAACTAAAATATTAGCCTGGCGTTCAACATTCCAATCTATCTATTCCAGTTTTCTTTTACTAAAATTCTCATCTACCTTTAATTATGTGACCTTGAGAAAATCACTGAAATAGGCAAGTACAAAATCAAGGTCACAGTCTTTATTTGTTATCCTGTGCTACAAAAACTTTTCTGCACTAATTTTTTAAAAAATTGAAGTAATAATGTATTTACTTCCCTTTCCAAATGCCGTTTTGGTGGTGAGTTTTGTCCCCCCGTCCTTTGTTCCTTTTCTCTTCTGTTTCCCCTTCATTCTGTGAGGTGGTTCTCTTCCTGATCTTTTTCTCATTTAAATAGTCATGCTCACATTTGCTAAAGCAAACTAGTTGATTCTTATGTTGTTAATCACAAAGTATTTACATGTATTTACAATGAACAAACACATGTTCCTTGTAAAAAAATTTTAATAACAAGGAAGAAAAATACAATAAAAAGTGAAAATGCCCTCTCTCCTTCTACTCTGAGCTTCTCCGCAGAGGTAACCTCTATTAACAGTTCAGTGATGCAAAGCTCTCAAACATTTCTTATATTCCCATTTTCTGTAGGGATTTTGTACCTCCTCTCTGCCTTGGTCCTACCCTCCCAAACTCATCTGTCTCTGTGTTGGCTCAGATCAGGTTTTCTCCCTGGCTTCGGCATTCATCCATGTCTTGCAACCCACCTGAGGACATCCAGGACAATTACTCCTCTCCCTTTACCTTCTTTCTGACTACAAGAAAGAGGCTGACTAGTCACGCACTATTATTTTCCCAACTTCCTCTCAAGTATTTTAATTGCTGTTAAAACTGTTCCTTCTGCTATCACCTATTTTAGGGTCCCTTGTTGTTTTGGGGAACATGCCTTTCTGCAGTGCACTTTACCAACAGGCAGAGAAGGTAGCTGACTGCTGAGATGATTTTCTGAGTCCTAGAAAGATTCTCCATCACTCTTGTTCCCAAATATTTCCTCTGCCAGAGGCCAAGCTTTGAAATCCTTCCAAAATTTTTTTTTTATAACAGCCTTACTGGGATACAATTCCCATAGCATATCTTTAAATTGTACAGTTCAATGGTTTTTAGTATATTCACAAACTTGTGCAACTCTGACTACAATACATTTTAGAACACCTCTGCCATCCCAAAAAGAAACCCCATACCCATTAGCAGCCACACTTCATTTTCTCTCAAACCTCTCCACCCTAGAAAACCACTGATCAACTTTCTCTCTTTATAGACTTGTGTATTCTGGATATGTGTTTTTTTGGAGACTGGCTTCTTTCAGTTACCATAATGTTTTCAAGGCTTATCCATGCTGTAGCATGTATTAGTACTTCGTTCATTTTTATTGTTGAATAATATTCTCTTGTATGAACAAATCACTTTGTATTTATCCACTCATCAGTTGATGGACATTTGGTTTTTTTCCACTTTTTGGCTACTATGAATAATGCTGCTATGACCATTCACGTACAAGTTTTTATATGGACATACGTTTTCATTTCTCGTGGATATGTACTTAGGAGTGGAATTGCTGGGTCATATGGTAACACTATATTTAACATTTTAAGGAACTGTACCACAGTCCCACCAGTAGTGTTTAAGGGTTCCAATTTCTCCACATTTTTACCAACACTTGTTATTTTCCTTTTTTTTTTTTTTTTTTTTTGTGGTACGCGGGCCTCTCACTGTTGTGGCCTCTCCCATTGCAGAGCACAGGCTCCGGACGTGCAGGCTCAGCGGCCATGGCTCACGGGCCCAGCCACTCCGCGGCATGTGGGATCTTCCCGGACCGGGGCACGAACCCGTGTCCCCTGCATCGGCAGGCGGACTCTCAACCACTGCGCCAGCAGGGAAGCCCTATTTTCCATTTTTTAAGTAGTCATCCCAGTGGGTAGGAAGTGGTATCTCATTGTGATTTTGATTTGCATTTCTCTAATGACTAATGATGTTAAATATCTTTTTATGTGCTATTGGCCATTTTTACATATTGTTTGGAGAAATGTCTATTCAGATCCTTTACCCATTTTTAATTAGGTTATTTTTTTATTATTATTGAGTTGCAGGATTTCTTTTTGTTTGTTTTGTTTTTGTTTGTTTTTCTTTAAGAGTATGTATCTAGATACAACTTACTTATCAGATATCTGATTTGCAAAATTTTCTTACATCCTGTCAGTTGTCTTTTTACTTCCTTGATGATGTCCTTTATTAAGGCACACAGGTTTTAAATTTTGATGATGTCCCATTGATCTCTTTTTTTCTCTTGCTGTTTTTGCTTTTGGTGTCATATGAAAGAAATCAATGACAAATCCAAGGTAATGAAGATTTACATCTATTTTAGAGGGCCAAGAAATAAACCCATACACCTATGGTCAATTAATCCTTAACAAAAGTGGCAAGAATATACAATGGAGAAAAGACAGTCTCCTCAGCAAGTGGTGTTGAGAAAGCTGGACAGCCTCACGTAAACTAGTGAAGTTAGAACACTCCCTTACACCATATACAAAAGTAAACTCAAAATCGTTTAAAGACCTAAATATAAGATATGACACCATAAAACTCCTAGAAGAGAACATAGGCAAAACATTCTCTAACATAAATTGTAGCAATGTTTTCTTAGATCAGTCTCCCAAGGCAAAAGAAATAAAAGTAAAAATAAACAAATGGGACCTAATCAAACTTAAAAGTTTTTGCACAGCAAAGGAAACGATCAAGAAAACAAAAAAACAACCTACAGAATGGGAGAAAATATTAATGTGAAAGACAAGGGGTTAATTTCCAAAATATACAAACAGCTCATACAACTCAGTATCAAAAAACCAAACAACCCAATCAGAAAATGGGCAGAAGACCTAAACAGACACTTCTCCAAAGAAGACATACAGCTGGACAACAGGAACATGAAAAGATGCTCAACGTCACTAATTATTAGAGAAATGCAAATCAAAACCACAAGGAGGTATCACCTCGCACTGGTCAGAATGGTTATCATCAAAATGTCTACAAATAATAAATGCTGGAGAGGGTGTGGAGAAAAGGGAACCATTCTACACTGTTGGTGGGAACATAAATTGGTACAGCCACCATGGAAGTTTATGGAGGTTCATTTAAAAACAAAAAATAGAGCTACCACATGATTCAGCAATGCCACTTCTAGGCATATATCTGAAAAAGACAAAAACTCTAATTTGAAAAGATACATGTACCCCAATATTCATAGCAGCACTATTTACAATAGCCAAGAAATGGAAACAACCTAAGGGTCCATCAACAGAGGAATGGATAAAGAAGATGTGTTATATATATATAATAGAATATTACTCAGGCATATAAAAGGGTAAAATGTTGCCATTTGCAGCAACATGGATGGACTTAGAGAATATCATACTAAGTGAAGTAAGTCAGACAGAGAAAGACAAATATTATATAATACCACTTATAAAGACAAATATTATATATGGAATCTAAAAAATGATACAAATGACGTTATCTACAAAACAGAAATACACTTGCAGACATAGAAAACAAACTTATGGTTACCAAAGGGGAAAGGGAGGCAGGGAGGGATAAATTAGGAGTATGGGATTAACAGGTACACACTACTTTATATAAAATTGGTAAGCAGCAAAGATTTACTGTAATATAGGGAACAATATTCAATATCTTGTAATAACCTATAATGGAAAATAATCTGAAAAAAATATATAACCAAATCACTTTGCTGTACATGTGAAACTAACATAATATTGTAAATCAACTATACTTCAATTAAAAAATGATTTACATCTATTTTTTCTTCTAAGAGTTTTAGACTCTTAGTTCTTACATTTAGGTCTTTGATCCACTTTGGGTTAATTTTTATATATGGTGTGAGGTAGGGTTCCACCTTCATTTTTTTGCATGTGGCTATTCAGTTGTCTCAGCATCATTTGTTGAAGAGATTATTTTTCTCCATTGAATTGTCTTGGTACCCTTCCAACAAGTTATAAAGGCAGAACAACATAAAATTCTATATTTTCAGAATTGGAAAGGATATTAGGAATCTGTACTGGTCAGGCTTCTTAGTTGTAGACCATAGAATGCATTTTAGCTATTTTAATTGGGAAGGCATTTATTAAATCTTTGCTGGAAGGAAAAGAGGCAGGAGCTCAAGGTCAGAGGTTCTCAAACTTGGTTGCACATTTAATCACCTGGGAGCTAATGCCCATATTATACCCTGTACCATATATCAGACTGTCTGGAGTAGAACCCAGGCATCAATTAAAAAAAAAATCTCCTCATGTGATTCCAATGCATGGTCAAGATTGAGAATCAGTATTCTAGACTGAGCTCCTAGAAATAACATCTAGAACCACATTGCTGAATTTGCCTGGTGAGGGAGCTGCTGCCATTACAGACCTCAGAACAACACAGCTTCTTCCATAATCTGCAAGCTGCAGCACCACTGACAATCTCAGGTAGTCACCTGTACTAGTACTAGCAAAAATGGCCTCTCAGTGCCCAGGCTGTTTCTTTAGGCAGCTCTTTCTGAATTAAAGTCTCACACAAGTGCGTTTGAATGTTAGAACCTGTCACACGGTCACATCTAGCAGCAAAGAAATCTAGGAAAATTGTTTATTTAGACTTTTCAGTGTGAAGATGGGATTCACAATGTGTAGAACTATTCAAATATGACGTGAATGTTAAAAAAAGTTTTGGAGTAACCAAGAAAGACAAATGTCTACTACAGGGTCAATTGATTGGTTACAAATCTGGACATGAGTCAGAGACACCTGGAGGAACTTTGCAATAATAAAGATTCTCAGGCCACGACCCTGGAGAAGCTGATTCAATAGGCTTGTGTGGTTTCTGGATTCTGCCAGGTTTGGGACTTTTGAGAGTCCAACCTCCCTCTTCGAATGTTTGCTCGCCAATCAGAAGCATTTCACTTCCAATTTGAGATAAGGCTTAATCTGCGCATGTCTCCAGAGAAGCAACAGAGTGACGCAGACTCACAATAAAGTGTCAAAGACCAAATAGAGCCTTTGGCTAGGATCTTAATCATAGGAATGGTGTGAGGAAAGGGTTCTAGACTGGTGAGTATGAGGGATATGGTATTTCTTGATTCTGCAGGATGACCATTATCCACCCTTGGGAGAACTGTATAGTTTGAAAACTCATTTTCAATATTTGAAGGCAAATAAAAACAATCCCTTATTATTTTCATAATGAAAACAACTGCAAGTAAAGCTAGGTAAAATTTTCCAGGCTGGTGGGGTTATGTAGAAGGTAATAATTTCTCAGTGGGAGTATGTGTATGTGATTTTTATATTTATCTGAATAAGGCATGTGTTCAAAAAAGTTGGGTAACACTACCCTAAACCATCTGGCCCTTCCTTTTTGGGGAAGAGGTGTGAGTGAATTCAAAGCAAAGTGGGAGGGGAGCCCTCTGATGGCCATGCACTCCAACAGCTGCCCCTTGCACCCAGCAAATATAGTGCTTCTTCTAAAAGATTATAATTTTAAACTACTCTCTAGAGTCTTCAATGTACATCTTTTAAAAAATACTAGAGCCACCCAGCTCTAGTAGCCCAGGTGACCATCACATCTTATTTAATGTGCTGTATATTCACCATGTCCTGGGTCAGGGCCACTACAAATCACACCTTCCTGGAAAGCACATTGCTTTTTATCAACAGCTTGATTTACAACCAGCAAAAATCCATAGCCTGCTGTGACCCTTCTAAAAAGCCTGCCTTTCACACCTTGTCTTCTTCAGAGGGAATAAAACACCCTCATTTCTTCTATCAGTGCATTGGCTAGAAACACTACCTGGACCGTTTATTTGAGAGAGGCTTGTGTGTAGGGGAAAAGGCCCTGAAGATAGAGAGCTGATCTCACGGTGCAGCCGAGACCAATATGTAGCAGCCTATTCTCTGCAGTGAAAACGGGAATAGGGATTTGTACACATTCATAAAGGCAGCTTAGGCTGGCAGACAGCATATTCTGAACCTTACTCCTTCTTCTAACCTCTCTCCATATGTTTTCATGACCTCATGGCTGTTATGTCATGAGGGTGGGGGTACAGGGAGGGAAGATTGGCCAGAAGAATAAATCAGTTACATATTAAATTTTCTGGAAAAAAGAATCCCTAGCAATTTGATAGGTCCTTGACAATGCCTATTAAACGGAATCTTTTAAGAAAAACGGAGTTACCTATGGTGTGTTGTTTCCTCTGTGTTTGGCTAACTGTGAGTCTGGCAGCTAGCAGAAAATCATAGTTGAAAGGAATCCAAATCAAACTAGATCCTCTCTATCACTCATGGCTGCTTCAGTAAAGCTCACATTATACCCAAAAATCAAGTGTTCATTGCAGAATCAGGGTGCAGGACGGCTTTTCTTTATACAGTCTAAACAGGAGCTGTGATGAATTAACTTTTAGTTGCTTGTGATTAAATAGGGAGTCTGGATGAATACTTCCTGGAGCTGGAAGCATGGTGTTGAAGTGGAAAGCAGTTTACTATAGCAGTAGGACAAAGAAAGGGAGAAGCTGTGGCAGCCTGCACACTCCCGACTGTTGCTCTGAGAGCTAGGAGGTTCAGGTGACTTGTGATAGATTCCCGTTCCCTCAGAAGCGGAGGAAAGAAGCTGACACCTCTGGATAAACTTACAACAGCATTATAGCACGTCTCAGGTATAGAAACGCAAACACAGCATTATAGGAGACCCTGTAAAATGTCAGGAAGTATTGATTGGCAAAGACTGAAATGAATGCTAACACTCACATTGGGTAGGATGTAGTGACACAGACATATTCATATAATGCTAGTGGGAATATAAATTGCTACAGTCTTTCTGGAGGGCATTTAAGCAGTTTTGTAAAAACTTTAAATGTGCATTTCCTTTGACCCAGAAATTTCATTCTAGGATTTTCTTGAACAACTAAACAAAGATGTATATACAAGGATGTTCCTCCCAGTGTTTTTATAATAGGAAACTACCTAAGTAGAGAATTGTTAAGTACACCATAATGCATCCACACAGAAGCACACTATGTAACCATTACAAATAATGCCCGAAAAGACATCCAGAAAAATGTTAAGAGCGTTCTCTGCTTGGTAAAATTTCAGATTTTTTTTTAAATGAAAGGAAAGGAAACAAATTCAAGAACTACCTGCCCTTCAATAATTGCAAAATAAAGCTGTTTCCTTCTTCAATATTAGGACCCCACCTGTGAGGTACCTATGATTATGGATAAAGAAAGATATTTGCTGCATTTTTCCTATTTAAAAGAGAAGGCTTGTGTAATTAGCTCTCAACCCATGAAGTTTAGGACAACAGAGAGGTTTTTTTTTAATATAAATTTATTTATTTTTGGCTGCGTTGGGTCTTCGTTGCTGTGCGCAGGCTTTCTCTAGTTGTGGCGAGCGGGGGCTACTCTTCGTTGTGGTGCGTGGGCTTCTTATTGCGGTGGCTTCTCATTGCAGCTCGGCCTCTAGGCACGTGAGCTTCAGTAGTTGTGGCTCGCGGGCTCTAGAGTGCAGGCTCAGCAGTTGTGGCACATGGGCTTAGTTGCTCTGTGGCATGTGGGATCTTCCCGAACCTGGGCTCAAACCCGTGTCCCCTGCGTTGGCAGGTGGATTCCTAACCACTGTGCCACCAGGGAACTCCCAATAGAGAGTTTTGTTAAGGGAAAACTTTCTAGAGATTTTGTGTTTATTCATAGAATAAATGTTCATGCAATGAATGAATGAATGAAGTGAATGCTTTGTAGAGATAAAAGAGACAAGAGAAACCATCCAAATTCTCATTCTGCAAATGGGATGCTTGAAGTCGGCAACTAGAGACTTACACAGCTAGAGGTAGATGTACACACCTGGCAATTGGTAGTGCACCAGTGCACCCAAAAATGCCAAGGTCCATTGTGACTTCACAAGATCAAGAGAGATCTGTGATTTCTCAGGTCCCTTCCACCTCTGGGTCGCCAAGTTCTGTAAGGGCTACTTGGATGTGATGACTCACTATTGGCAAGATGCTGTTTAAGGCTGTGGTTTAACATGGAGCTACTGATAACCACAGTACTTTATGCATGGGTGGTGTCAATAAATTCTTGGCCACTGGTAATCAGGATGAGGATGTTGTTTCTTCTGCCCTGGGAAGGGACACACTGAGCATCCTTTACCCCATGTCCAGGCCCCCTGTGACTGTAGTCACTGAAAGTACAGTCAGGGTGAGGTTGTAGTTTGTAGCTTAGAAAGCACAGTTTTCTCTCTCCTGCTAAAGGACCTAGCCCTGGCAAAGTTGTGGGATATGTGGTTTTAGACTCCATTAGTGTTTTTTTCAGTGTTCCTCTTCTCCACCTGTTGCTTTTCCTACATCCTTCTCTTCCTGTGTTTGCCAAAAACCTCCCAGGCACCTATCCTATGTCCATCTCAAAGGACCATAAATGGCATTAAATAAATCTATGGTTTCTATACCACATTAAAAAGTATTTCATTATAGAGCATCTCAAATATACACAAAACTAGCAATAATGCCTATGTCCCCATTACTTGGTCTCATCAATTGTCAACATTTTGCCAGCCTTATTTCAACTATTCCCTCTCTCAACATTTTTTCGGGGGAGTATTTGAAAGTACACCCCAGACATCATATTATTTCCCCTTTAGAATGAATCTCTAGCTGAGAAGGAATTTCTAAAAACACAATCACTATGCTATTAGTTCACAAACGAATTAATAATAATTCCTTAATGTCATCTAATACAAATTCGTGTTCAAGGTTCGCCAATTGTCTCAAAAATGTATTTTTATAGTCAATTTGATTGACTCAGGATCAAAACAAGGTCTGTACATTGCATTTGGTTGGTATATTTCCCAAGTGTTTTAAAAATCTATCTATCTATCTATCTATCTATCTATCTATCTATCTTTGAGGTGAAACTCACCTAACATAAAATTAATCATTTTTTTTAACAGGGTCTTGGGGTCATGAAACCAAGGACATGTAAGTTTATTTTATTTTTTTAATTTTTGGCTGCGAAGCATGTGGTATCTTAGTTCCCCCACCAGGGATCGAACCCGCGCCCTCTGCATTGGCAGTGTGGTGTCTTAACCACTGGACCACCAGGGAAGTCCCTAAAAATTAATCATTTTAAAGCAAACAAATCAGTGGTATTTAGTGCAGCCACAATTTTTTGTAACCACCATCTCTATCTAGTTCTAAAAGATTTTCATCATCCCAAAAGGAAACCCAGAACCCCCTGAAGCAGTTGCTTTCTTTTTCCGCCTCCTATCAGCACCTGGCAACCATCAATCCGCATTCTATTGCTATGAATCTCCTTGTCCTGAATATTTCATAAGATGGAATCATACAACATGTGACCCTTTGTGTCTGACATTTTTCCCCCTGAGCATAATGTTTTCCAGGTTCATCCATGTTGTGGCACGTGTAAGTACTTCATTCCTTTTTACGGTCAAATAATATTTCATTGTGTGAATATACCACAATTTGTTTATCCATTCATTTGTTGATGGGCATTTGGGCTGTTTTCATCTTTGGCTATTTTGAACAATGCTGCTGTGAACATGCTTGTGCATGTATCTGTTTGAGTACCAGTTTTCAATTCTTTTGAATATATACCCAGAAGTGTAATTGCTGGGTCGTATAACAAATTTATGCTTAACTTTTTGAGGGACTGCCAAACTGGTTTCACAGGGACTGCACCATTTTGCATTCTCACCAGCAATGTATGAGAGTACCAATTTCTCCACATCTTGCCAACACTTTCTATTTTTTACCTTTTTTATTATAGCCTTCCTAGTGGGTGTGAAGTGGTATCTCATCATGGGTTTGATTTGCTTTTCCCTAATGACTAATGACTTTGAACTTCACTTCATGTGCTTCTAGGCCATTTGTACATCTTACTTGGAAAAATGTCTATTCAAGGCTTTTGTCCATTTTTAAATTGGTTTGTCTTTTTGTTATTATTGTAAATTTAAAAAAATCTAGTATTTTCCCTGCCCCCAACCTCCTTTCCATGCTATGTACTTGTTGAACAAACCAGGTCATTTGTCCTGTAGAATTTCCCTCATTCTGTATTTGGCTATTTTCACATGGTGTAATTTAACTGTTTCTCTATCCCCTTATTTCCCGTAAACAGATACTTTGGAACTAGAGGCTTGATTAGATTCATTTTGTTGTGGTTATTGTTGTTTTGTGGAGATACTTCATATGTGGTCTTATGTCCTTCCTACTGCATGACATGGAGGAGCACATAATGCCTCATTGTCCAGTTTTTAGTTATCCAAACTGTATATTGAGGAACTCTAAGGTTCTGCAGTATTACTTATGGGGCCTTGCACATGTTTAATTCAAATTTCATTAAAAATATACAATTGACTATTTTTTTTTTGGATTTCTTCAGATTGAAGAGGAAGCCAAGTAGGTAAGCCCCAGTCCTCCACACAGCTTCAGCCAGAGTCACTTTAGTTTTATATATTGGAGTTCTAGGTAAGATTTAATTAGAAAAACACATTAATTTTTAAAAATATGGAATAAAATGAACATGGTAATAAGATGAATCCCTTCTAAAATGTTAGCTGATTGTGTGACCCTTTCCAGAGGTATTTATGTCATAACTGGGGACTTTGGAAGCCAGAAAAGCCTTAAGACTCAATGGAAAAATAAAAAGTTCTTTAATGCAAGTAATGGGTGCATCTGGAGGGAGACAGAGCAGAGTCTTTCTGGTGACCCTTGAATTATACATCATTATAATTATACATTACTGTTGTAATGTCCCCAAATCTAAGGGTGTCTCCCATTCATCTATGTTTTTTCCTCATTAAATGAAAATGGATTTGAATAGAAGCTCACATTTTAAAAAAATTATTTATTTATTTACTTATATTTATTTTTGGCAGTGTTGGGTCTTTGTTGCTGCGCGTGGGCTTTCTCTAGTTGCGGCGAGCAGGGCTACTCTTTACTGTGGTGTGCGGGCTTCTCATTGTGGTGGCTTCTCTCATTGCGGGGCACGGGCTCTAGGTGTGGGGCTTCAGTAGTTGTGGCTCGTGGGCCCTAGAGTGCCGGCTCAGTAGTTGTGGCGCACAGGCTTAGCTGCTCCGCGGCATGTGGGATCTTCCCGGACCAGGGCTCGAACCCGTGTCCCCTGCATTGGCAGGCGGATTCTTAACCACTGTGCCACCAGGGAAGTCCCTAGAAACTCATATTTTAAAGTCGAGCCTAAAGCTTTATGAGAGGACTATGGTTCAAAATGGAAGGTGTGTGAGGTGGGAATGGCTGAGAATCTGGCAATTGCCCCTGGTGTGGTATATAGATGTCCTTTGGGTGTCTTTTGCCGAAAAGATCTCTAATTTTGGTCACAAGAAAAAATCCTCCATTTTTCTGCCACAGAACATACACATTCTCTGCGATACCTTAAATCGATACCTGATCATCCACCAGATGCTTTTCCTAGCATTCCATTAAAATCGAGCTCCTCTCTATAACTGGATGTTGAACACGTCAAGATGATGGATAGCCCATCAGTCCCTTATCCCCAGGATTTTGGAGGCACAGTCTCCAGTCTTCTTGTGGTTAAAAGGAGATTTATGAAACTTTGCCTCAATTCTAGTTTAATCCCCAAGTGTCTTGCTTTTTAATCATCAAAGAATTGTAAAGTCTGCCCTTCACAGAACTAGGAACAGCAGGACGGACACACAGCTGGATCCCATTGCAGGCAGATGGGGAGAGCACTGAGACCACATATTTCCTCTGAGATGAGAAGACTCCAGTTCCGATTATCCTGTTCCTCTGCTCTGTACTATTGTTTCTGGAATAGAAGATCTTGCCAGTAGAACAAATGCTTTAGCTAGAGTCTACTTATGTTATCATTACTATCATCATTATCATCATCATCATCATGCCTATATCCCAACATAATAATGTTGGAAAAGAGGGGCAATTACTTCCCCTCTTTACCTTCTGAAGCTGATTTTAAAAGGGCCACAGAAACAAGGGAAGAAAAGCAGCCAATCCAAGGCTTGGATCAGCTGCTGTCCCTGCAAACTCCAAAGTTACTGTAGAAACTCAATGACCTTTCTGATTGCCCTGACAGAATTCTCATGAATTGTCCATGAAGATTTGGATTAAATTTTACCAGCTTTTATCCAAACTGATAAAAAGAATATATATAATAACAGTGACATCTTAGACACAAATGTCAATGTTTATCAACTCCGAAGCCCTTTCCCCAACTAATAGGTTTCAGGGTGATGATTGCAAGCCAAGGACAGAGGTACTGTTGGAAGGAAGGTTGAACCCAATCGCACACAGAAAATGAAGCTGCACAAGAGGCCTTCTAGAGGGCCTCCTCCCTGTTCATCAGGCCACATCCCTTTTGGTATAGAAACCATACCTGTATGCATGGGTTTAGATATAAAATGTTCATTATGGTGAACACCTGGAGAGAACCTAAATGCTCAACAGTGGGAAGACAGGGAAGTATAACTGTATTTTGAAACATTATAAAAGATGCTGCATAAAATTGATTGATGTGGGAAGATGCTCATGATAAATTAGTTGAAAAATAAGATGGGAAATTTTACATATTTATAATTTTTCTTTTTAGTTTTGGATATTTTTAGTCTTGAAGGAATTATGTGTGCTTTATTTGGGAGGAGAAGGGAGGTTCTATTCTAAGTCTTTTTGTATATTTGCATGGATTGGCTTAGCGGATTAGCTCCCTGTGGAAGGCACAGACATCTTGGACCAATGGGAATAGACAGAGAGTGAAAATGTTTCAACTTGTGAAGAAGAGAGGAAGGACAAGCCTAGACGACCTTGGAGTGGCCTGAGTACTGCCTGAGAAAAGGGGTAGGTGGCAGATGGACCAGTGAATAGAATAAATGAAGGCTTGATTTGATGTACCAGACTCCAAGCTTTGAGCTATTCACAGTTTGGTTACATACCACCAACATGAGTGTGAGTGGAATAATGTCAGGGCCCAGCCCTGACATAAGGTGGGATAGGAGTGATGTTGTAATGTTTCTGGTTTTTGTTGTTATCATTTTAGCCTTTTAACCTTCTTTCTTTACCTGCATGGTTCTGAGTGAGGAGACTTGACAGTCCTCTGCATATCCCAGGAGTGAAATTTTAAACATCAGTTTGACAGAAAAAAATGGGTTCATGTAGACAGAGGATGATGATGGGGACACCAAACATATGGATCTTCTTTTCAAGTGGCAGCTCACCGCCCTAAATGCACTGCCCCAGGTAGAAACACAGGTTAAGATTCAGAGGCTAACATCAAAGATAGGGTACTTTTTTTCTACAGGTTAAAAAGCAACTTGCGGTGTTACTGCAAATATATCTGAAAGGTGTTGGCAACTTCAAAGGAATTCATTAGGAGATTTCCCCACTAAAGCTCCTGGAAGTTTACTAAATGCATAAAGGTGCTGTTATAAAAGTAGGACCAGGAGGCATTTTAGTACAGACCTCCGATTAGGTAACTGGAGGAGAGTTGTGTTAAAGGTCAGGAATGGAGAGCAGTTTCTTGTGATGCATCTACTGGGGCAAAGTTCCTAACCCTTTTCATCTGTTTCCTCTTCTTTAAAATGGTAATAATAATACCCAAGCTTACAGAGGCATTGAGAGGATTAAATAATATTGTTTGTGTACAATATTATTGTTCAATATTATTGAACAATATTATTGTTCCAATATTATTGGAATTAAATAATGTTAATTCTTTTATAGGTAAAACAAAATGTTCAAAATTAACATCTGAATCAAAATCTGCAATATTTGCTTTGGAAGGATTCTAGGTTCTTCCCAAGTGAATCATACCTAACAGACAAGCCATGGGAGAGGAAGGTAAACTCAACCCACTCCTTGAGGTTCAGAAAGAACATAATGGTGGGATGTTGAAGGAAGGAGGTTGTTGGAAGGTCAGAATTTGAATAAGAATTGAAAGAAATAGTCTCTTATCCCCCTAGTGTTCAAATGATCTCACTTGGTCTTAAGAAGTGAAACATATAGGGCCTGGTAAAATTTTGAAGCTTTCTGAAAGGTTGCTCAAAAAAGATAAGAAAAAAGGGAACAGTCATCTTTGGACAGATGAAGTGATGTACACACACTCACTATTGAATCCTGGACAGAAGATCCACCACGATTACAATCTAGCTTCCAGTCCAGAGGCCAGGTCAGCCAAATATTTTGTTCATGCTTTTTAAAACTCAGTGGCAAGTACATAAAAATGTCTACAACCCAGATGAGGTTGTTAAATTCTTTCTTAAGAACAGACAGAAAGGAGAAGTGATTTACTGGAGCATGTTGCTGGGTTTGTTTTTATTTTGGTTTTTGCTCTTCTAATCCCCAAGCGCATAGCAGCCCATCTAGTTGAATCTTGATTTGTTTTGTCTCATATGAATGTGAACATCCATCCTCCCAGCAGAAATGGTAAATAGCTGTACACATCTATGTCATGAAGTGGTCATAAATAACAATCATTTATAGGGCTGGTGGGAGGGCAAACTTTGGGCTTAGAGAACTGCCTGCAGCTACACTGTTCTATGAAGTTTTCTGTAACTAAAGGAGCAAAAATATTGTTCTTTGTTACTGTTGTTTAAAATTATTATTTTAAAATAATACATACATACACATAGTAAAAAAAAAAAAGAAATTGATATGTTAAAGAATGGTATTAAGTGAAAAAGCTCTATGTCTGCCACAGTGGTAACCACTTAAATGTGATCAGTTTTAGGCTACACAAATCATGCACAAACATGTTCTTGTAAAAATTTTAAACCACACAGATAAAGCTAGAGTCCTTCTTGACTATCACCCCAATTACATTCCCCTCCTCAGAAGTCATCACCATTGTTAACAGTGGTGGGTTTCCTCTCAGATCTTTATAATCTTTATTGGTATGCTTATTTTGAACAAATGGTATACTGCATTTATTACCCAACCACTTGTTTTTTTTGACTTAATAATATATCTTGACATTCTTCCATGTCCGTGCATATATGTCTATTTCACTTCTTTAAACTGTAGTGTAATATCACTCTGCCATAATTTATTTATGCACAGTGGACACTTAGATATTTCACTATTGCAACACAGGGCTGCACTGAGCTTCATTGTCCCTACTACCTGGTACATGTATGGAAGTGTTTCACTAGAATACATGGGAAGTATCCATTTTTAGCCATTTCCATTTTAAATTCTTCTGTTTTTCACCATGATCATTCAAAATTATACGCTAATCACTTATTTTTTGATTTACCAAGTTTAGATTTTATCAATTGACTCCTTACTATGAAAGAAAGATGGAGAATTTAGCTCACTTTTATAATCTTTCACTTCCTTTCTACTCCCAAGTTTTGTTAGTTATATTTTTATCATCGGCTCTTCTATTGATTACTTTTACAACTTTATATAACACACTTCAATGTCTAGTTCTTTTTTAAATAACTTTAGACCATATCTTTCGATTCCCTATCGGGAACATATTAGCACTTCTTCTTCATCCTCCTCTCCTCTCCTCCCAACTTCTGTCAGCTACAGTATTACTTTTATCTTGTCCAGGTTTATAGTCTTTACATTCTATTCTGCAACTGTACAATCCTCCATGGTTTCTCTGTCAACTGATTCTAAAAACTGGAGACCTTTTGACAATGTCTTAATATTATGACTCTTTAAATAATATGCTTGATATACCCAAATGTCGTTGAACCCTTGGAGAAGGAGCAGAACTGTTCAAAGAAAACTGCTCGGGGGAGAGGGGGAAGATGGCGAAGAGTAAGACGCAGAGATCACCTTCCTCCCCACAGATACATCAGAAATACATCTACATGTGGAACAACTCCTACAGAACACCTACTGAACGCTGGCAGAAGACCTCAGACCTCCCAAAAGGCAAGAAACTCCCCACGTACCTGGGTAGGGCAAAAGAAAAAAGAATAAACAGAGACAAAAGAATAGGGATGGGACCTGCACCAGTGGGAGGGAGTCGTGAAGGAGGAAAGGTTTCCACACACTAGGAAGCCCCTTCTCTGGCGGAGACTGCGGGTGGCAGAGGGGGAAGCTTCGGAGCCACGGAGGAGAGCGCAGCAACAGGGGTGCGGAGGGCAAAGCGGAGAGATTCCCGCACGGAGGATCGGTGCCGACCAGCACTCACCAGTCCAAGAGGCTCGTCTGCTCACCCGACGGTGCGGGCAGGGCTGGGAGCTGAGGCTCCGGCTTCGGTCAGAGCGCAGGGAGAGGACTGGGGTTGGCGCCGTGAACACAGCCTGCAGGGTGTTAGTGCTCCACGGCTAGCCGGAAGGGAGTCTGGGAAAAAGTCTGTACCTGCCGAAGAGGCAAGAGACTTTTTCCTCCCTCTTTGTTTCCTGGTGCGCGAGGAGAGGGGATTAAGAGCGCTGCTTAAAGGAGCTCCAGAGACGGGCGCGGGCTGTGGCTAAAGAGCGCGGACCCCCGAGACAGGCATGAGACGCTAAGGCTGCTGCTGCTGCCGCCACCAAGAAGTCTGTGTGCGAGCACAGATCACTCTCCACACCTCCCTTCCAGGGAGCCTGTGCAGCCCGCCACTGCCAGGGTCCCGGGATCCAGGGACAACTTCGCTGGGAGAACACACTGCGCCTCAGGCTGGTGCAACGTCATGCTGGCCTCTGCCGCCGCAGGCTCGCCCCGCACTCCGTACCCCTCCCTCCTCCCAGCCTGAGTGAGCCAGAGCCCCCGAATCAGCTGCTCCTTTAACCCCTTCCTGTCTGAGAGAAGAACAGACGCCCTCTGACGACCTACACACAGAGGCGAGGCCAAATCCAAAGCTGAACCCCGGGAGCTGTGAGAACAAAGAAGAGAAAGGGAAATCTCTCCCAGCAGCCTCAGGAGCAGCGGATTAAATCTCCACAATCAACTTGATGTACCCTGCATCTGTGGAATACCTGAATAGACAACGAATCATCCCAAATTGAGAAGGTGGACTTTGAGAGCAAGATTTATTCTTTTTTCCCTTTTTCCTCTTTTTGTGAGTGTGTATGTGTATGCTTCTGTGTGAGATTTTGTCTGTATAGCTTTGCTTTCACCATTTGTCCTAGGGTTCTATCTGCCCATTTTTTTTTGTTGTTGTTTTTACACTAAAAAATTTTTTTTCTTAAATTTTTTTTTATTTTAATAACTTTATTTTATTTTACCTTACTTTTATTTTCTTTTAGCCCCTTCCTTCCTCCCTCCCTTCCTTCCTTCCTTCCTTCCTTCCTTTCTTTCTTTCTTTCTCTCCCTTTTATTCTGAGCCGTGTGGACGAAAGGCTCTTAGTGCTGCAGCCAGGAGTCAGTGCTGTGCCTCTGACGTGGGAGAGCCAACATCAGAACATTGGTCCACAAGAGACCTCCCAGCTCCATGTAATATCAAACGGCGAGAATCTCCCAGAGATCTCCATCTCAACACCAACACCCAGCTTCACTCAATGACCAGCAAGCTACAGTGCTGGACATCCTATGCCAAACAACTAGCAAGACAGGAACACAACCCCACCCATTAGCAGAGAGGCTGCCTAAAATCATAATAAGTCCACAGACACCCCAAAACACACCACCAGATGTGGACCTGCCCACCAGAAAGACAAGATCCAGCCTCATCCACCAGAACGTAGGCACTAGTCCGCTCCACCAGGAAGCCTACACAACCCACTGAACCAACTTTAGCCACTGGGGACAGACACCAAAAACAACGGTAACTACGAACCTTCAGCCTGCAAAAAGGAGACCCCAAACACAGTAAGATAAGCAAAATGAGAAGACAGAAAAACACACAGCAGATGAAGGAGCAAGATAAAAACCCACCAGACCTAACAAATGAAGAGGAAATAGGCAGTCTACCTGAAAAAGAATTCAGAATAATGATAGTAAAGATGATCCAAAATCTTGGAAATAGAATAGAGAAAATGCAAGAAACATTTAACAAGGACCTAGAAGAACTAAAGATGAAACAAGCAATGATGAACAACACAATAAATGAAATTAAAAATACTGTAGAAGGTATCAATAGCAGAATAACTGAGGCAGAAGAACGGATAAGTGACCTGGAAGATAAAATAGTGGAAATAACTACTGAAGAGCAGAATAAAGAAACAAGAATGAAAAGAACTGAGGACAGTCTCAGAGACCTCTGGGACAACATTAAATGCACCAACATTTGAATTATAGGGGTTCCAGAAGAAGAAGAGAAAAAGAAAGGGACTGAGAAAATATTTGAAGAGATTATAGTTGAAAACTTCCCTAACATGGGAAAGGAAATACTTAATAAAGCCCAGGAAGCACAGAGAGTCCCATACAGGATAAATCCAAGGAGAAACATGCCAGAACACATATTAATCATACTGTCAAAAATTAAATACAAAGAAAACATATTAAAAGCAGCAAGGGAAAAACAACAAATAACACACAAGGGAATCCCCATAAGGTTACCAGCTGATCTTTCAGCAGAAACTCT
The DNA here is from genome assembly GCF_949774975.1 of Lagenorhynchus albirostris. NCBI lineage: Eukaryota > Metazoa > Chordata > Mammalia > Artiodactyla > Delphinidae > Lagenorhynchus > Lagenorhynchus albirostris. Next base: position 50,276,507 of record NC_083107.1, on the reverse strand, counting down.
GCAAGCCAGAAGGGACTGGCAGGACATATTTAAAGTGATGAAGGAGAAAAACCTACAACCAAGATTACTCTACAGCAAGGATCTCATTCAGATTTGATGGAGAAATTAAAACCTTTACAGACAAGCAAAAGCTGAGAGAGTTCAGCACCACCAAACCAGCTCTACAACAAATGCTAAAGGAACTTCTCTAGGCAAGAAACACAAGAGAAGGAAAAGACCTACAATAACAAACCCAAAACAATTAAGAAAATAGGAATAGGAACATACATATCAATAATTACCTTAAATGTAAATGGATTAAATGCTCCCACCAAAAGACACAGACTGGCTGAATGGATACAAAAACAAGACCCATATATATGCTGTCTACAAGAGACCCACTTCAGACCTAGAAACACATACAGACTGAAAGTGAGGGGATGGAAAAAGATATTCCATGCAAATGGAAACCAAAAGAAAGCTGGAGTAGCAATTCTCATATCAGACAAAATAGACTTTAAAATAAAGACTATTAGAAGAGACAAAGAAGGACACTACATAATGATCAAGGGATCGATCCAAGAAGAAGATATAACAATTGTAAATATTTATGCACCCAACATAGGAGCACCTCAATACATAAGGCAAATGCTAACAGCCATAAAAAGGGAAATCGACAGTAACACAATCATAGTAGGGGACTTTAACATCCCACTTTCACCAATGGACAGCTCATCCAAAATGACAATAAATAAGTAACACAAGCTTTAAATGATACATTAAACAAGATGGACTTAATTGATATTTATAGGACATTCCATCCAAAAACAACAGAATACACATTTTTCTCAAGTGCTCATGGAACATTCTCCAGGATAGATCATATCTTGGGTTACAAATCAAGCCTTGGTAAATTTAAGAAAATTGAAATTGTATCAAGTATCTTTTCCAACCACAATGCTATGAGACTAAATATCAAATACAGGAAAATATCTGTAAAAAATACAAACACATGGAGGCTAAACAACACACTACTTAATAACGAAGTGATCACTGAAGAAATAAAAAAATACATAGAAACAAATGACAATGGAGACACGACGACCCAAAACCTATGGGATGCAGCAAAAGCAGTTCTAAGAGGGAAGTTTATAGCAATACAATCCTACCTTAAGAAACAGGAAACATCTCGAATAAACAACCTAACCTTGCACCTAAAGCAATTAGAGAAAGAAGAACAAAAAAACCCCAAAGTTAGCAGAAGGAAAGAAATCATAAATATCAGATCAGAAATAAATGAAAAAGAAATGAAGGAAACGATAGCAAAGATCAACAAAACTAAAAGCTGGTTCTTAGAGAAGATAAACAAAATTGATAAACCATTAGCCAGACTCATCAAGAAAAAAAGGGAGAAGACTCAAATCAATAGAATTAGAAGTGAAAAAGGAGAAGTAACAACTGACACTGCAGAAATACAAAAGATCATGAGAGATTACTACAAGCAACTCTATGCCAATAAAATGGACAACCTGGAAGAAATGGACAACTTCTTAGAAATGCACAACCTGCCAAGACTGAATCAGGAAGAAATAGAAAATATGAACAGACCAATCACAAGCACTGAAATTGAAACTGTGGTTAAAAATCTTCCAGCAAACAAAAGCCCGGGACCAGATGGCTTCACAGGCGAATTCTATCAAACATTTAGAGAAGAGCTAACACCTACCCTTCTCAAACTCTTCCAAAATATAGCAGAGGGAGGAACACTCCCAAACTCATTCTATGAGGCCACCATCACCCTGATACCAAAACCAGACAAAGATGTCACAAAGAAAGAAAACTACAGGCCAATATCACTGATGAACATAGATGCAAAAATCCTCATCAAAATACTAGCAAACAGAATCCAACAGCACATTAAAAGGATCATACACCATGATCAAGTGGGGTTTATTCCAGGAATGCAAGGATTCTTCAATATACGCAAGTCAATCAATCAATGTGATACACCATATTAACAAATTGAAGGCAAAAAACCATATGGTCATCTCAATAGATGCAGAGAAAGCTTACGACAAAATTCAACACCCACTTATGATAAAAAACCCTCCAGAAAGTAGGCATAGAGGGAACTTTCCTCAGCATAATAAAGGCCATATATGACAAACCCACAGCCAACATCGTCCTCAATGGTGAAAAACTGAAAGCATTTCCACTAAGATCAGGAATAAGACAAGGTTGCCCACTCTCACCACTCTTATTCAACATAGTTTTGGAAGTTTTAGCCACAGCAATCAGAGAAGAAAAGGAAATACAAGGAATCCAAATAGGAAGAGAATAGGTAAAGCTGTCACTGTTGGCAGATGACATGATACTATACATAGAGAATCCTAAAGACGCTACCAGAAAACTACTAGAGCTAATGAATGAATTCGGTAAAGTAGCAGGATACAAAATTAATGCACAGAAATCTCTGGCATTCCTATACACTAATGATGAAAAATCTGAAAGTGAAATCAAGAAAACACTCCCATTTACCACTGCAACAAAAAGAATAAAATATCTAGGAATAAACCTACCTAAGGAGACAAAAGACCTATATGCAGAAAATTATAAGACACTGATGAAAGAAATTAAAGATGATACAAATAGATGGAGAGATATACCATGTTTTTGGATTGGAAGAATCAACATTGTGAAAATGACTCTACTACCCAAAGCAATCGACAGATTCAATGCAATTCCTATCAAACTACTGCTGGCATTTTTCACAGAACTAGAACAAAAAATTTCACAATTTGTACAGAAACACAAATGACCCCGAATAGCCAAAGCAATCTTGAGAATGAAAAACAGAGCTGGAGGAATCAGGCTCCCTGACTTCAGACTATACTACAAAGCTACAGTAATCAAGACAGTATGGTACTGGCACAAAAACAGAAAGATCAACAGGATAGAAAGCCCAGAGATAAACCCATGCACATATGGTCACCTTATCTTTAATAAAGGAGGCAGGAATGTACAGTGGAGAAAGGACAGCCTCTTCAATAAGTGGTGCTGGGAAAACTGGACAGGTACACGTAAAAGTATGAGATTAGATCACTCCCTAACACCATACACAAAAATAAGCTCAAAATGGATTAAATACCTAAATGTAAGTCCAGAAACTATCAAACTCTTAGAGGAAAACATAGGCAGAACACTCTATGACATAAATCACAGCAAGATCCTTTTTGACCCACCTCCTAGAGCAATGGAAATAAAAACAAAAATAAACAAATGGGACCTAATGAAACTGCAAAGCTTTTGCACAGCAAAGGAAACCATAATCAAGACCAAAAGATAACCCTCAGAATGGGAGAAAATATTTGCAAATGAAGCAACTGGCAAAGGATTAATCTCCAAAATTTATAAGCAGCTCATGCAGCTTAATAACAAAAAAACAACCCAATCCAAAAATGGGCAGAAGACCTAAATAGACATTTCTCCAAAGAAGATATACAGAGTGCCAACAAACACATGAAAGAATGCTCAACATCACTAATCATGAGAGAAATGCAAATCAAAACTACAATGAGATATCATCTCACACCAGTCAGAATGGCCATCATCAAAAAATCTAGAAACAATAAATGCTGGAGAGGGTGTGGAGAAAAGGGAACCCTCTTACACTGTTGGTGGGAATGTAAATTGATACAGCCACTGTGGAGAACAGTATGGAGGTTCCTTAAAAAGCTACAAATAGAACTACCATATGACCCAGCAATCCCACTACTGGGCATATACCCTGAGAAAACCATAATTCAGAAAGAGTCATGTACCAAAATGTTCATTGCAGCTCTATTTACAATAGCCCGGAGATGGAAACAACCTAAGTGTCCATCATCGGATGAATGGATAAAGAAGATGTGGCACATATATACAATGGAATATTACTCAGCCATAAAAAGAGACGAAATTGAGCTATTTGTAATGAGGTGGATAGACCTAGAGTCTGTCATACAGAGTGAAGTAAGTCAGAAAGAAAGAGACAAATACCGTATGCTAACACATATATATGGAATTTAAGAAAAAATAATGTCATGAAAAACCTAGGGGTGAAACAGGAATAAAGACACAGACTTACTAGAGAATGGACTTGAGGTTATGGGGAGGGGGAAGGGTAAACGGTGAAAAAGCGATAAAGAGGCATGGACATATATACACTACCAAACGTAAGGTAAATAGCTAGTGGGAAGCAGCCGCATAGCACAGGGAGATCAGCTCGGTGCTTTGTGACCGCCTGGAGGGGTGGGATAGGGAGGGTGGGAGGGAGGGAGACGCAAGCGGGAAGAGATATGGGAATATATGTATGTATATAACTGATTCATTTTGTTGTGAAGCTGAAGCTAACATACCATTGTAAAGCAATTATACTCCAATAAAGATGTTAAAAAAAAATCTAGAAACAATAAATGCTGGAGAGGGTGTGGAGAAAAGGGAACACTCTTGCACTGCTGGTGGGAATGTGAATTGGTACAGCCACTATGGAGAACAGTATGGAGGTTCCTTAAAAAACTACAAATAGAACTACCATATGACCCAGCAATCCCACTAGTGGGCATATACCCTGAGAAAACCATAATTCAAAAAGAGTCATGTACCAAAATGTTCATTGCAGCTCTATTTACAGTAGCCAGGAGATGGAAACAACCTAAGTGTCCATCATCAGATGAATGGATAAAGAAGATGTGGCACATATATACAATGGAATATTACTCAGCCATAAAAAGAAACGAAATTGAGCTATTTGTAATGAGGTGGATGGACCTAGAGTCTGTCATACAGAGTGAAGTAAGTCAGAAAGAGAAAGACAAATACCGTATGCTAACACATATATATGGAATTTAAGAAAAAATAATGTCATGAAGAACCTAGGGGTAAGACAGGAATAAAGACACAGACCTACTAGAGAATGGACTTGAGGATATGGGGGGGGGGAAGGGTAAGCTGTGACAAAGTGAGAGAGTGGCATGGACATATATACACTACCAAACGTAAAATATATAGCTAGGGGGAAGCAGCCGCATAGCACACGGAGATCAGCTCTGTGCTTTGTGACCACCTAGAGGGGTGGGATAGGGAGGGTGGGAGGGAGGGAGACGCAAGAGGGAAGAGATATGGGAACATATGTATATGTATAACTGATTCACTTTGTTATAAAGCAGAAACTAACACACCCTTGTAAAGCAATTATACTCCAATAAAGATGTAAAAAAGAAAAGAAAAGAAAACTGCTCATGCGTAAAGGTGAATTTTTTTTTCTTTTAATTAATTAATCTTATTTTTGGCTGTGTTGGGTCTTCGTTGCTGCACGCGGGCTTCCTCTAGTTGCGGCGAACAGGGGCTACTCTTCGTTGTGGTGCACGGGCTTCTCATTGCAGTAGCTTCTCTTGTTGTGGAGCACGGTCTGTAGGCGTGCAGGCTTCAGTAGTTGTAGCACGTGGGCTCAGTAGTTGTGGCTCATGGTCTCTAGAGCGCAGGCTCAGTAGTTGTGGCGCACGGGCTTAGTTGCTCGGTGGCATGTGGGATCGTCCCGAATTAGGGCTTGAAGCCATGTCCCCTGACTTGGTAGGCAGATTCTTAACCACTGCCCCACCAGGGAAGTCCCTCAAGGTCAAGTTTATTACATTTTCTTACCCTCCATCATATGCTGGAAATCATGTTTAGTTTGCTTCGTAGATGGAGCATAACTTTCTAAGAAAGTTCTTCTACTTCTGACATTTCTAATTTTCCTTTCTTCCTTCCTTTTTCTCCTCCATTATTTCTTATCCATCTCTGCCTTCATCCTTTATGTGCATTTGGGGCTCTATTTTACCTGTAAATAAGGTCTTATCCACTTTTCATTTTCCAGAAAGTCATCAAATTCTCTGGTCCCTCTCTCTTATTCTCTTCTGTAGATCTTTACTCTTGTTTTAGTGAGAGTTTGGAGGAAGGGAATTGAAATATATCAGTTCAGATATCTCTCTCAAACCAGACAAAGCAGGAATTTTTTAAAAAATTCCTTCAAACTCCACTGTTTCTTTGAAGGCATTTTCAGCATATGGATGCCAGTTTCAACGAACTAGGCAACTCTTAGTTTTCTAATTAGCCAGAGATAGGTGAGAGTAGTTTATTACTCAAATCATAAAACCAAACCCTAACATTTGTCAGAAATGGTGTTCATCACTGACTCTGTTAAAAGGCACCTAGTCTATAAGCTTGACCTCTACATCGTATCTGTCAGTCTTGGCTAAGAAGGGGAGGGACTGAAGACTCAGTGTCCTTGGCAGTGCTACAGGGCTAGGCTTTTTAATGGCTCATCCTTTTTCAGTGCTGTCCCAGAGAATTGGCACTGCCAGTAGCCCAGGGAAAAGCAGGATAACAAAGTGGGTAAAAATTTGGGATCCAGGGATTCTGACACTTTATAGCTGTGTGATTCTTTTAGTACTTCATTTCTTAAGCTTCAACTTCCTTATCTACAAGGCAGAGGTGATAATAGTGACCCCCTCATAGGATTGTTATTGGAGTTAAACGAGGTAATACATATAAAGCACTTGGTGCCAACGCACAGTAAGCATCCAATAAATGTTAGCTATTTTTATAATGAACCTTGCATTCTGTATATATACTGTCCTCTGTGGGAAATTTCAGAGGAAAGAGGGAATGTGGTTCCCACCTTTGTGGAGTTCCTGGACTAAGGAAAGGCCAATATTTTCACTCTGTAGTGCTTCACATATGGCAAGAGTTTAATGGATATCTGTTGGATAAATAACTAAATAACCTTTGGTCCTGATGGAAGACATGGCTCCTTCTCTCAGGGAATACTCAGATAAAGAGAAATAAGATACATATTATATAAACAAGTACTGAGTATCCACTCATATGGTAATTCATTCAACCAATATTTGATACTCATTGGCTATATGAAGAAATTATATTAGGACATTTAACAAGATACAGCTCCTTCTTCAAGAGGTTTAAAGCTTAGTAGATAAGATTTGTACACAGAGCTAAATACATTAGAGTGAGTGTATTATTGACCAACTGGGACAAGGCAATTTTCAAGTTGCCTCATTCCCATGTCCAAGTCCTCTCTCCCCTCCCTGGTTACCATCCATCTCTCATGTGTCTGTGGCAATGTTTATTTCCAAGGTAATAATAAAAAAAATCATGTGGACTGTGTCTAAAAAGAAAAAAAATGGAGATAGGTACATAGCTCCCTAACTGCCCAAATAAACCCATAGATTTAATCTCCCTGAAGTCAAATGAGCTTTCCAGAGCAACACATTGTTCCCACCGACTTTCTAACCCTAGCCATTCACGGACTTCTCTCTGTGATCGAAACCCTTCACCACATTAGTCATCTTATAAGTACATACCTACAGGGAAGTTGGAAAAATCTTTTACTTGCAAATTCCATATTACCTCACACCCAGTGTGTTATATTTCTGGAGGTAGAGAATGAAGTGGAGGAAAAAATATTGAAACTAGACAAACATGAGTTCAAATCTCATCTTCTTAGATGAGTGACTCTTGGACAAGTTAATTTAAGCTCTCTGAGTCTCAATATCCTCTTATAAAATGAAAATAATAGTGTTGTGTCAAAGACTGTTAGTTTTTTCCCCCAAATCCAGCCTATCCTTTACCATAGTGATAGAATTTTTAGCTGGTCATGAGGTTGCCTAGATAGAACAAGTCTTCTGTGGCCATGTGAATAAATTCTGGTTAAGGGGATGCTGGTGGAAGCAACGTGTAGGTAAGTGTTTAACTAGCTCTACACCAAGCCCCCCACACACACTCACTCACAAAGTGTTACATATAAGCACATACGTTTATTATTAATTTTAATAATATTAAAGACATAATTTGCAAATAATAATAGAGTATTCAGTACTGTATCATAAGTTCTTTATAGCCAATTGAATATTACAGGGTGCTTTGGTTGATTGTTGCTGAACTCTCATATCTGTATGCAACCTATGATTGCAGTTCAACCATGATTTGACAAATGGAGTTCCATTCCAATTCACTCTTTTCCCAATAAATTTATTGTCATTAAATCTGAAATGTGATCTACTATTAAACTATTTTTATCCTTATATAAACTATACTCATTAAATTGAAATATCTTTCAATTTTAGCACTACATATTTCAGAACCTCATCATCTGTCAATGAAGTAAGTGACTATTGTGTGAATTGCACAATAGTTTTCAAATACTGGAAGAATATTTCCTTAATGTTCTGTGCTATTCATAATGTGATGGCCACAGACACACCACATTTTTAGTTTATTCTGCATTTTTTGTATTTTTCTTAATTACTTTCTTAAGTTTAGACAAGTAACAAAATAATAAATCAAACTCTGAATTGTAGCATTTCCATGATGTAAATATTCTCATCATGGCTGAGTTCAAACTCCAGCATGAGGTCACTGAACACAGATTTGGGAAGAAATATGCAGTGTTTTCACTATGTAAATGTGATAGATAAAATTTCATATGTTATGGTTATTTGGAATTCTTTGAATTGTCTCTTTATATTTTCTTACCACTCTTACCATCGGGTTTTCTCTCTCTCTCTTTCTTACTTGTAAGATCTCTTTGTATGTTATCTGTCAAATCTATCATCTCTCACTAGAATGTAAGTTCCATGAATAAAGGAATATTGTATACACAAATAACAAAATAATAAATCAAACCCTGGCTTGTAGCATTTGCTAAATGTTTTATTCAGCACGGCATCCGGTAGTACCTATTGCATAAAAGGTGTTCAAATGAATGTTTATTAAGTGAATGAATGTGTTGCAAATATTTCCCCAGACTACAATTTTTCTTTTTATTTTATTTATGCTTATTATTTTCTGCCTTTTCATTTACTGAGTCTGAGTTTTCTGTCCTATTTAAGAATGCCTCTCTCATCCCAAGGTTGATTATTCTCCTAAGTTTTTCTAAAAGTTTTATTTTTTTGGTTACATTTAAATCTGGAATCCATCTGGAATTTATTTTTGTATATGACATGCATTTCTTCCAGATGGCCAGCCTACTGTGCCTCTTCTGTAAATAAATTATTTTTCTTTACTAAACTGAAATTCTACCTTTGTGGTACATTAAGTTCCTATGTATTCTGGACTCAATTTCCGATATTCTAATTTGTTTCATTATGCATATTTCTGGACATTTATCATACTCTTTGATACAATGACTTTATAGTAATTATAATAACAGAGCACAGTTGTAGTATTCACTATATACTGTTCTAAGCAATTTAGATTTAATCTTCACAAAACCGCTTTCAGGTAGGCACTGTTAACATCCTTATTTCAAACATGCTCTGTGTCTCATCACCAGTAAGTAGCAGAGCCTGGGTTTGAAACCAGGAAGTATAGCTCCAGAGCCCATGTTCTTAAACATTAGGTCAAACTGCCCATTACTGCAACTCTTCTTTTTAAAAATAAACTTTTTAGCTATTTTCGGTACTTATTCTTCTATAGTCTCCTTTAAAATAACTTTATTCAGTTCCCAAACAAAATCAAAACCCCTTTTTGGGATTCTGATTAGAACTGCATTAACTTTATATAATAATTCTGGAACGTATATGTTTTTATGACTTGTCTTCCCATTTAGGAACATGATAAATTTCTCTGTTTGTTCAGGTCTTATTTCATGTATCCTTCATTAAGATTCTATAGTTTCCCTTAAATAGGTCCTGTACCTTGTAAAATTTATCCCAAGTATTTTATAAGTTTTGTCACTGTTGTGAATGAAATGTTTTCTCCCACTGTTGAAAGTAAAGAGAAAAACCTTTTGATTTTTTTGAATTTTATTTTATTTATTTTTTTTATATAGCAGGTTATTAGTTATCTATTTTATATATATTAGTGTATGTATGTCAAACCCAATCTCCCAATTCATCCCACCCCCACCCCCACCACCCCACCGCTTTCCCCCCGTGGTGCCCATACGTTTGTTCTCTATATCTGTGTCTCTATTTCTGCCCTACAAACCAGTTCATCTGTACCATTTTTCTAGGTTCCACATATATGCGTTAATATACAATATTTGTTTTTCTCTTTCTGACTTACTTCATTTGTAGAGATCCATTCACGTCTCTACAAATGATCCAATTTCATTCCTTTTTATGGCTGAGTAATATTCCATTGTATATATGTACCACATCTTCTTTATCCATTCATCTGTTGATGGGCATTTAGGTTGCTTCCATAACCTGGCTATTGTAAATGCTGCAGTGAACATTGGAGTGCATGTGTCTTTCTGAATTATGGTTTTCTCTGGGTATATGCCCAGTAGTGGGATTGCTGGGTCATATGGCAACTCTAATTTTAGTTTTTTAAGGAACCTCCATACTGTTCTCCATAGTGGCTGTATCAATTTACATTCCCACCAACAGTGTAAGAGGGTTCCCTTTTCTCCACACCCTCTCCAGCATTTGTTGTTTGTAGATTTTCTGATGATGCCCATTCTAACTGGTGTGAGGTGATACCTCATTGTAGTATTGATTTGTATTTCACTAATAATTAGTAATGTTGAGCAGTTTTTCATGTGCTTCTTGGCCATCTGTATGTCTTCTGTGGAGAAATGTCTATTTAGGTCTTCTGCCCATTTTTTGATTGGATTGTTTGTTTTTTTAATATTGAGCTGCATGAGCTGTTTATATATTTTGGAGATTAATCCTTTGTCCATCAATTCATTTGAAAAATTTTCTCCCATTTTGAGGGTTGCCTTTTCATCTTGTTTGTAGTTTCCTTTGCTTTGCAAAAGCTTTTAAGTTTCATTAGGTCCCATTTGTTTATTTTTGCTTTTATTTCCATTACTCTAGGAGGTGGATCAAAAAAGAGCTTACTGTGATTTATGTCAAAGAGTGTTCTTCCTATGTTTTCATCTAAGAGTTTCATAGCGTCCAGTCTTACATTTAGGTCTCTAATCCATTTTGAGTTATTTTTGTGTACGGTGTTAGGGAGTGTTCTAATTTCATTCTTTTACATGTAGCTGTCCAGTTTTCCCAGCACCACTTACTAAAGAGACTGTCTTTTCTCCATTGTATATCCTTGACTCCTTTGTCATAGATTAGTTGGCCATAGGTGCGTGGGTTTATCTCTGGGCTTTCTATCGTGTTCCATTGATCTATATTTCTGGTTTTGTGCCAGTACCATACTGTCTTGATTACTGTAGCTTTGTAGTATAGTCTGAAGTCAGGGAGTCTGATTCCTCTAGCTCTGTTTTTTTCCCTCAAGATTGCTTTAGCTATTCAGAGTCTTTTGTGTTTCCATACAAATTTTAAGATTTTTGGTTCAAGTTCTGTAAAAACTGCCATGGGTGATTTGATAGGGATTGCGTTGAATCTGTAGATTGCTTTGGGTATTATAGTCATTTTCATAATATTGATTCTTCCAATCCAAGAACATGGTATATCTCTCCATCTGTGTGTGTCATGTTTGATTTCTTTCATCAGTGTCTTATAGTTTTCTGAGTACAGGTCTTTTACCTCCTTAGGTAGGTTTATTCCTAGGTATTTTATTCTTTTTGTTGCAATGGTAAATGGGAGTGTTTCCTTAATTTCTCTTTCTGATCTTTCATTGTTAGTGTATAGGAATGCAAGAGATTTCTGTGCACTAATTTTGTATCCTGTAGCTTTACCAAATTCATTGATTAGCTCTAGTAGTTTTCTTGTAGCATCTTTAGGATTCTCGACATATAGTATCATGTCATCTGCTAACAGTGACAGTTTTACTTCTTCTTTTTCAATTTGTATTCCTTTTTTTCTTTTTCTTCTCTGATTGCCGTGGCTAGGACTTCCAAAACTATGTTGAATAGGGGTGAGAGTGGACATCCTTGTCTTGTTCCTGATCTTAGAGGAAATGCTTTCAGTTTTTCACCATTGAGAATGATGTTTGCTGTGGGTCTGTCATATATGGCCTTTATTAGGTTCAGGTAGTTTCCCTCTATGCCCACTTTCTGGAGAGTTTTTATCATAAATGCATGTTGAATTTTGTCAAAAGTTTTTCTGCATCTATTGAGATGATCATATGGTTTTTATTCTTCAATTTGTTAATATGGTGTATCACATTGATTGATTTGTGTATATTGAAGAATCCTTGCATCCCTGGGATAAATCCCACTTGATCATGGTATATGATCCTTTTAATGTGTTGTTGGATTCTGATTGCTAGTATTTTGTTGAGGATTTTTGCATCTATATTCATCAGTGATACTGGTCTGTAATGTTCTTTTTTTGTAGTATCTTTGTCTGGTTTTGGTATCAGGGTGATGGTGGCCTCATAGAGTGAGTTTGTGAGTGTTCATTCTTCTGCAATTTTTTTTTTTTTTGTGGGACGCGGGCCTCTCACTGTTGTGGCGTCTCCCATTGCGGAGCACAGGCTCCGGACACGCAGGCCCAGTGGCCATGGCTCATGGGCCCAGCCGCTCCGCAGCATGTGGGATCTTCCCAGACCGGGGCACGAACCTCTGTCCCCTGCATCGGCAGGTGGACTCTCAACCACTGCACCACCAGGGAAGCCCTCTTCTGCAATTTTTTGCAAGACTTTGAGGAGAATAGGTGTTAGCTCTTCTCTAAATGTTTGAGAGAATTCACCTGTGAAGACATCTGGTCCTGGAGTTCTGTTTGTTGGAGGATTTTTCATCACAGTTTCAATTTCATTACTTTTGATTGGTCTGTTCATATTTTCTATTTCTTCCTGGTTCAGTCTTGGAAGGTTATAACTTTCTAAGAATTTGTCCATTTCTTCCAGGTTGTGCATTTTACTGGCATAGAGTTGTTCATAGTAGTCTCTTAGGATGCTTTGTATTTCTGCAGTGTCTGTTGTAACTTCTCCTTTTTCATTTCTAACTTTATTGATTTGAGTCCTCTTGCTCTTTTTCTTGATGAGTCTGGGTAATGGTTTATCAATTTTGTTTATCTTCTCAGAGAGCCAGCTTTTAGTTTTATTGATCTTAGCTTTGTTTTCTTTGTTTCTATTTCATTTATTTCTGCTCTGATCTTTATGATTTCTCTCCTTCTGTTAACTTTGTGTTTTGTTTGTTCTTTATCTAGTTCCTTTAGGTGTAAGGTTAGATTGTTCATTTGAGATATTTCTTCTTTCTTGAGGTAGGCTTGTATTGTTATAAACTTCCCTCTTAGAACTGATTTTCTGCATCCCATAGGTTTTGGATCATCGTGTTCTCATTGTAATTTGTCTGTAGGTATTTTTTTATTTCCTCTTTGATTTCTTCAGTGATCTCCTGGTTATTTAGTAGTGTATTGTTTAGCCTCCATGTGTTTGTGCTTTTTACTTTTTTTTCCCTTTTAATTGATTTCTAGTCTCATACATTGTGGTCAGAAAAGGTGCTTGATATGATTTCAGCTTTCTTAAATTTACCAAGGCTTGATTTGCGACCCAAGATGTGATCTATCCCGGAGAATGTTCCATGTGCACTTGAGAAGAAAGTGTAATCTGCTGTTTTGGGATGGAATGTCCCATAAATATCAATTAAATCAATCTTGTCTGTTCTGTCATTTAAAGCTTGTGTTTCCTTATTAATTTTTTGTCTGGATGATTTGTCCATTGGTGTAAGTGAGGTGTTAAAGTCCCCCACTATTATTGTGTTACTGTCGATTTCCTCTTTTATGGCTGTTAGCAGTGGCCTTATGTATTGAGGTGTTCCTATGTTGGGTGCATATATATTTATAATTGTTATGTCTTCTTCTTGGATTGATCCCTTGATTATTATGTAGTGTCCTTCCTTGTCTCTTGTAACATTCTTTATTTTAAAGTCTATTATATCTGATATGAGTATTGCTACTCCAGCTTTCTTTTGGTTTCCATTTGCATGGAATATCTTTTTCCATCCCCTCACTTTCAGTCTGTATGTGTCGCTAGGTCTGAAGTGGATCTCTTATAGACAGTATATATATGGGTCTTGTTTTTGTATCCATTCAGCACGCCTGTGTCTTTTGGTTGGAGCATTTAATCCATTCACATTTAAGGTAATTATCTATAAGGATGTTCCTATTACAATTTCCTTAATTGTTATGGGTTTGTTTTTGTAGGTCCTTTTCTTCTCTTGTGTTTCCCACTTAGAGAAGTTCCTTTAGCATTTGTTGTAGAGCTGGTTTGGTGGTGCTGAATTCTCTTCGCTTTTGCTTGTCTGTAAAGCTTTTGATTTCTCCGTCGAATCTGAATGAGATTCTCATGGGGTAGAGTAATCTTTGTTGTGGGTTCTTCCCTTTCATCACTTTAAATGTATCAGGCCATTCCCTTCTGGCTTGTAGAGTTTTTGCTGAGAAATCAGCTGTTAACCTTATGGGAGTTCCTTTGTATGTTATTTGGCATTTTTCCCTTGTTGCTTTCAATAATTTTTCTTTGTCTCTAATTTTTGTCAATTTGATTACTATGTGTCTCGGTGTGTTTCTCCTTGGTTTATCTCGCCTGGGACCCTCTGCACTTCCTGGACTTGGGTGGCTATTTCCTTTCCCATGTTAAGGAAGTTTTCAACTATAATCTCTTCAAATATTTTCTCAGCTCCTTTCTCTCTCTCTTTTCCTTCTGGGACCCCTGTAATGCGAATGTTGTTGCGTTTAATGTTGTCCCAGAGGTCTCTTAGGCTGTCTTCATTTCTTTACATTCTTTTTTCTTTATTCTGTTCCACATCAGTGAATTCCACCATTCTGTCTTCCAGGTCACTTATCCGTTATTCTGCCTCAGTTATTCTGCTATTGAATTCTTCTAGTGTATTTTTCATTTCAGTTATTGTTCAAGCAGAATATTGTTCAACTCTGCTTATTTGTTCTTTAATTCCTGTAGGTGTTTTTTCTTTAATTCTCCTAGGTCTTTGTGAAACATTTCTTGCATCTTCTCAATCTTTGCCTCCATTCTGTTTCTGAGGTCCTGAATCATCTTCACTATCATTATTCTGAATTGTTTTTCTAGAAGGTTGCCTATCTCCACTTCATTTAGTTGTTTTTCTGGGGTTTTATCTTGTTCCTTCATCTGGTACAAACTCCTCTGCCTTTTCATTTTGTCTATCTTTCTGTGAATGTGGTTTTCCTTCCACAGGCTGCAGAATTGTAGTTCTTCTTGCTTCTGCTGTCTGCCCTCTTATGGATGAGGCTAAGAGGCTGTGCAAGCTTCCTGATGGGAGGGACTGGTTGTGGGTAGAGCTGGGTGTTGCTCTGGTGTGCAGAGCTCAGTAAAACTTTAATCTGCTTGTCTGCTGATGGGTGGGGCTGGGTTCCCTCCCTGTTGCTTGTTTGGCCTGAGGCGACCTAGCACTGGAGCCTACCTGGCTTTTTGGTGGGGCTAATGGCAGACTCTGGGAGGGCTCACGCCAAGAAGTACTTCTCAGAACTTCTGCTGCCAGTGTCCTTGTCCCCATGGTGAGCCACAGCCAACCCCTGTCTCTGCAGGAGACCCTCCAACACTAGCAGGTAAGTCTGGTTCAGTCTCCTATGGGGTCACTGCTCCTCCCCCAGGTCCCGATGCACACACTACTTTGTGTGTGCCTTCCAAGAGTGGAGTCTCTGTTTCCCCCAGTCCTGTCGAAGTCCTGCAATCAAATCCCGCTAGCTATCAAAGTCTGATTCTCTAGGAATTCCTCTTCCCATTGCCAGACCCACAGGTTGGGAAGCCTGATGTGGGGCTGAGAACCTTCACTCCAGTGGGTGGACTTCTGTGGTATAAGTGTTCTCCAGTTTGTGAGTCACCCACCTAGCAGTTAACGGGATTTGATTTTATTGTGATTGCACCCCTCCTACTCTCTCATTTCGGCTTCTCCTTGGTCTTTGGATGTGGGGTATCTTTTTTGGTGAGTTCCAGTGTCTTCCTGTTGATGACTGTTCAGCAGTTAGTTGTGATTTTGGTGCTGTCACAAGAGGGAGTGAGCGCATGTCCTTCTACTCTGCCATCTTGTACCAATCTTCCTATTGAGTTTTTGATGAGTGTGTGTGTGTATGTATATATGTATATTTCAGTCACTGGATCAAATTCTTTCATTAATTCTGGGGTTTTTTTTGATCACGAGTTTTCTAGGAACACAATTATGTCACTTGCGATCTGAGATAATATTGCTCTTTCATACGATAGTCAGCCCTGTCTATCCACAGGTTCCACATTTGTGGATTCAACCAACTTCAGATCAAAAATATTCAGGAAAAGATATTCCAGAAAGTTCCAAAAAGCAAAACTTGAATTTGCCACACACTGGCAACTATTTAGATAGCATTTGCATTGTATTTACAACTATTTACATAGCATTTAGAATTTATTAGATATTATAAGTAATTGAGAGATGAGTTAACGTATACGGGAAAAGGGAGGATGTGCGTTGGTCATATGCAAATACTACATCATTTTATATAAAGGACTTGAGCATCCTTGGATTTTGGTATCCGAAGGGGGTCCTGGAGCCAATCTCCTGAAGATACCCAGGGATGATTGTATTCCTTCCTTAGTATTACAGGATAGTCTAGGCTTTTCTTGTACGTTTCTTACTGCAGACGTGGAATCATCCATTTCTCTAAGAAACACAGGTTTCTTTTAGTGAGAAATGGTATTTCAAGACCACATTTTTGAATACTAGATTAGTACATTGCTGTTGGGTTGGTTATTGTTTCTAGGCCTTCTCAGTGGACAACACTGAGTAGTATATATGTCTAAATCTATATTTGTATTTTCTAAGGTAAAATACCTCATGAGTTTACAGTGATATTTTCAATTCAAATTCAGGCCTACAGGTTTTATTTAGCTTCTTCTATATTACAATTGTATCTCCTTTCTTCCATACTATGAATCTTCGTTCTCAAGGGAACTGGGGATGATAGAAGTAGAACATCTCTTGACTCCTCATTTGTTTTATCATATGTATCACACATACCATAGTCTCAGTTAAACAATACTATGTACTGAGAATAACTACAATTTTTTTTTGCATTATGCTCTCCCTATTCTCCCTCATCTTTTTTTTATCATTGTGCTATATCTATATTACCTAAGAGTGTAAGCATTATACACTAGACTCTCTTCCTTTTAACCTTCATTTAGCCTTAGTTCTATTAAAATTATATATTTTTATATTTTTTTGATTATTTATTTATTTATTTTGGCTGCAGCAGGTCTTAGTTGCAGCACACAGGATCTTTGTTGTGGCATTCGTAATCTTTAGTTGTGGCATGTGGACTTCTTAGTTGAAGCAGGTATGCGAGATCTAGCTCCCTGACCAGGGATTTAATCTGGGCCCCTGCATTGGGAGTGCAGAGTCTTACCCACTGGACCACCAGGGAAGTCCCTTTAATGTTCACTAATAGTCCTTATGTCAATGTCTTTCTAGTTCTTTCAATTGTTTGAAGTTCATTCTCTAGTAGATTCCTTAGGAAGGGCTCACGGGTACAATATTCCCTGAATTATTGCATATTGATTATCATATATCTGTTACACTTGAAAGTCAATTTTTCTGAATATAAAATCCTTGGCCTATATTTTGTCTTTTTCAGTATCTTAAATATCTTACTTCCCTTTCTTCTGTTATATGGTGGTGGTTTTGAAAAGTTTGATGCTAATTTAATTTTCTTAACTTTACACATCACTTACTGTTTTGGCTTAGATGACCAGAGCGTGTTTTCTTTCTTCCTGTTTATACAATTCTAGAAGAAGTTTTCGTTTTGTTTGTTTTGAGTTGATATTCTCAGAAACAGATATGTTCCATAGTTTCAAATTTTTTTTTTTCAATTCGGGAAAGTTTTCTTCAATTAGTTTTTAAATATTTCTTCTGTTCTCTTGCTATGGTTTTCTTCCCTAGAATCTATATTGTCTATATGTTGGATCTTCATTGTCTGTCTTTAATATATGTCACATTCTCTCAAATCCTTTTTATCTCTCCATTTATCTTTTATTTAAAAAAAATTTAAAAATATTTTCCTCTTCTTCACCTTCTGTTCCTCTCAAGGCATAATCTACTGTGTTTATTGGTTTGTTGGCTCTAGGTTAGTCTTCAATTTTGAAGTTATTTTTTCTTTCTCTTTTTTCTTCTTTTGTTTTTGCCACGTCACATGGCATTTGGGATATTAGTTCCCAGACCAGGGATCGAACCCATGCCCCCTGCAGTGGAAGCGTGGAGTCCTTAACCACTGGACTGCCAGTGAATTTTCTTTTCTTTCTTTTCTGAGCTCTGTCACCTCATTTCTGATTTTTTCTAAGTTTGATTTATATTATTTTTTCAAATATTATATTATTTTCTTGATGTCCCTTAGCTCATTTTTCAAATAGTTTTGACAGTTTTGATATGCTCTGTGAGCATATCTGAGTGCTTTCATTGTCTATAAAATGGACTTCAATGTGTGGTTCAAGACCCTTTTAGACATACTGAAAGGTAAAAGCTATTTCTATTTTCATGATATTATGAAGATGTTATTTCTCTCTTTCACTATGTTGACATTAGCACTGATAGTTCAAAGCAAGGATAGGTAAAATTGCTAGCATTTTATCATGAGTCAAAGCAGTGGCACCAAAATGTACTAGTAGTCATTTTAAATACATTTTAAAAAAGCCAGTTTCACTTAAGAATGTTCTTGATGAAACAGGAAAAAATATTAATTTTATTAAATCTTGTCCCTTGAGTACACATTTTTTTTTAATGCTCTGTGTGTGTCAAAATGGGAAGTACACAGAAAACACTAGCTGCATACTAAAGTGTGATGGTTGTTTCCAGGAAAAGTATTATAATTGTTTGAATTGCTAACTGAACTAATAAATTTCTTTTAAAAATTGGAACACCATCTTTACTTGAAAGAATGACTCACAGGTAAACTGTGATTATTCAGAATTGGGTGTCTTGTAGACATATTTTGAATATGAACTAAATAAGGCTGAAACTTCAAGGAAAATAACCAATAGTATTTGTTGCCAATGATAAAATTTGAGTTTTCAAGTGAAAACTTTAATTTTGGAAAACTTATATTTGCCACTGGCTTTACAGTTTCCTAATGCTTAAATACTTTTCAGGTGAGATTGGTGGTGAGATTTACAAGTATGACTTTTTGCTATTGTTTAGTGAGTGTGTCAACCTTTGGAGGATCCACATAATTCAATGAACTGATGGTAATCAAATGATCAATGTATTGTTACAAAGTTACATGTGGGTAAAAGAGTCATTCAAAAATCAATCATGCCAAAGAAATCTTGAGAAAAAAGAACAAAGCTGGAGGTAACACAACAACTTCATCCTATACTACAAAGCTACAGTAATCAAAACAGCATGGTACTGGCACAAAAACAGACACATATATCAATAGAGCAGAATACAGAGTCCAGAAAAAAACCCACCCATTTATAATCAATTAATCTACAACAAAGGAGGCAAGAATATACAGTAGAGAAAAGATAGCTTCTTCAATAACTGGTGTGGGAAAACTGGATAGCTATATGTAAAATAATAAAATAGAATTTTTTTCACACCATATACAAAAAACACCCCTCAAAATTTAGGATTAAAGACACAAATTTAAGATCTGAAAACAGAGAACTCCTAGAAGAGAACATAGGCAGAAAACTCTTTGACACAGCAATATTTTTTTGGCTCTGTGTCCTAAGGAAAAAGAAACAAAAGCAAAAATAACCAAATGGGACCTAATTAAACTTAAAAGCTTTTGCACAGCAAAGGAAACCACTGACAAAATGAAAAGACAACCTACTGAATGGGAGAAAATACTTGTAAATAATATGACCAATAAGGGGTTAATATCCAAAATATATAAACAGCTCATACAACTCAATATAGAAAAAACAAACAACCTGATTAAAAAAATAGGCAGAAGACCTGAATAGAGATTTCTCCCAAGAAGACATACAGATGCCCAACAGGCACATGAAAAAATGCTCAACATCACTAACAGAGAAATGCAAATCAAAACCACAATTAGATATCACCTCACATCTGTCAAAATGACTATCATCAAAAAGTCTGCAAATAACAAATGCTGGCAAGGATGTGGAGAAAAGGGAACCTTCCTACACTGTTGGTGGGAATGTAAATTGGGGCAGCCACTATGGAAAACAGTATGAAATTTCTTCAAAAAACTAAAAATAGAACTACCATATGATTCATCAATCCACTCCTGGGTATGTATCCAAAGAAAATGAAAACATTAATTTGAAAAGATTCATAAACTCTAATGTTCATAGCAGCATTATTTATAATAGTAAAGATATGGAAGCGATCTAAGTGTCCATCAACAGATGAATGGATAAAGAAGATGTGGCATATATATATATATATATATATATATATATACACACACACACACACACACACACACACACACACACACAATGGAATACTACTCAACCATAAAAAAGAATGAAATAATGCCATTTGCAACAACATGGATGGACCTATAGGGTGTTATGCTTACTGAAATAAGTCAGACAGAGAAAGACAAATATTCTATGTTATCACTTGTATGTGTGACCTAAAAAATAAAACAAATGAATGTATGTAATAAAGCAGAAACAAAACAGACTCACAGATATAGAGAACAAACTAGTGGTTACCAGTGGGGAGAGTGAAGTGGGGAGGGGCAAGATAGGGGTATGGGATTAAGAGATATAAACTATTATGTATAAAATAAATAAGCAACAAGGATATATTGTACAGTGTAGGGAAATATCACCATTATTTTGTAATAACTTTTAAAGGAATATAATCTATAAAAATATTGAATCACTATGTTGTACACCTGAAACCAATATAATATTGTAAATCAACCCTACTTTAATAAAAAATTAAAAAACAGAAACAAAAAACAAAGATAAACCAATAGATTTAATAGAACAGAATTTGAAAAGTTCACTGACAGGGTTTCATATTCCGTGTTGCAACTAACCTTCCAGCAATTATCACTTGTGAAGGTTTGGTGTAATATCAAAGAAGAATATCCACAATTATCTGAAAAAAGTTATTAATATACTTCTTTCTTTTCCAACTACATATCTGTTTAAGACCAGGGTTTTTTCCCCATATATTTCAACTAAAGTAGCACATCACATCAGATGGAATGTGGAAGCAGATATGAGAATCTGGCTGTCTTCTGTGAAGCCCAGCAGTAAAGAGATCTGTACATATGTAAAACAATGCTATTCTTCTCATTAAATTAATTTTTTTTTGTTTGGAAAAATGTAGTGATTTTTCATAAATGTGTTATTAATGTTAACATATAATGGGTGCATTATTATTTTTAAATGAATTAATAAATATTTTAAATATTGCCTAGTTTTAATTTTGAATAGGATAAATATCAAATGATATAACACACATAAGCAAAAGCTTCTGGGGAGTCCTCACCATTTTTTAAGAGTATATAGGGATGCTGAGAACAAATGTTTGAGAAGCAATGGACCAAGGGGTTGTTATTCTGTATCTTATTCTTTTTTATCGTATAATAACTTGGTGTGGGATTTGACATCAACCTTTTGTATTGTTCATTTTAAAAAGTGAAACCAGTTTTCCTGAACTTTTGGAAGGAGGCATGGTTCTGGGTAACTTCACAGAGTTCTCTCTTGTGTTTCATGTGGCTTTAAAAAATGTGGTAGCTTGTTCTCTGAGATTTCCTGGCTCTGTAGCCTTACCTGCACTTGTTCTGGACCTTCTTTTTCCTTTCTCCTCTGTTGACCCCATCTTGCTCAATTTTGATTCTAGCTTCAGCAGTTTTTCCTCAGTGTGAGGATTGTCCTGTAAGGGAGCCCTAATATGTTCACAGGGGTCAGATTGTTCCAGCTTCTAAAGTTCCTTCCATGAGCCCATGGCACTCTCCTGCTTTTTGATTAGGCAAAACTCCTCTTAGTTTCACCTGCTCCTCTTTAACTGTCCTTCTATACTTTCCAGTAAATATCTGTTGGCCGTTTTGAGGCCATCTGTTTTCATATCTATCAGATGCTCCATTGATTCCCTCTGCTTTCTCCTACGCAAGGTCTATAATATCGTGCAGGTTATATGCTTCTTAATGGTTTGTCCTCACCTGCTTGTATTTTGGGACTTGTGTGGATACCCTGTCAACAAGTTTCATTGTATTGATACTACGTTTTATCCATGCCTGGGTTTCTAATTTTGCTATCTATTGCACTGTTTTTAAGTTGGGGTTCAGAGAGATTAAAGAATTACACTGCAACCACTATCAACACATAGGAGAAATATTTTCTCTCTTTTATTTACCTCCACACAATTATTAGTTGCTATTTCCAATCCCTTTGGAGCTGGAGTGTGCCCAAAGGATGGAGAGAAAAGATGAGTTGAAAGTTCAGTTTTGACAGATACTGTTATAAGCTGGCTTCACATTCCCTAGGCCTGTTTTATTTTGTTTTTCCTCTCATGGTCACTTGTGTAACTTTTTAAGTTTTCCAGCTGAGTCCTTCTGACAGCAAATCTAGTGATATGGACAATGAAGTCTATGCAGCCTCTGTATCCTTTGTTTCTAGTTTTCCGTTACACTCTCTCTGTTTGTTTCTGGTAACCCTCTCAAACTGTGCTCTTGGCAATAATCAAAAAAGCTGATTCTCTCTCCCTCAAGCCTTATGTCTGGTCCAAGAGAAGAGATTCTCACCCTCTGTTCCATCAAACACTGGAGGGCAGCTCAATCTCAATAGAGCTGCCTATGTTATGCCACTGGAGCAGCTAATCACTTGCCCATGAGATTTCTTAGATGGGACTAAGACCCCAGACAGTTGTGCCCTTCTCCCTCATTCCCAACCCCTCCCAACAATAGCAGGGAACACAAGTCAAGCTCTTTGGGTCATCTGAGTGAAATCTCTAGGACTAGATTTGGGATTAGGAGGTAACATTCCTCTCTTCTTTGGTGGAGAAGGAGGGTAGGAATCACAGTTCAGCTATTTCCAAAAAGCCTCCTGACAAATTTCTCTCTTTAGTTTTCCAAATTTTGTGCCCTCAAAGTGGGTGAAAGCTTAAAAAGTTATTAATAATTTATTGCTTTTTGCCTTGTAAATTCTACACATACTTTAGTCCTTCTTTTGAAATACAGAATGTAGAGTCTGATCATCTTGCAGCTTGAGGTGAAACTTCAATTTTAATGTAGTGTTACATTTTAATAGGAAAACATTCATTTCCTCTATATTCTCAAGTTATAGCTATAGAGTTCAATTTAATATTCGCTTACAATATTTTCCTATAATATCTCCTTTCTTATTCCCAATCTTGTGGTTCTCTTTTCTATATTTTTCCCTTCATTAGGTTTGACAGAGATTTACCCATTTTATTGGTTCTTTTCAAATATTAAACTTTGAGGGTTTATTTATATTTCTGTAACTTTTTTTACATTTCAATAATCTCAGTCTTTTCTTTATTAATTATGTTTTATTATTTTCTTTTGGTTTTCTTGTTGTTCTTTTACTACTTTCTTAAACGTAAATTCATTTATTTTTGGTACTCAGGCTATGTATTTTCCTCAGAGTACAGTTTTAGCTGTGACTCATTGGTTTTCTTATAAAGTAATCTCTTTTTTAAATTTTCTATATAATTTGTAATTTCAGATTTAATTTTCTCTTTGATCAGTAAAATTTCATATAAAAATTAATGGAATATGAAATAAAAGCAATGGAGATAAGCAAAGACAACAAGAAGTGAATTTGAGCCCCCAAATTTCAGATCATACACAAAGCAATAATTCACTAAATGGAAGAGGTAAATTTTGAAGACAAGTAATGAACAAACTTTTGGATTGTTTGACAATCCAATTAATGAAAATGATAAAATCATACAAACATACTGGAAAAGGATTTATATTACTTTGTGATTTGGCAGAAAATACTGGACAAAAAATAATTATATAAATTCATGTAAGCTTTACAATGAGAGCATTGATGACAAACTGGTTAATGATTATCATCAATTCAAAGAGGATTTAAGGTTAATCACTGAACAAGAAAAATTGAAATGACCTGAAATCTCTATAGAGATTCGACAACAATCCTACAAAGTTATGTGACACCACCACTATCACATTTAATGCTGAAGGAAATTTTCTAAACCATCATTAATAAAAACAAATTTTGATCAACCATGCTAGGGGAATAACTGAATTATCTTTCTATTTTCTTTATGGAAAATAATATTACAAAATTATTGTCATATGAAGAGGAAATCAAAGAATATACAGCCAAAATATTATAGAGGAGTGTCAGGCAGTTAATAAACATACTATAATGTTATTTTTCTATATTTTCTAACATTTGCAGAATGTATTCGCTTTTAAACATTTCTCCTTTTATTCTAAATAAATATTTATGTTATATTTATTTTATAATTTTATATATATATATATATATATATATATATATATATATATATATATAGTTAATGCCTTTTCCCCTCCCCTCCCCAAATTTATATGCTTTAGGCCTCACAAAACTTGTTTGCCCAGAATTGGACTAATTTCAGTTGTCCTGCTTCTCATTCAGATACATTCTACTTATGCCAGATTACTTCTTAAGGGCAGTAGTGATTATGCTGTCCACGTACTATGTGGGACGGGTTTTCCAAGGGATCTAAGACTGAAGGTAACACCAATTTCCAGGTTTCTTAGTGTGTTCCCAAGCATTATCTAGAAAAGATGAAATGCAAAATGGTTTCAGGGACACTTGGCAGCCATTTGGAATGCTGAAATCAAACTGAATCACTACCTTGCTCCTTGCATGCAGTATGTTCCAGATGGATCAAAGATTGAAACATGAAAAATGAAGCCGTAAAATACATAGGAGAATTCCTATACAATATCAATGTGGGAAAAGGCTTTTTAAGTTTGATACAAATCCCAGAGGCTATAGAAGAAAGAATTGCTACGTTTTAATGAATAAAAATGAAAAAAAATTCTGCTTGCAAAGAAATAATAAAGTCAAAAGACAAGCGACAAATTGAGAAAAAAGCTGTTTATAACACATATCCCACAGAGTTTATTTCCTTAATATAAAAAGAGTTCCGGGGCTTCCCTGGTGGCGCAGTGGTTGAGAGTCCGCCTGCCGATGCAGGGGACGCGGGTTCATGCCCCGGTCCGGGAAGATCCCACATGCCGCGGAGCGGCTGGGCCCGTGAGCCATGGCCGCTGAGCCTGCGCGTCCGGAGCCTGTGCTCCGCAACGGGAGAGGCCACGGCAGTAAGAGGCCCACGTACTGCAAAAAAACCAAAAAAAAAAAAAAAACAAACAAAAAAAAGAGTTCCTACACATTAATAAGAAAAAGGATCAATAGAAAAATAGGCAAAGGGTATTAACAGATAATTTATAGAAAAAGAAATACAGACGACTTGTGAACATATGAAAAGTTGTTCAATCACCTTTAAAATAAGAGAAACACAAATTAAAACTGACAATCAGATTGGCAAAGATCCAAAAGTTTTTTAACACCTTGTGTAGGTGAAGATATTAGGAAGCAGGAAATTGATGGTGCAAGTGTAAATTGGTACAACTTCTAGAAAGGGCAGATTAAATTAGACACAACAACTTCATTTCTAGAAGTTAATCATATAGATATGTCAAATTTGTAAATTGTTACAAGTAGAAAGACATTCACTGTAGTATTTTTTCTAATAGCAAAATGTTGGAAGCAACCTGTCTATCAAAATGGACTGGTTAAGTACTGTGCAGCCGTAAAAACAAGAAAGCAGCTCTATGCAGATATGAAACCATCTTAAAGACACATCATTAAAAATGTAATGTTCAGGGCTTCCTTGGTGGCGCAGTGGTTGGGAGTCCGCCTGCCGATGCAGGGGATGCGGGTTCGGGCCCTGGTCTGGGAAGATCCCACATGCTGCAGAGCAACTAAGCCCGTGTGCCACAACTACTGAGCCTGTGCTCTAGAGCCCGTGTGCCACAACTACTGAAGCCCATGCACCTAGAGCTTGTGCTCCTCAACAAGAGAAGCCACTGCAGTGAGAAACCTGTGCACCGCAATGAAGAGTAGCCTCCGCTTGCCACAACTAGAGAAAGCCTGCTCACAGCAACAAAGACTCAATGCAGCCAAAAATAAATAAATAAAATAAATAAATTTATTTTAAAAAATGTAATTTGCAGGGCGGGATACTGATATTTAAATGGATATATTCAAT
The DNA here is from genome assembly GCF_949774975.1 of Lagenorhynchus albirostris. Taxonomy (NCBI): domain Eukaryota; kingdom Metazoa; phylum Chordata; class Mammalia; order Artiodactyla; family Delphinidae; genus Lagenorhynchus; species Lagenorhynchus albirostris. The sequence goes on along the minus strand of NC_083107.1, from coordinate 50,250,391 downwards.
GCTTATGTTTTCATGGAATATCTCTTAAAGATAGTGGTTGGTTGGGTTGCCTCTAAGTAGAGAAGTAGGATGTGCGTGGGTAGGTGGGTGGAAGACTTACTTTCATTACAAATCCTTTTGCCCTTTTTGAATGTTCTTCCATGTACATATCTTATCTATTAAAATGCTGCAATTATTTATTAAAAATAAGAGATGTCCTATAACTAGGCTAGTGAATATCTGAGCATTGGTAGTTCTTTCCCGAAAAGGACATTATTGGGTACATGGAGGAAAAGCAAGGTAGTCCAAGGCTTAAATATAAGGTTATCCTTTGGGAATAAGACTATCACTCTAACAGTGATCTATGAATGGTTGCCGAAAAGTTTCTGAACTATCCAAATCTAAGTCAGGGTCTAACCTCAGGAGAACCCAAAAATCTAAAGTCGAAGCCTATTTAGCTGTATTGCAGTTATCTGTTCAAAGGAAGACTGATCTGATAGATGGGACCTGGTCAGCATGAGGTCTAGAAAAGGGAGGCCAAAGAGTAGAATTTGACAATATTCATCTAGTACTTACTAAGGGAGAAGATGTTCTCTGGAGTGTATGGTTGTATCTTTTAGTTTTCCTATAAAACTAGTAACTGTCATTTAAATGATCTTTGAGTAGTGGCTAAGAACATGGCCTTTGAAGATAAACAGACCTGGGTTCAAATGTGGTTCTTTTTTATCATCTGGGTGATTTTAGAAAAATGCCAATTCTCTGAGCCTCAGTTCACGTACAGGTAAAATGGAGATAATAATTGTTACCTGAATGCTGCTGTGGATTAAAGAAAATAACAGAAAAAGTCCAGTACAGTGGCCAGTATGTAGTTGGTGCTCACTGAATAGTAACTATTATTTTCATTTACCTGCCTTTATAATCTCTAAAACTTAAGGTCCTGAAGATCGATTAACAATTGAAACAAATAAAATGGAGTCAAATGTATAGGATATTGTCGTTAACAAGATAAACATAGCCTTCTAGGCAGGGTCTCAGAAGCTTAGAGAGGCTCCAGGACATTTCTCTCTCCCTTTTGTTCGTTTATTTATTTATTTTTTGAGGCTCTTGGTATATATAAAATAAAAGAAAAATTCCAAAACTGGGTTTCAAAAATTGTTTTAAATGCTGTTTATGTTAAATGTATTATTCACATAATAATAATATTTGAAACATTAATGTACAGTGCACCACAGGCAGGACATGTGGTAGATGAAAGTTTTACGATGAACGTCTTCCTCTTCTGGTCACTGTGCATCTCAGGGACTGGATGGATGACCTCCTTTGATGAGAACATCAAACATCTGTAGTTGAAGCTCTTCATGAATGTGAGAACCAGCCAAATGGCTGTCCTGAATCCCCAGCCCCAGTGAAAGGCCCTGTTCTAAGGAGTAGGCAGAATAGGCAGGCAAACCCCTCTAATGGGCTGCGAAAGACAGACACATTTCTCTCTTCCAGTTGCTCAGCGTTTCTAACTTGCCAATGACAAAAGCCAGCGTTTGTGTCTTGTGTCTTCATCTCAGCTGGCGTGACAGTCTTTAACACTAATCTGGGCGGGCTGCCATATTTGGAGACCTGGATAATACCCTTGTAACGCAGGGAAAACTCACTTCACTCACATTTCCCTGTATCATGGGGAGCCGCTTCAGGCCAGTTTAAATCAAGAAATGATACAGTTAAAAGACTTTTTAAGAATCAGGAAATAGCTCCTAAGTGGGGTCTTCAGTTGGATACCAAAGAGAAATGGCCCATTTTCTCCCTGGTTGAGTGAGCTTTTGCTGCTGACCTATAAATTCTACACTATTTCAAAGTTACTGGCTGGGAAATTAATGGAAACTGAGCTGGGAATTTTTTCTTTCTTACTCTTATGTGTGATGCCTTATTTAAAATAATTCAGACTCAAAGTGAATTCCTAGCAAATGGTGCTCTGGCTGCTATTGAATTTACTGATGATGAATCCATGATCCCCGCTTTTTATGTATGACATCGCTGATGTGGTGATTTTTTTTTTTAAAGCTCCACGGTGAGACTTTCTTAAAATTCACCTCTTCCATTTGCTCCATAGTGCTATCAGGGATTTCAGGCTAAGATACTATTTAGCAAGTTAATTTACCATGTTGAGATTTTACAACAAAGTTTTGCAAAACCATTAAGTAAACCATACTTATTTCTTATATATTGGGATTTTTTGATGTGCTAAGATTTTATATAAATTTTTATTTATCTTGATGAAAGTCAGATAAATAAATGTTCCTATTGTGCCTAATAACTCAACTCCTTGCTTTCACAAGGCCAGAGCAAGGCTGAAAGGAAATTCATCTCAAAGCTATTAAGAAAAGCCAGATAGAAAGGGAGCATAAAAATAAAATGAACTATGCTGAAAGGGCCAGACCCTCTTCCAGACTGCTCTACATCATCTCATACCCAGATGCAACAAAGATTTAGAGTTCTAAACAGAACTCAAAAATAGAAAGAAATGATGTGGGATGGTCTGAGAAAGGGATCAATCTATCCTGTGTTCACAGGAGACACAGGGAGAAAAAGAAATTATTTGGCAAAAAAGTCTCAACAGATTAAACCAGAAATAACATGTCCCACCCCCAAACTGCCACCATGGTCCCCATTTGAATACACCTCAAAAGCAGCCCTTGTTTCCACTGCTCAGTTTCCTGCCCAGGCTTGCAAGGGGACAAAACAAAGGAAGTGAAGAAACCACCTGGGTGCCTCCTCCCTGGTACTCAGGGGATTGGTTGGTTCTAGCTTCTAAGTTGTCACTGAAGCCCCTGGTGGCCAGACTATGAAAAAATTCTGACCAGTGATTTGGACCTTGAGGGTTTCCTCTAATAACCCACCTTCAGTGACTTTTAAAGTTCCTACAACTGCACAGCTCAGAGCTTGATGTCAGTCTGCTTCCTGTATCATTTTTTAGATGCCTGCATGTCTTACCTTTCCATCCAGTAGGAAGACCTTGTGAACTCCTGAAAAACCTCGGTTTTTATTCCTACCTACCTAATGCAATTTCCTTCACTGCAATGTTTTTCTCATTTTAGTGGGTCCAAATCCTGTCCATCCCTCAAAGACCAGCTAAAGCTATTTCCAATTTGAGAAACTTTCTGTAGCAGCCTTAGTCATTCTTCGTGGCCACCTTCTTCCTATGTTTGGAGGATCACCCTTATAAGGCACTGTCCACTGTCCACTACAACCCTGACAATGCCAGGTGCACACTTTCCCAGCCTCCTTTGTAGATGAGGTGTGGCCATGTGACCTAGGCTCTCCCAGTGAAATGCCCCCACCCCAAACTAGCCATGAGAAGAGCAGGGACCATTCAGAATACATTCTGGTGGCCACTGGGGGCTGCAGCAGTGGCAGATACTGGCTTCCAGAGACAGTAATGTCTGTGCTCCTCGTAGCTGAATTCTGTGTTGGTCGTGTCCTCTGGGCAAGCAACATAGTCTGTCCCCAGTAGCAATGGTCGTGATGTATTTGCCATTACAGTTACCTGAATAATTTGGAGCATTTTTTTTCCTGCCTCTACAACCTCTAAACCTAGTTCTGCAGTCTCCCAGAGATTCTGTAAGCTACCCACTAATTTCTTTTTTTTTTTTAGCCACTTTACATGGCTTGCAGGATCTCAGTTCCCCGACCAGGGATTGAACTTGGGCCACGGCAGTGAAAGCCCAGAATCCTAACCACTAGGCCACTAGGAAACTCCCCCAACTAGTTTTTGTTTTTGTTTTACAGTTTTATTGAGATATAATTCACATACCATACAATTCACCCATTTAAAATGTACAATTAAATGTTTTAAAGTAAATTCACAGGACTGTGCAATGATCACCACAATCTAATTTTAGAACATTTTTCTCCTCTAAAAAAACCCTCATATCCATTATCAGTCACTTTCCATTCCTCCCCCTACTTTGAGATGTAGGCAACCACTTATCTATTTTATATGTTTATAGATTTCCCTATTCTGGACATTTCATATAAATGGAATCATACAACATGTGATTTTGAGGACTGGCTTTTTTCACTTGGTATTACATTTTCAAGATTCATCCATGTTGTAATGGATGAATCCACGTATAGGTAGTTCATTCCTTTTTATTGTTGAATAATACTCCATTGTATGTATATCCCACGTTTTATTTATTCACTCCTCTGTTGATGGATATTTGAATTGTTTCTACTTTTTGGCTATTATAAATAATGCTTTTATGAACATTCATGTGCAAGTTTTTGTGTAGATGTTATATATTCATTTCTCTTGGGTATATTCCTAGGAGTGGAATTGCTGGTATGGTAACTATGGTAACTACGATTAAGCTTTTGAGGAACTGCTAAACTGTTTTCTAGAGTGGCTGCACCATTTTGCAATGTGTGAAAGTTCTAATTTCTCCACATCTTTACCAAATAATCTTTGTTATTATCTGTCATTTTGATCATAGCCATTCCGGTGAGTATAAAATGATATGTCACTGCGGTTTTGCCCACTAGCTGTTAACTAAATTCTTTTGCTTAAATCTAGTTTCTTGCAAGTAGAACCCTGGCTGATCCATTCCTTATTCAGCCTACTCTGGCCTGTCCTATCTCTGAGCTGTACTACACAATTGAGCATTTGTCCATTTTCTGGATACAAGATCCTTTCCTCCTCTCCTAGGCTGTAATCTACTGGAGGTCAGAAAGCCCATCATCTACTTCTGTGTCTCTCCTGTAGTGACTAGCCTGAAGCTCAGCACTTACGAAGCTTTAAGCAAATACTTGTTATTGAAAGATTGTTGATTGGTTCATTACAAGTTCCTTGCTTACCATACAATTCCAGAAACGTGTCTTTCATTCTCTCATTAAGGAGACTCAGTTAAGGAGACGTGTAGCAGGTGCTGGGGACATGGATTTTGGAGATTGGTCAGATTTGGGTTCTAATTCTATTTTTGCTGAATACTAGCTGTGGGACCCAAGGGCCAGTTAATTAACCTGTCTGAGCTTTGGCTTTCCTATTTACAAAGAGAGATAATAACAGATATCAGATAACTGTTATGAGGGTTAAGCTACATCCTGTATGTAAAACAATAGAACAGTGGTGCATGGAAATTGTTCAATAAATATTAGTTTCGTCTGTACCCACGCATTACCTTCCAAATCCCTCCCCCAGTAATCTGGCTTAGAGATGCATCTAGTTACGTTTGCTGTTTTATAATTTTACCAGGAAGATGGAGCAAGCCTGCTGCTTACATGTCTTAAGTCATGTTCTTACAAATGAGTATTATGTTGCTAGGCTAAGGCAATGGAAATCAGGAAAGAAGCGAAAGATGTTGCCCAAACTCCATTTTGAGAGTAGAGAGCTGTTGAATTTAGAGAGGTCAATTATGAAGTTGCCACTGAGAAGGCAGGAACAGGATGCAAGAGATGCCTGGGCTCTGCTGTTTACATGTCCTGTTTCCCCAAAGGACTCTTTTTTTGGGTTATGACCACATAGGCATAGAATCTTTTTGAAGTGAAGTTGATGTTTATTTCAGATGACCTATTTCTAGGGGCATTCTCGGCTCTGACTGGAAGAAGCCATGTGTACACCACAGGCTGAAGGATTAATCATGGGGGAGGCTGGCATGAATGTTGGTGTGTTATGGGAAGATCGTTGTCTGTGGCAGCTGTCTTTATCCTTAGTACATTCAAAGAAAGCTTCCATCCTGGAGGGCTTAAAATAAAGCACCTAACTGAGTGAAACACTTTGTAACATGGTTGTGAGGGGTTGCGCTGACATCTGTATGATAAACTAACAGGAGGTGAATCTGTTTTTTGCATGAACCTTACCTGGAGAATATAACTTGCCATTTATTCAGCTAGTTATTCAGAATATAACTTGCCATTTATTAATTTTTAAAATCTTTTACTAGGTGATTTAAATTACTTTAGCAGAAGTCAAAGTCTTGCTACAGATTCCTTAGTGAGAGCTCAGATGCCAAATAAATCTGGAAGGGTTAAAAAGACTGATATTTTCTATAAATGTGTAAATTGTTGAGTGCATGGCCTTTGTGAGAGTGAGTTTTAGTAGTGATCAGAGGGAGGTGATCACAAGGGAACCAGATTCCTAAACAAGACACATTATAGAGGAGAAAATGACATGTATAAAGGGGAGGCTATAGACACAGAAATTAACTTCTTGGTTTTCCCAAAGTGAACCTTATCTGGCTTCATTCAGTCATTCAACAAACACTTAGTGAGCATTTACTATAGATTAGGTTCTGTGCTGGGAACTTGGATGATAAGGCAGGGTCTTTATTGGAAGATCCTTTATGCTGTATATAGTTCTGAGCCCAATATACCTCCTTCAGCTTGGATCTTGGAGCTGAGGAGCCTGAACTCTAACCTAGTTCAGCTTAGTTGCAGTCAAATGATAGACTCGTGAGCATGAGAATAGGGAATGTTATTGTAAGCATCTGATTTGGGGGATAGTTTGTTACATGGTATCATTGTGACAATAGCTAACTAATACATCATGATAAGTTTGGGCTGTCTTCTAAGAGCATTAGGGAGCCACTGAATAATTTTAATCAAGGGAGAGGTTGATAACCTTTGGATTTTAGAATGATCTCTCTGGCTACAGCAGATTCAAAGATGGCCATTACTCCTTTAGCTTGGGCAGCAGAATGAGAGCAGTAGTCAAGCCTTAAGCAGCTGCTGGTCTAAAGATAATGAGAGCCAACTAGAGCATATCTGAACCAACCTATAGCTTCAAGCCTAAAGAATGGATTAAAGGTAGCAAGACTAGACTCAGGGAGACCAACAAGAAGACTATTGCAATCACGTAGGCTTGAACTTGGGAAGTGACAGTAAAGGAGAGAGAGTGAGCTAAGTGGTAGAATTGATTGGTCTTGGTGACTGTTTGATAGCACATGAGAATTTCAGGAGACTAACGTTAAGGGTGATTTGGTTGGTCAACAGGGTAGATGAGACTATCCTTCACTCAGAAGAAAACACAGTTTTTCAGGGGAAGATGGCAGCAGAGGCAGACGGGCAGGTTCATTTAAAATATACTGAATTTGTGTGTTCAAGTTATGTCCAAGATACAAATAGAACTCCAAGAATGGGTGGTGTAAGAAGCCTTCAATTAATGAAAAACAAAAACAAACAAAACCCTTAAACCAGCCTTTCCACTGAAAATGGAAGTAAAGAAAAGTCTCAAAAAAGATGAGTACAATGAGATGTTGAAAATTTTATTTTCCAGAATCCCAAAGAGCTGGAGACTGGGCAGACTGGCCAGAGTCACCTCAAGAAAGAAGCATTAGGAAGTGAGTTACATTTCACTGGCCCATGGTGTTGAAGGTCATAGGTCAAGAGCAGGGGCTTTGGATGGCTCTGAGATAGGAAATTGGGTATAAGATCACTGTACTGGGAAAAAGCAGTATGTGATACCTCCCCATAACTCCTTAGGCCTTCAGTGAAGTTATGAAATTCACAAAACCACAACTATAATAGGATTTCCTGTGGAAAACAGTGAAGGGGCCAAGGTGAGCATCCTGGCTGTCAAAGACTCCTTAGAGACAAAACACAGAGTGCAAAAGGAATAGATAAGGCAAAAGCAATTAAGTGTTGCATTTGCATAATCCTTAAGGATGGTCTCTAGGCTCATACAGGTAGAGAAATTGAGGGTTTAGCGTTTAGGTCAAGTTACTTAAGTCTCTGATGGCCAAAGGGACACCCAAAGTCACATCTTAATTACATAAGTTTCTTGGGGAGGGGATTTGGGTGGGGTTGAACAGAGCAATTTTGTTGAGGTTGTTATCATCTTATGACACACACACATATTTGTATATATATACGCATGTGTGTATATATATGTGTATGTATGTATATATATGTATATATATGTATATATATATATATATATTTTTTTTTTCCAGTTAAGTGGGAGGCAAAGTCATTTACTATGAGTTCTGGGGGTGGTGGCAAGGCTGGGGGTTTGAGGAGATTGGTGATGGTGAATTCTACAGGGCTGTGTGATTAATTATCCTCAGAGGAGCTCCATATTTAAGGTGCAGGGGCCCTGGAGGCAGAAGGTTGGCTTACTGAATTTGGAGTTTCACCAGGTGGGTTTAACAGAGAATAAACAAGAATGGGGATTGTGCAAATCAGAAAAAGAGGGATTTGATCGATGGATCACTTATGGACCTTCTCCATGTTGGGGGAGACTGCAAGGGAAATTCCAGATTTATAAATATATAAATTAGGACAGGGTCTTTATTTCAAGTCAAGTTTATCTGACCAAGAGTTCTTTTTTTTTTCCTTAAATCCCTACTGGATATTTAATTTCACAACCTACAAACTCATATTAAACTTTAAATGTGAAGTAAACAATAAGTCGGTAAAATCTCATTTTTCTCTAATTTTTGTAACTATGTGATTTGTGTAAAGTGAGGCACACCTGTGCCCAGACTTTACAGAAAGCTTATAAAGACATTATGTCAGGGACTTTCCTGGTGGCTCAGTGGTTAAGAATCCGCCTGCCAGTGCAGGGGACACGGGTTCAATCCCTGGTCTGGGAAGACCCCACATGCCGCAGAGCAACTAAGTCCGTGCGCCACAACTACAGAGCCTGAGCTCTAGAGCCTGTGAGCCACAACTACTGAAGCCCACGCGACTAGAGCTTGTCCTCCATAAGAGAAGCCACCACAATGAGAAGCCCATGCACTGCAAGGAAGAGTAGCCCCTGCTCACCACAACTAGAGAAAGCCCGCGCACGACAACAAAGACCCAATGCAGCCAAAAAAATTAAATAAATTTTAAAAAAGATATTATGTCACATAATTTAAAAAAATAATAATAACAACAACCTTCTCATCTACCAGCAAAGCAGAGAGCAGCAAGTATTGTCATCTCCATATTGCTGGTGGGAAACTGAAGCATGGTGAGACTGCACAACTTCTTCAAGGGTTCTTTGTATTCCAGAGCATCCCGGTTTCTGAATATGTGGTATATCATATAAACTTCCAAACAGGAGCAGTGAATAAATAAGCTATCATTTATTAATATATATGGAGCCTTTGTGTCATACTTAGCCTACAGTGAATGCTATAAATTATTAAAATGAAGATGTGCAATCTACACTCCTGGACTTCAAACTCCTATAATCTGATTAGAGAGATCAAAACTCAACATACTAAAAGTTTGCAAAGAATATTAGAGATAAATAACAACTTGAGACAATGACAGGAAAAATACTGAGGCATGTGTGAGGTGACCAGTGAATGAAATAGACAGTAAATTGGAGGGAAGAGAAAAGGAGAAGTTAGACTGGGCTGGAGTTGACAGAGAATACTTCATGTAGGGGTGGGAATTTAACTGGACCTTGAGGAATGGGTAGTGGTTGGAGAGTCATCATTATCATCTTGCTTATGTAAGAGCAGTTGTATAAATACGAACCCTCACGAATCTCCTTTTGAAAGGGCACTTTCAGACAGAAACCTGAAAAGAATTCCTTTTTTTAAAAAATATAAATTTATTTATTTATTTTTGTCTGGGCTGGGTCTTCGTTGCTGGGTGCAGGCTTTCTCTAGTTGCGGCGAGTGGGGACTACTCTTCGTTGGCATGTGTGGGCTGCTCATTGCAGTGGCTTCTCTTGTTGTGGGGCAAGGGCTCTAGGCGTGGGCTTCAAATTGTGGCGCACGGGCTTAGTTGCTCCACGGCATGTGGGATCTTCCCAGACCAGGGCTCGAACCAGTGTCCTCTACAATGGCAGGTAGATTCTTAATCACTGCACCACCAGGGAAGTCCTGAAAAGGATTCCTTTTGAGTAAGTGACAAGAGGAGGAGGAGAGGGGAGAAAATAAACTGAAGACTAACTTTATTAAAATCCCATTTCCCCCACCTCCCTGCGAACTGGCTCTGCTAGATTAGATTGAGTTTCCTTAGGATTCTTATTACCTCATACCTCACCTGTGCCTAAAATCTCTGAACTTGTGACATTCATGGGTGAACCCTCCATCTGCCTTTGTTTTTGATGCTCTATTATGTTTTGTTCCTCCATGAAGAAAAAGTAAGAGAATGCTTTTCCAAAGCTTAGTGGTTTTCCAGAATGTTCACTTCAGTTTTCTGAAGCATTCTCCTTGGGTTGGCAAACACCGTGGCCTGGATAGAATCACAGCAGCGCGAGGTGCTGCTACTCCTCACTTCTCAGTTAGAAAGCTGGTGGTCAAGGGTTCTGAGAACACAGAACCCTCCATCTGAAGACTGGATGGTCAACTGATGGGGATAAAAAGGTCATTGAATAGTGACTATCACTAGAATCCTGTGAACTCTTACTGGGTACTTTCCCGGCAGCAGACTCACGTTGGAACAACTCTTCAAGAATGTGTCCTTATAGCACAGGGAATTATATTCAGTATCATGTAATAACCTATAATGGAAAATAACCTGAAAAAGAATCTATCTATATCTATCTATCTATCTATCTATCTATCTATCTATCTATCTATCTATCTATCTATATCTGAATCACTTTGTAGTATACCTGAAACTAATAACAATATTGTAAATCCACTATACATCAATAAAATTTTAAAATAGATAGATAAATAAATAAATAGAATGGGCCCTTAACATCTGTGACCTGAATCTAGCAAGCTCTGAACTTGTCCATTCCCTTATAGGTTTCCCTCAAATACACACCCACACATTTATTCCTTTGCACAAAAACCCCATTCTCTTATTTTCTCCTACAATGAAGTTAGGGGAACCATAAAGAAGAGCTTATTTGTTCATTAAATGCAAGCATTCAGCAATCTAAAGCTCTATACTTAGAAATACAGTTGACTTTTGGTCAAGAAGAGGACCAAGAAAACATGGGAAATCCTCTTTCCACTCCTAACACATAAAATTTCTAGATACGAAAAACATTTTTTTTGAGTCCATAGCTGAACTTGTAAGAAATAGAAATTTCCAGGTGTCAGAAATTAAGGGAGAATCCACAGAGGTCAGTGCTACTTATGTTTTATGAGCAATCCCAGCACCTTAGAGTATGGATTTTAACAGGTGGAAAGGGTGGCGGTCCAGTCTTTAGGTCTCCTGTGCATTGCGTAAGTTGTAGCTGGGCTCCTTACAGAGAATGGGCCAGGCTCCCTTTTTTATTTTTTATAAATTTATTTATTTTTATTTTTGGCTGCATTGGGTCTTTGTTGTTGTGCGTGGGCTTTCTGTAGTTGCAGCGAGTGAGGGCTACTCTTCGATATAGTGCGCGGGCTTCTCATTGTGGTGGCTTCTCTTGTTGCAGAGCACGGGCTCTGGGCACGTGGCTTCAGTAGTTGTGGCTCATGGGCTTAGTTGCTCCACGGCATGTGGGATCTTTTGGGACCAGGGATTGAACCTGTGTCCCCTGCATTGGCAGGCAGATTCTTAACCACTGAGCCACCAGGGAAGTCCCGAGGCTCCCATTTTTGACCATGAATGTCAAAAGAGTCAGCTAAGAGAAATAAAGACCCTTATCCTGTGCTGCCTATGCAGACTCAAATTCTCACAATAACCTCATCATAGAGAAGCCCTGTGCCAAGAATTTAAATTAAATATTTATGTGAAATCAGTGAATCCCATAGAACCCCCAGCAGATGCAGCCATGGAAAAGCTTGATGGGGTCTTATCCACAATCCAGGACACAATGCGAAAGAGACTTTAAGTATGCTTTCAAATGTTCAAAAAAAGAGAGGAAGGAATAGAATTTGTAAGGTAAGAACAGGACATATTTTTTTTAAAAAGAAGGATTTGAAAGAAAATCATGTAGTATAGTAGCTTGCATTTTCCAAAATCATTGCCCATAGATGCCTCAACAATATTTCCCATCCCACATGCTTTTCTCTTACAATGTGTCTTTTATACTCTTTCCATCGAGAGATGGGGTCTATGTCCCTTTCCTTGAGGGACATGATTGTGACTCACTTGTAACTAATAGAATGTGGTATAGGTGGTGCTGTGTGACTTCTTGAGGCTACATCAGAAATGTGAGGCAATTTTTGCTTTGTTGACGGGATCATTTGTGCTTAGTCCTGAGTTGCCGTGTAAGGAGTTCAACTGCCCAGGAATTGTCAGGCCTATACAAAATGACTATATGCAGAGGTCTTGAGACAACATAAAGAAAGAGAGCTATCTGGCTATCCACAACTTCTCCAACCCTCTGCTCTTCTAGCTCTAACCACTGTCTGAATGCAACTTCCTAAGAGACCCTAAGCCAGAACCTCTAACTGAGCCCTATCTGAATTCCTAATCCACAAAATCATGAGCAAAATAAAAGGTTGTTTTAAGATGCTAAGTTTTGAGATAATTTGTTATGTAGCAATAAATAATTGGAACATACAGATATTCTAGGAGTCGAAATATCGAGAAAACATTGAGAAAACCAGATTAAATAGCAGTTTAGATTAGCTGAAGAGAAAATTACAGAATTAGCAGATAAATGTAAAGAAATCATACAGAATGCACGACACAGAGAGGAAAAACAGAAAAATCAAAAGGGAAATTAGAAGACATGGAGGTTGAAATAAGAGGTTGTACCATATATCTAGTAGGGATTGCAGAGACAGAAAATAGAAAAAAGAGAGGTGCAAATATGTGAAGTGATAATGGTTGAAAAATTTCCAGAATTGAAGATAGACATGAGTCCTCAGGTAGAGAGAGACAGAGAGACAGAGAGAGAGAAGGATTATCTTTAAAAAGCTGGCTTACATGGTAAGTCTAAAATCTGCAGAATAGGCTGGCAGGCTGGAGACCCAGGGGAGTTGCAGTTTGATCCATCTACTGGCAGAATTCCTTCTTGCTCAGGGGAGGTCAGTCTTTGTTCCATTAAGACCTTCAACTTATTTGGGTAAGGCTCACCTACATTATGGAAATTAATCTGCTTAACTCAAAGTCCTTCAATTTAAATGTCAATCTCATCCACAAACACCTTCACAGGAATATCCAGAATAATGTTCAGCCAAAAATCTGGACACTATGGTCCAGCCAAGTTGACACATAAAATTAACAATCACACTATCCTTTTATGTGCAATTCATTTGTGTCTTGGAATCTAAACTGTTTCTTTTAGACTACATATTGTTGCTTTTTCTCTGAGTCTGACACTCTCTGCTTTTGGACTGGAGCATTTAGTCTATTCACATTTAACATATTATTTGACATGGTTGGATTTACATATCTGCCTTCAATATATCTCATGGCTTTTTTGTTCCTGTGTACCTTTATTGTATTTTTTGTGTCAAACAAACATTTTGGTATTACACTTTCATTTCTCTTTTGATTTTTTAACACTATTTTTAAAGCTTTTTGTTGTTGCTGTTGTTGTTGCTCTAGGGATTATAGTGTACATCTTAATCATCACAATCTACTTCAGGTTAATACTAACTTAATTCCAGGAAATTATATCAACTTTGTTCCAATATAACTCCATTTCCATCTCCTTCCTATATCATTGTCATGTATATTATTTCTGCATCCTTTGCACTATTTATAGAACAAAATAAAGGACACATACTAATTATTTGTGTATCCTCATTGTCATATATTTTAATGTATGTGTTATAAACCCAATAATATAGAGTTATAATTACTATTTTATACAATCATGTTTTAAAACAAATTAAGAGAAGAAAAGAGAAAATATATTCATGAGCTATATTTTATATATTTATAAATATATATTTCTTAAATATTATACTTATTTATCTGTTTTATTTACCCACATATTTATCATTTCTGTGCTCATTTCTCCCTATGGACTTGATTTACTATCTGGTATTATTTCCTTTCAGCCTGAAGGACTTCCTTTAGTATTTCTTGTATGACAGTTTGACTAGTAACACATTCTCTGAATTGTTGATCATTGGAAATGTCCTTATTTTTAGTTTTGATTGATATAGACGTAGAGAATGGACTTGAGGACATGGGGAGGGGGAAGGGTAAGCTGAGAGGAAGTGAGAGAGTGGCATGGACATATATACACTACCAAATGTAAAATAGATAGCTAGTGGGAAGCAGCCGCATAGCACAGGGAGATCAGCTCGGTGCTTTGTGACCACCTAGAGGGGTGGGATAGAGAGGGTGGGAGAGAGATGCAAGGGGATACATGTATACGTATAGCTAATTCACTTTGTTATACAGCAGCAACTAACACAACAATGTAAAGCAATTATACCTCAATAAAGATGTTAAAAAAATAGAATTCTTGATTAAAAGGTTTTTCTCGCAGCATTTTGAATATGTCACTCTGCTGCTTTCTGGCCTCTATTATTTCTGATGCAAAATCAGCTATTATTTACATTTTTGTTCCCTTGTATGAGTCATTTTTCTCTTACTGATTTCAAGAATTTCCTTTTTTTTGGCTTTCAACTTTTTGACTATGATGTGTCTAGGAGTGGATTTCTTTAAGTTTATCACACTTGGGGTTTGTTGAATTTCTTGGATTTGAAGATTAATGTTTGTCATCAAATTTGGAGAATAGCTATTATTTCTTCAAGTGTTTTTTCTAACTCTTTGTCTTCTCACCTTCTGGTGCTCCTATATTATGGCTAGTGGGTATGCTTGATGCTGTCCCACAGGTCTTTGAAGCTCTCTATATTTTTATTTTTCTTCATTCTTTTTTTTCTCTATTATTCATATTGGAACATTTCTAATAATCTATCATCCAGTTCACTGATTTGCTCTTTTGCCAACTCATATCTGATGCTGAGCCCATTAAGGCCGCACATTTCATTTTAGATTTTGTACTTTTCAACTCTAGAATTTCCATTTGGGTCTTTTATATGGTTTCCATTTCTTTATTGAAATTCCTTGTTTATTAGCTATGTTAATATTTTCTTTTAATTCTTTGACCATAGTTTCTTTAATTATTTGAATATATTTATAATAGCTGCTTTGAAGTCTTGTTTGCTCAATCCAACATCTGGGCTCACTGAGTTAGTTTCTATTACTGACTTTTTCCTGAATGTAAATCACACTTTACTGTTTCTTGGCATTTCTCATAACTTTTGGTTGACAGTCAGGCATTTTCAGTAATACATGGTAGCAAGTCTGTAGTCCAGTTTTTTTCCCCTGATTTTTAAAAAATTTGTCTGAACTTAAATAGTGGAATCTTTCACCCTCAGGGGTTGCAGGCCACTGCTAATGTCTCTGCCCAGATTCTTATTCTTGTTTTTATTTTTTATCCTAGCTTAACTAGAGGTCATCCCTGTGTCAGCATAGCCTAGTCATCAGCCAATAATTTGAGCAGAGATTTTGCTTTAACACCTTGGGCTTTAACCCTCCCCTCTACTGGACTATCTATGTGTAGATTGAGGAGTGAGTTCATTCAAAGTTTAGCTAGTTCTCCTACACTGTTGGTGGGAATGTAAATTGGTACAGCCACTGTGGAGAATAGTATGGATGTTCCTTAAAAAACTAAAAATAGAGCTACCACATAACCCAGCAATCCCACTCCTAGGCATATATCCATGGAAAACCATAATTTGAAAGGATGCATGCACCCTGATGTTCGTTGCAGCGCTATTTACAATAACCAGGACATGGAAACAACCTAAATATCCATCGACAGAGGAATGGATAAAGAAGATGTGGTATACAGATACAATGGAATATTATTCAGCCATAAAAAGGAATGAAATAGTGCCATTTGCAGAGATGTGGATGGACCTAGGGACTGTCATACAGAGTGAAGTAAGTCAGAAAGAGAAAAACAAATATTGTATAATATTGCTTATATGTGGAATCTAGAAAAGTGGTAGAGATGAACTTATTTGCAAAGCAGAAATAGAGTCACAGGTGTAGAGAACAACCTTATGGTTACCAAGGGGGGAAAGGCAGGTGGGATGAACTGGGAGATTGGGATTGACATAAATACACTACTGTGTATAAAATAGGTAACTAATGAGAACCCACTGTAGAGCACAGGGAACTCTACTCAAAGCTCTGTGGTGACCTAAATGGGAAGGAAATCTCAAAAAGAGTGGATATATGTATATGTATGACTGATTCAGTTTGCCGTACAGCAAGAAAATAATACAACATTGTAAATCAACTATACTCCAATAAAAATTAATTTAAAAAATACACACCAAAACAAAACAAAGTTTAGCTAGTTCTCAAGTATGCCTAGGATTTTACTTTCCACTGAGCTCTCTTGAGTTTCCCCTGGCACACATGTAGTTTTCCAGTCAGCCAGGGACAGATGAAGAGCTAATCTAGCTCTTCTATGGCTCTGTTATGTTCAAGATCTCCTTGTTAAATTTCTACCTGGTCTGGCTGCTTGCCCCAGCTGTGATCACAAACTCAGACTAGCAAAGTTGTGAGTTTTACCTGTTTATTTTCTACCAATTTTTCTTTTTTAACTGACAAGGTTGTCATGGCTTTTTGCTTCCTGCCCCAAGTCTAGTCTTGCCCCTTGGCAGCAAAGCTGCTTGTTTTTACAACTAGCTTAACCTTTTAAAAACTATCGATCTCAGTAACTAACCTGGGGGCAGGACAAGGCGAATGGACCCACGCAATAAGGCCACAGACTCTTGCTGTTCTTACCTGAAGTTTCAATTTAAAAAAAATTAATAATTGCTTCTCAATGTGGTGTGTGCTTTTGGTCATTCTCCAGGGCCCTGAAATGGTTATTTTTGACAATTTAATCCAGTTTATAATTTTTTGAAGAGAGGATTCACATACCTCTTCATTCTGTCATAACTAGAGGTCCTATCTGCACACTTGGTAATTTTTTATTGGATGCCAGACACTGTAAATTTTATATTGTTTTGCTGGATTTTGTTCTATTTCTTTAACTAATAATGGATTTTGTTCTGAGGTACAGTTAAGTTACCTGGGATCATTTGGCTTATTTTGGGGCTTGCTTTTAAGTTTTATTAGAGCAGGTCGAGAGTAGCCTTTAATCTAGAGCTAACTCAGTGCTACTATTAAGACTTAAAAAAGGGAATCTACCTAATGCCCCATGAATTATGATATGAGGTCTTTCTACTCTGGCTAGTAGGAACACAAACTATCTGCAGATCTGTGAATTGTTTTGCCTACTCCATTCAGGTGGTTCCTTCCCTGGCCTAGGGTAGATTCCTCTTACACATGTACAGATCAGTACTCAGCCAGAGACTTGATGGGATCTCTCTAGACTTTTGAATCTCTCCCTCTCCCTCTCTCTCTTTCTCTCCCCACCATCTCCATCTCCCTTGCCATGTCCATCTCTATCTCTATCTTTGTAATTTTCACTCTTCTCCAGTACTCTGCTCCACAGATTCTAGCCACCCTAACCTCCTCTATCTAGATCTCTGTCTCTGCAACTCATGAGATCGGTTTGGTTAACCCTTCCCAGTGATGTGGACTAGAAACTACCTCTAGGCAGTAAGTTCATGCAAGTAGCAAAGCTGCTGGTTTTTACAACTAGCCTTACCTTTTTAAAGCTACCATTCTCAGTAACTAACCTGGGGGTGGTAGGATGGGAATGGACCCAAGTAAGAAAGCCACAGACTCTAGCTGTTCTTACCTGTCTGAAAAATAGTTTTATGTATATATATATATATATAGAGAGAGAGAGAGATAGATAGATAAATAAATTTGTCCATTTTTCTAATTGCTTAGGGAAGGAGGACAGATCTAGTCTCTGTTATTCCATCTTGGCTGAAAATGAAAGCTGAAGGATTTTAACCAGAAGACATGATTTTATTCATAATTTAAGATTATTATACTTTCTTTGTATTAAATGAGAATAAGATTGGAAAAAGAGAGCTCAATTAAGAGGTTTTAGCAGTTGTGTAAGACAGAGATGATGGTTTTCTGGTCTGAAGAAGTAGTGGTTATTGAAATTTGAAAGAATAGATCTGAGATATATTTTGGACATAAAATGGATAAAATCTGCTGATTACTTGGATGTGGGAGATAGGGGAAAGTGAAGAGACAAGCAAGCCCAACCAGTTTTCATTTCCTTAGTCCTTTTCTAAGTCCATAATTTGGGTTTTCATTCTGCCCTTACCACGCTGTCCTTTGAGACCAATCTCCTTCCCCATTTCTTACTTCCTTCCCTGAAAACAGAAAAATGTGTAATGGTCAATCCTGCGACTATGGAAAAGAGAATTTATTTGTTATATAACTGGTGGGTATTGAAGCCCCAATAGAGACACCTAATTTAGTGGCCCATGTCAAAGAGGTCCTAAGAGTAGAGGAGGACTCGGCAAAATCAAATCAGGCAGGCTATGTAGGATCCACTGTTATTATCCAATCAGCAAGGTTTCAGGCAAAGAAATGAAGATTCAAAACAGGTCTAATAAGACAGAATTCTCCTGTTGGTTGAGGCTCTGGTTGGGGGAAGCTCAGAGCCACATTGTTGGTCCCATCCTGGAGCTGACAGTCATAGCAAGCATAACTTTCCTAGATGTGAGGACTTGTCCTGTTTATCTTTGGAGCCTATGGCATTTGTGTTCAAAAGAAGAGTCTCTTCCTCCAGGAAGACTGACCTTTAGCTGGAGGCTTTCTCTTGTGATATCTTGAAGCATGGGACGGAAAAGGCCAATGAGAGGTAAACCTCTTTGTGTTAACGTTGTGAATGAATTAACCCGGTGGCACCTGAGGACTCCTTTTGCAAATCTCCTTAGTGCCACACAGTTTAACACTGCATTATTCTATAACTGCTTTGTGATATCTGAGTTTTTGAAACTTTAATTGACTACTGTACTCATTTCCCAGGGCTGCTGTTACAAAGTATGACAAACTGGGTGATTTAACAATGGACATTTATTTTCTCATAGTTCTGGAGGCTAGGTTCAAAATCAAGGTGCTTGACAGGGCTATGCTCCATGTTGTTTCATCAAATGAGGAAAGGCTATTCAGGGACTGGCATATTTACCTTATAGAAGCAATTATGAGACATCCTCAAATATAAGGTCATATTTTCTTATGAACTCTGTAGAGGAGATCCCTTCTTGCCTCTTTTAGCTTCTGGTGTTTGCGGGCAATCCTGGCTGTTTCTTGGCTTATAGATGCATCACTCCAATACTGTCTTTGTTGTCACGTGCTAATTTTCTTCCATGTGTCTCGCTCTCTGTATCTCTTCTCTTCTTATAAGGACACCAGTATAACCTATTCTTTTCTTATTTTTAATTATTTTTGTCTGCGTTGGGTCTTTGTTGCTGCACGTGGGTTTTCTTTAGCTACGGCGAGCAGGGGCTACTTTGTTGCAGTGCACGGACTTCTCATTGCAGTGGTTTCCCTTGCTGCGGAGCACAGGCTCTAGGTGCGCAGGCTTCAGTAGTTGTGGCACGCAGGCTCAGTAGTTGTGGCGCACTGGCTTAGTTGCCCTGTGGCATGTGGGATCTTCTGGGACCAGGGCTTGAATCCATGTCCCCTGCATTGGCAGGCGGATTCTTAACCACTGAGCCACCAGGGAAGTCCCAGTACAAACTATTCCTAACTAATTGCTTTTGCAACAATCCTATTTCCAAATAAAGGCACATTCTGAAGTGCTGGGAGTTAGGATTTCTACATATCTTCTTGGGGGACACAATTCAACCCATAACAACCACTCTTTTTTTTTTTTTTTTTTTTTTTGCGGTATGCGGGCCTCTCACTGTTGTGGCCTCTCCCGTTGTGGAGCACAGGCTCCAGAAGCACAGGCTCAGCGGCCATGGCTCACGGGCCTAGCAGCTCCGCGGCACGTGGGATCTTCCCGGACCGGGGCACGAACCTGTGTCCCCCGCATCTGCAGGCAGCCTCTCAACCACTGCGCCACCAGGGAAGCCCCCATAACAACCACTCTTAAGGAAAGGGACTGTGTCTCATACTTTTTTTAAGTGTCCAAGGACACTTAGGACATTCAGCAGAGTTTCCTGCTTTGGGTGGATGTGAAAGAAAATAAAGGACTATGATTTTAAAAGAAATGACACAGATTTTTTTCTAAGGCAGGAAAATGTGCTTATTTGTAATAATATTGAAATAATATTTTGGTATTAATTGATATGTATTCTCCCATAATTCTTATTTATCCTATGGCTTTTCCCCCATTCTTGAGTTACAGATTGTCTTCAGAAAAACCAGAGAACAAGAGTGAAATAGCTCTTTTTCAGTTTTAAAATCTTAGATCCAGGACTTCCCTGATGGCGCAGTGGTTAGGAATCTGCCTGCCAATGCAGGGGACACGGGTTCGAGTCCTGGTCCGGGAAGATCCCACATGCTGTGGAGCAACTAAGCCTGTGCACCACTACTGAGCCTGTGCTCTAGAGCCCACGAGCCACAACTACTGAGTCTGCGTGCCACAACTACTGAAGCCCCACACCTAGAGCCTGTGCTCTGCAATGAGAGAAGCCACTGCAATGAGAAGCCTGCGCGCCGCAAGGAAAAGTAGCCCCTGCTCGCTGCAACTAGAGAAAAGCCCGTATGCAGCAACAAGGACCCAAATGCAGCAAAAAAAAAAAAAAAAAAAAAAAAAAAAGGCTTCCCTGGTGGCGCAGTGGTTGAGAGTCCGCCTACCAATGCAGGGGACACGGGTTCGTGACCCGGTCCGGGAAGATCCCACATGCCACGGAGCGGCTGGGCCCATGAGCCATGGCCACTGAGCTTGCGTGTCCAGAGCCTGTGCTCCGCAACGGGAGAGGCCACAACAGCGAGAGGCCCGCGTACCGCAAAAAACAAAAAACGACTTAGGTCGAGGAAGAAGACAAAAGGACTTAGAATAATATTTGGTTACTCAAAGCCAGTTTGTCCCTCTCACCTCCTTTCTACCTGGGATTAGTCTACAGAACTGGAGGAGGAGGAAGAAGTTGTGTCTGAGAGGAAGCGAGACATTATTTGTCCCTGAGCAGGGGTTCTGTGGCTTGCCTCCCAACCCCAGGGCCAATTTTGGGGGGCAATGAAGGAAGCAGAACCTTCATCAGACAGGTATAGGGATTTAGAAGAAGAGGAAGGCTGTCTCTTTCTTCCAAGGAGGTCACAAGACTTGTAGGATTCTCCTTACCAGATGGGATAGAAGTACAGCTGAATGTTTCTGTACCTCGGAGAGGAGCACAGAGGTCCTTGAGATAGAGCCAGCCTGGAGGAGGCTGCAGTCAGACACAAGGGACTGGGAATGGCTTTAAGATTAGAGACCAACTGAATGATAGACATCTCAATAGATACAGGTATAGACAGATGACAACTAAAGGCCAGAGTCCCCCTTCCCTGTCTTCCCCACTCATCCTCCCCCCACCCACCCTGCACCTCAAGTCAACTCTAAAGATGGATTCCTGAATTGATGTACTAGGTTTCTACTTCTATGTGGAATGAGGCTCATAAAATAAATTGTTTGGCTATTAAACAATAAAGTTTATTTCTTTCAACCTTTAATTTGTGGTCTGAGATTTATTTCAGCTACATACAGAAAATGATCATTCTAGACATGCAAGTTGTTTCTTATTTGTAGGTAAGCAGTGGGAAATGAAACTGTCCTCTGGGCAGCCCGGTACTCCCTAGTGTGACCTTGGCATTTTCCCGAACTACAGAAATTATTGCTGAAATCTCACTGGTTGGGCCTCCAGGAAGGAGGGAAAGGGAAGTGGGAGGAGTGGGTGGGGATGGGAGTGTATGCTTACACCACTCAAGTTATATTTTAAACTCTGGATTCATTGTTCTGAGAGTGACTCTGGCCCTTTTAGAGGGGAAGTTCTGAGCAGCTCTGAAACTTGAGGTACCTGCAAAGACAACTCAGTTGTTGTTGCTAAGGAACAAGTGTGCTGAATTGTGGTATCAAAATCACCAGCTCCTGCTCAGAAGTCAAAATGTACAGGAAAGATGTAAAATCATCAGAGGGGAAGAGACAGTTCAGTGTGATAGGCCATGGATTATTGTTTAAAGTGGTCACTTCTCTGTGAAAAATATGACTTCACATTTGAGGTTGTCTTAGTAGGTCCAATAAGGTAAATATGCCATTCCCTGAATAATCTTTTTCTTTGATGGAAGAGAAGTAGAGAAAAAAGTAGGGAGAAAGAGACGAGAAGGAACAGAAGAACAGAGCTATCTGGAATAAATGACCTCATTAAAGGACTTTAGGGAGGAGACGTTAGAGTCAGAATGAGCCTTTGGAATTAGACTGAGATTTGAGTGTCAGTTTTGTCACTAACTAAGTTATCTTGGGCACATATTTTTAACCATTCTATGCCTTGAATTTCCAATCTGTAAAATGGGATGTGTTGTGTGAAGACCTGAGGAGTTTTGCTATTTGATCTTTTAATGTTTATTTCTAAATCAATTGTTTGTCATTTTCATTTTTTTGTCTTTTTAAAATTATTTTTATTTATTTATTTTAAAATTTTTTATTTATTATTTTGGCTGCATTGGGTCTTCGTTGCTGTGCATGGGCTTTCTCTAGTGAGCAGGGGCTACTCTTTGTTGTGGTGCTAGGGCTTCTCATTGTGGTGGTTTCTCTTGTTGCGGAGCATGGACTCTAGGTGCACGGGCTTCAGTAGTTGCAGTGCGTGGGCTCAGTAGTTGTGGCTCAAGGGCTTAGTTGCTCTGTGGCATTTATTTTCATTTTTATTTCAATAATCTAATGTGGTTGGCAGCCTCTAATGTGGTCCCCAATGATCCCCGTTTCCTGGTATTCACACCCTTGTGTAATCCCTTCTACTTGAGTATGGGTTGGACCTAGTGACTTGCTTCTAATGAATAGAATATGGAAGAAATAATGGGATAACATTTCCTATATTAGGGTATAAAATGACTACGGCTTTTGTCTTTGGTTCATTCTCTTTCTGTCTTTCCCTCTCTTTCTCTCAGATCACTTGCACTGCGGGAAGCATACTGCCATGTTGTAAGCAACTCTATGGACATGCCCATGTAGCATGGTGAGGAACTGAGGCCCTCAGTGCAACAACACAGAGAAACTGAAGCCTGCTAACAACCAGGCGAGTGATCTTGGGAATGGGCCCTTCATGCCCAATCAGGTCTTGAGATGACTGCAGCCCCAGGCAACAGCTTGGCTGCAATCTCATGAGAGACCTTGCACTAGAGGCATCCAGCTAAGCTGCACCCAGATTCCTGACCAGTAGGAACTGTGAGATAATAAGTGTTTGTTGTTTTCAGCTTCTAAGTTTTGAAATGATTTGTTAGGCAGCAATGTATATCTAATACATGGCTCAGGCCCATCTTACAGTGGGCCCAGTGTGTACCCAAACCCACTTTGTGGTTATTTTTCCAGTTCTAGAATGTATAATTAGAATAGACACATCCAGAAACTGGCAGAGTCGGAGCAAAAAGTAGCAACTATTCTAGACATATTGAAAAGGCATTTGTGTGCCAGAGGGTGGGAGATAAATCCCACAGAAATTCAAGCACCTGCCACTTTAGTGAAAAATTCTAGGCGTCCAATTATCTGAGATATGAAGACATTTCTCTTCTAAGGTGAAGGGCAAGTTGCTGCATCTGTCTCCTCCTACCATTAAGAAAGAGGCACAATGCCTACTGGGCCTCTTTGGATTTCAGAGGCAACATATATCTCATTTGGACATGCTACTCTGACCCATTTACTGAGTGACCTGAAAAGCTGTCTGTTTTAAGTGAATCCTAGAATAAGAGTAGGCTCTGCAACAGGTTAAGCTGCTATGCAAGCTGTTCTGCTAATTGGGCCATATGACTCAGAAGATATGATAGTACTTGAAGTATCAGTGGTACATAGGGAAGCTGTTTGGAGCCTTTGGTAGGACCCATCCTATAGGTGAATCACAGTACAAACACAATTTTTTAGCAAAGCTATACTTTCCCCTTTTGAGAAACAACTTTCGGCTTGTTACTGGGCCTTAGTAGAGACTAAATGCTTGACCATGAGCTACCAAATTACCATACGACCTGAGATCCTCATCATGGACTGGGCATGTCTGACCCACAAAACCATAAAGTTGGGCACGCACAGCAACACTCCCTCATCAAAAGTAAGAGATAGCTATGATATTGGACTTAAGCAGGCCCTGAAGGCACAAATAAGTTGCACAATGAAGTAGTCCAGATGTCCATGACCCCTTTCTAGCTACAGTTCCTTCTTTCTTTCAACAACATCTATGGCTTCCCTATGATTAGTTGACTGAGGATAAAAATACTTGAAGTTTGTTTACAGGTAATTCTTCATGATGTGCAGAAACCACCTAAAAGTGGATAGGTAGAGCACTGCAACCCTACTTTGGGACTGCTCTGAAAGACAGTGGTGAAGGGAAATTCCTCCTGTGGGCAGGACTTTGAACAGAGCATATAGTTACCCGTTTTGCCTAGAATGATAGATGGCCATACAAGTGATTCTACAGCAATTCATGGGCTGGGGCTAATGATTCAGCTAGGTGGTCAGGGATTTGGAAGGAACACAACTGGAAAATCAGTGAGATGGAAGCCTGGGGAAGAGGTATGTGGATAAGCTTCTCCAGATGGGCACTAAATATAAAGATATTTGTGTCCCATGTGAACACTCACTAAGGAGGACTTTAATAATCAGGCGAACAGAATGACCTGTTCTGTGGATGTCAGTCAGCTTTCCCCTCTAGTCACTCCTGTTGCTGCCCAGAGGGTTCATGAACCAGTGGCCATGGAACCAGGATGGAGGTTATGCTGGGATCAGCAACAGGAACTTTCACTATTTAGGGCCTATTTGGATATAGCCGTCGTTGAATGCCCAATCTGCCAATAGTAGAGACTAACACTGAACCCACAACATGGCACTATTACCTGGTGGAATCAGCCAGTTACCTCATGGCATGTTGATTACATTGGTCAGCTTCCATCATGGAAGGGATAGCACTTTGTCTTTATTGGATATGGATGTGTCTTTTTTGCTTGTCTGCTTGCAATGCTTCTACCAAAACTTCTATTTGTGAACCGACCAAATACTTTATCCAAAAACATGGTATTCTATACAGCATCACTTTTGACCAAGGAACTCACTTCATAACAAATGAAGTGAGGTAATGGGCTCATCCTCATGGAATTCACTGGTCTTACCTGCAATTCTGATGCAACATATATGATAGAATGATGTAATCACCTTGTGAAGGCTCAGTTATGGGACCAGGTAGGTGGCAAAACCTTGGGGGTCTGAAGCAAGGTCCTCCAGACTGTGGTAAATGCTCTAAATCGATATTCATTATATTGCTATTTTTCCCATAGCAGGATTTACAAGTCTAGAAATCAAGGGGGTTAAAATGGAAATAGTTGCTTTCATTATTATTCCTGGTGATCCACGAGTACAATTTTTGTTTCCCAGCCCCACAATTTCAGGCGCTGTTGCTCTAGAAGTCTTAGTTCCATGCTGTTGAATTGGATATAGAGTCTGCTACCTGGCCGCTTTGGGCTCCTAAGGCTATTGAATCAACAGGCAAAGAAAGGATTTAATATACTGGCTGTGGTGATTGTGCTTGAATATTAAGCGGAAATTGAGTTGCTATTACACAATGAGTATTTCTGATACTCAGGAGGTCCTCTAGGACAACTTTTCGTACACCTGTGTTTTGTGATTACTAAGTCAGTGGAAAACTACAACTACCTCCAATTCAGGTAGAACTGCTAATGGCCTGAACCCTTTAGGAAGAAGATTTGTAACCAGACAAGAAACCTCAATCAGTTGCAGAGAAGAGTTCTGTAATAGTTAGATTATTTTTCCTTATTTTGATATGGATATGTTTCATATATAGTAACCAAACATTTTTGTTTTCTTCCTTCTCTCTTATCTCCTTATCTAACATAAGATGTGCTAAGTGTAATTAACATATCTCAATGTTTAAGCTATAGGGTATCAAAAGGTGACCCGTGAATTAAATAGGAGGAAAATAAAGATCACTTAAATCCAAAAAAGGACTTTTTATTTTCCCTTGGTGAAAGGATTAACACAGGGGTCGGCAAACTATAGCCCAAGGGCTGGCCATCTGTTTTTGTAAATAATGTTTTATTGGAACACAGCCACATTCGTTTGGTTACATATTTGTGGCTGCTTTCATGCTATAATGCTAACATTGAATAGTTACAACAAAAGCCATGTGGCCTGCAAAACCTAAAATATTTACTATCTGGCTTTTAAAAAAAAGTTTTCTGACCCCTGGGTTAGCATGTTTCTCATTGTCTGGGGATAGTTGTATTATGTCAGGCAGAAGCATGACTTTGTTATTAACTTTATTTGGAAATTAAGTATGGAGATATGCATGGGTTCCAAGTTGGCAAGGGATAGATTGTGGTGGCTTTGTAAAGTATCAGCTTTGCTAGGCTGAACTACATTTCCCAGAATTCCCCTTCTTGTGTATTTCCAGTTAGATTGGACCACAAGAGAGATTCTCACGGGCAATTTGGAGAGTATAAGTGAAGTAATAGTCATTGTATAATTCACATACATTGTCTGCTGGCTCTTCCTGTTGGTGTGGGACAGTACGCAAGACTGGAATTGCTCCATCTTCTCCTGGATCCTCCTTCAGCTTCTCTGACTCCTCATTCGGAGGTGTAATTAGATTTCCTCATTCCTGTTGTGATGTTCACTATTGATTGCTAACATGTACTCAGTGTGTGTGTGTGTGTGTGTGTGTGTGTGTGTGTGTGTGTGTGTTTGTGCATGTGCATGTATGCATGTGTGTGTGTGTGTGTGTTTAGCTCCATGACAAAGGGCCCAGACTTCTACGTGACTAAGGTCAGAGCCAGGAACTGTCCTCATGCGCTCCAGCTTGTGCTTGTGGGTTCCAGCCTGTTCTTGCTCCTCCCACTTTACACTCTGCCTGCCTGCCCTAAGGACTTCAAGCTCCAGTATTAGATACAATGACAGCAGCGTTACAGAGACTGTTTAACCAGCCCCCACAACTGCATAAAGTCAAACCAAGATATTTCTCAGGGGACCAGTCTTTCTGATTAAACCTTGACTGACACACCCAATAATCTATTATAAAGGTGTTTAAATTTTTCAAGTAGGTAGGTTTTTATTTTTGCTATCCTTTTGCTCTTAATTTCTAAGTCTACTGCATTTTGATCAATGAATATGCTTGGGTGAATACTGCTTCTTAGAGCTTGTGAAGATTTTTTTTAGGATCTAATACATGTTCAATTATTGTAACTGTTTCCACATATGTTTCAGAACAATGTGCAATCTCTGTTGAGTGCAGAGTTCTACATAATTTGTTACTATGCTTTATACTATGCCATATAAATTCTTCACGTACTTAATTTTGCCTATTTGATCTATTTCAGAGGGAAGTGTATGTTAACAACTTATATATAATGGTTCTGTCAATTCTTGTATTCTAGTATTTTTGCTTTATACATTTTTGGAACTATATTGTTAGGTGTGTAAAAGTTCATGGCTGGTATAGCTTCTTGGTGGACTGTTTTTATTTCATTTTTATCAATATGAAATACTCATTTTATCCCTTTTAATGTTTTTATACTATAGTAATATTTGCCATCCCTACCTAATTAGTTATTGAGATAATATATAAAGTTCTTAGTCTCATACCTGAGCAATAGTAAGCTGGCAAAAACGGTAGTTCCTGCTATTATTATTATCATTATAATTATTATTATTCTGTGTTCTTCTATGTGCAGGTTGTCTGGACTCTTTGGGGGACAAAGAAGGAAAGAAAGGACTGAAAGAAAAGAAAGAGAGCAACTGCCTCTTAGGCACTGCATGGTGATGCTTAGAGCTTCTTCTCCCCTGAACAAGGTGATGGAAACTCCACGGACGAGAGGTCCCAGGCTTGGACAAAGCACCAGAAAGCCTGCCAAGAGAGGTCTCCTAAGCAGCCAAGAGAATATAACAGAAACAGATTTTCTAGTTGGATCTGGGCCTTTCTGCTTTCGAGGCCTGGCTGAAACTAGGAAGGGAAAAAGGCAAAACAAGGTCAGACCTAGTAGTAGATGTGTTCCTATGTTTGGAAGGTCAGAATGATCCCTTCAGAGATCCCCTTGAATTTCGGCTCATCTAGGCCTATAAAAGCAATGTCCACAGCAGTGATGATTTTCCACCCTCAGTGGAATTCTTAGCTCTGCCAAATTGGATGTGTTTAAGGATGTGGTCTCATTGCCTCAACTCTCTCTACACCTGCATCCTTCAGGTGTGCTTTGTAGTTGAGTCCATCTCTGTTTTATTAGATGTCCTCATTCCTGTTGTAACGTTCACTATGGATTGCTAACAGGTACTCTGTGTGTGTGTGCGTGTGTGCACGCTTGTGCATGTCCGTGTGTGCACACATGAGTGTTTGTGTCTGTCTGTCTTTGGAACTTCCAAATCAAAGTAGCCTTGCTAACTGGCTACTTGTTGCTTAAAATCTCTTGACCCCAAATCCCTTCCTCCACCTGCCTGAAATTCTTCACTTCTCTTTGCCTCACTGCCTGAAATTCATAGAATCATAAAAGTTAAATCTTGAAGGTGCCTTAGAGATTAATTAGTCCAAGCATCTCACTTCACTGAAGAAGGAAGTGGTCCAGAGAGGTGAAGTGTTTTGCTCCAAATCACAAAATTAGTGAAAGGCAAAGTGAGACTAGAGCCCAGTTCAAAGCAACTAGGAAATGAGATTTGATGGTGGAATGGTTGCAAGGCGGGAAGTTATATGGGAATCCAAGATGCTAGGTGTCAGGATGAGCCTGGGTAGAATACTCAGGAAGAGGTTACTTTGGGCAGCATAGGGTGGGAGAGAGTGAGTTCTAGGATATGGGAATGAATGAAATGGAGGTTGGCAGGCACCAAAGACACATGGTCTCTCTTCTTCTGACCCTGCTACTAACAGTACAACATAGTTTGAAGAGTAAATCTCAAACTACAACAGCAGCACAGCAACAATATCTACAACTTTTATTTGTAAACTGTTAAAAATTCTTCCATATCCATCACCATGTAAGCTCACTCCATGAGAAGCAGCTATTAGTATTATCCCTAGTGTAGAGAAGATAAAATCAGGGCCCAGAAAAACAGGAAAATACTTGGAAATAGGTAATGTACCCTTGGATGTGTACTGGATATGTTGGTTGTCCATCACTATTCCCCTCCTTCCTTCTTCCTAGCAGGACCGCGATTTTGTTCAGGTTTCCCTATTCCCCTCACATCCATGTGCCTTGGGGAAGATGACCACATCCCCAAGTTCTAGGGATGGGCTTGACTGGCTTAAGGGTAATTCCACCTCCATTTCCAGGGACTGGTTTGGGAATGGGCGTGGGATGCCACGTGGGCCACTGAGATGTGAGGAGAATCTATGTGGGGGATGTAGTGTTCAGGAAAGCCTTTCTTCACGCTTATGGGTGAGCACTGGAAACTCTCCCTGCCCACTACATAGGAATGAGGAATCATGCAGTCCCAATTGCTACAGGACCACAAGGCAAGCAGGCTTCAGGATGGAGCCAACAGAAGACAACACGCCAGAAAAGTAGGAATAATCTGAGTCTTTTAGGATCTCATTGAGTTGCTGGAGCAACCAACCTGACAGCTTGCCTTACTTTTGGTCTGGTGGCTAAGTGAGCCATTATGCTCCTTTAGAGACCAGCTTGGGGGAATATCCTATTACCTGTAGCTGAAAACTTCCTCCAGCAGGGACAAGGAGGGCTTGAACCTCATGGCTGAGAATAAATTGAGCTTACTTCTGTAGAGAGTGACTCTTCTGGTCTTTTTGGTTCATTTAAACACCTCATTCTTCAATAAATATAAAGTACAATATGAAGAATCTATGGATCCTTAAACACACTGTTAGAGCCAGCATTCCTATATGGCCTCTAAGGGTGCCAGTTTTGAGCCAGACTGTATTCAAACCCTGGATCCATTACTTTCCAGTACGTGACCTTAGGTAAGTTAAAAGCCGCTTTGTGCCTCAGTGTCCTCAACTGCAATACTGGGTTAGTAATAGTACCTACCTTATGGAGTTGTTGAGAGGACTAAATAAATTAGAGAGTTTAGAAATGTGTCTATATAGTAAAGATTCAAAACATTTTAATATTTTTATTATGAAGAGTAGAAAAGTAATTCAAAGAGCCTTAATTATTATTAATAATATATACTAATGTGGTTCTGGTATATTTATTAATATATTACATGTCATGTGCCAAGCATATGAGTAAGTTCTTTGCATATATTTTCTTTAATTCTGATAATGACCCTCTGAAGTAGGATTCATTCACTTCATTTCCAGATGAGGAAACTGGTGTTCACAGAGGCTAGGTGATGTGGCCAAAGTTATACAGCCAGTAACTGCAGAGCTGGGATTTAAACCCAGGTGTAACCCCAGAACCCACCATCATTCCATTCTACCATGCAGTTTCCAAGAGTATCTCTTAGTGAATTGTCTTGGTGGGGGGCAGTGAATTTAGGGTCAGAAGCAACCTTAAATAAGAGCAGGGAGAAAGGGGTTTAAAACAGAAAGTGTGTCACAAAAGCAATAGAAGTGTTTGGAAATGTTGGAGAAAGGCTCAGACCCATATCGAAGCTATCCCCTGAACTCCATGCTCTTTTCTGAATGGATAGAATTATAATAGGAGACTGAGCGGTGTTTCCTCTGAGTATTGTTTCACAGGTCTGAGAAGATGAATTGCACAAGGGATTCTTTCAGCCCTGCCATCTGAGAATGGAGAAGCAGGGAAGAAGAGAAGAGGTGGAATTAGAAATTCAAATGGCATCTGATGAAATCACTTTTGACTCCATAGTTATTAACCCCAACTTGTCTCATTCCTTTAAATCTTGAGCTCCCTCTCGAGTGTACTATACATTAAGTGCCAGAAATTACTGATTTCTTCTTTCATACAGCAAGTACCTCTCCCACCACTGAAATGGGAAGAAGCAGTAAATGCTGGTAAATGCTGAGTAAGATGTTTCTCAGGAAAGACCAATACTGAACACATTGTAAAGATGAGGCAGAGTGATGAATATCTTTCCAAAAAATGGACACCTGCTGTAGGAAGGTCTGCTCTGGAGGATCTGCTAGGGACTTTTTTTACTAGAGGAGTTTGCCCCGGCACATTGACTCAAATAATAAAATGAGAATGGTGTTTGCAGAAACTTAAAAAGGTCTCGAAACTCCTTTCTAGTCAAAATAGAGTGTTGCAAAATGTTCCAGACAGCTCTTTAGAGCTTCATTTGAAGATGCTGACATAAGTCCAAAGCAAATCTCTGCCATAAAAGTTGTATTGGTAGAATGATTAAGAGTTATGTGGTGTTCTTTGCAGAGAGGTGTTCATTTGATGAGGAACTGGGGAAAAGATTTTTCATAACAGTATTATGGCAGCTTTTTGCAAGGACTTTAGTAAATTTTGCCTTCTGTCCTGGGTCAGGTTAACCAGCTCTAGTTAAGATAATTAGTATTATATAAGATAAAGTTTGAGGCTTAAATCAACAAATTAAGTAGTGCTAGCAAGAAAAATTAAGTTAAACAACATATAAGTCATTTGGGATTTCCACAAGGGAGGTTACATGTCCCAGTCATTCTATGATGGTGGTTCAGAGCCAAATATACATTGGCTCCCTTTGAAATGATTATCCCTGCCCTAGATTGCCTTAGTTCAGCAGACAAAGATTCCTCACTCCAACTCTACTACCACCATCTTAGTATACCTACTATTCTCTCTTGCCCAAACAACTACAATATCCTACCAATTGGTCCCCTACTTCCACTCTTAACCTCCCTACGACTCATTTTCACATTGCAACCATTCCAGTGTAATGAAATTGAAAATCTAACTGTGTCATTCACCTAAATGAAAATCCTCCATTGTCTCTCCATTACCAATGTCTCAATGTTTTTTCAATGATCCCTTTCATTCTGTAAATTTCTCTTCAGATGACTGTGCTAAGTGAGTAGCATACTCTAAGTACTGAACATAGCTTTAGAGAGTGTATTGTTCCTAGTGAGAAACAACATTGACAAAATTGATCTGACACCCATTTAATGAAAATATATACTACTTACTGTGCAGTATGGCAATTAAATATAATCAGTGTATGAGTGTATCAGGGTATCAGGGCTCAATCAGGAAAGTAGACCATCTCGAGGATTATAGAATAAAGAATGTATTCTAGGAATAAGAACTTTCACAATTATGGGGAAATTTGGGGAGGTAGAATTCAAGACGGGGAGTTGGAGGATGAGAGAAAATCACTAATCAACTCTCCTGACACATTGGTATGACCGGACAAATTACAGCATGCTAGGGAACTTGGGAAGCCAGGCATATCCAGCTGCTGGAGTGGGACTGGAGAGAGCTGATGGAGAAATCTATGGTAAGTTATGGACTTGGCATCTAATTGTGAGCCTGGGATTGTTAGTCAGCGGGGCCAACAGCTAGTAGGAAGAGCTAGAGGTCGGAAGAGCCAGACTAATCTAGAACTCATCAGCACTTGTATATCTCTCATTGCATCCAACCACAACAACTTTCAGAGGGTACCGCTGCTTCATTTCTGCCTTGTAAATCTTGTTTAAAATTTTCTTTTGGGAAACTTTAATGTGGAACCATCAGGGAAAGAAACTGTGGAAAAAGTTGTTCTAGCTTTGCTTGGTCAATACAGTACAAACTCATCACACTTAATAAACATTTAGATTAATTACTAAGTTATATTTCTTTTAAATCATTTAACCAAATGACTAGGTTTTGTCTTCTCACTGTTGATTCATGGACATTTTAAGCAGGAACATTTTTATAGTTTTCCCTTATTTTATATATTCTTTCATCATCACCACAATCACACTCACACACTTAGCTCAAGCTGCTGTAATAAAATACC
This sequence comes from Lagenorhynchus albirostris, assembly GCF_949774975.1. NCBI lineage: Eukaryota > Metazoa > Chordata > Mammalia > Artiodactyla > Delphinidae > Lagenorhynchus > Lagenorhynchus albirostris. The sequence continues at coordinate 50,217,681 of NC_083107.1, read as the reverse complement.
ATAGACTAGGTGGCTTAAACGACAAATATTTACTTCACACAGTCTGGAGGCTGAGAAGTTCAAGATCAAGGTGCTGGAAGATTTGGTGTCTGATGAGAGTTCTCTTCCTGGTTTGCAGATGTCCACCTTTTTGCTCTATCCTACACGGTGGAGAGAGAGGGGACCCTGGTCTTTCTCTTTTTATAAGGATACTATTCCTATCATGTGGGGCCCTACCCTCATGACCTCATTGAACCTAATTACCTGTCAAAGGCTCCAATTCCAAATACTTTCACATTGGGGATCAGGGTTTCAATATGAATTTTAGGGGTATACACACACACACACACACACACACACACACACACACCAGAAACTACTAAATGCCTTTAAGGTGTGTTGTAGATTGGGTTCTCTAGAAGCAAATCCTGCTTCTTATTCAAGTGATTTATTGTAGGAGTATTCTCAGGAAAGAGGAGTGAGGGAAGCAGGATAGGGTAGGGAATAATGTGGTCTCAACTGGATGCTAGGTTACGCCTGATCTCATGGAGGAGTCTGGAGCATAAATTGCACCAGAGTTAGTCTCATTTCAAAGCGAGGGCGCTGGCTTTTTGAACCCTATGACAGTTAGTCATTGGTTGAGGGCTGGGGTGGGGGGGATGGGTGGGTACAAAGCATTTGGCTGAGGGCAATTTTCCAGAGACCAGACAGCTGTGAGTGTTATCAGCCAACACTTAGTTGGCAAAGCGCATGGGGTGGGGCCCAACAGCATCCACTTCAAGGTACTTTAGGAGCAGAAACAACGTCTATATATGGAGTGTGTGGGGACTCAGAAGCTGGAGCAGAAGGTAGATGGCAGATTTCTCTGTTTCCACACCCTGTCTGTCTCTGTTGTGACCTCAGATGTGTCACTAATTCTGAGCAGTTTGGTGTCCTGGCTCCCACTTCTAGATATCCCTCTGTGGTTCAGTGCTTGGTTGTAGATTACATTTGCCACCATTTTGCCTCTCCTTTCCTGTGTTACTGGCCTCAGGTTGTCTGGGGCTCATGTTCGGATGCCCACTTCTATTTTGCTGCCCAGCACGGTTCTCAGACTCCCTTCTGCTCTAGTACCTCACCTCCCACCTCAGCATTGTAAGGTGCAACATAACATAATTATATCCACTCAAGACAAAGGGTTTCTACACAGTAGCTGTTCTTCTCTTTCATTCCCAAGAACTGCCTCTATGGTTTGCTTATTTGCTCTTATCCCACCATGTTTCTCTTTTAAAATCTGTGTTAGTTATTTATTGCTGCATAACAAGTGATCCCCAAGTGAGACAGATGAAAATAACAAACACTATCTCACAGTTTCTGTGGGTTGGGAATTTGGGAGCAGCTTAGCTTGGTGGTTGTGGTTCAGAGGGTCTCATAAGGTTGTAGTCAAGATATTAGCCATGACTGAAGTCAGCTAAAGGCTTGACTGAGCTAGAAGATCTAATTCCAAGATGACTCAGTCATACAGTTCAGTTGGCAGAAGGATTCAGTTCCTTGCTGGCTGTTGGTGGGAGGGCTTAATTTCTCACCATATGGACTTCTCCATAGGGCTACTTGAGTGACCTCATGACGTGGCAGCTGACTTCCCCAGGTGAGTGATCCAAAAGAATGCAAAGTGGAAGGTGCAGTGTCTTTTATGATCTAGTCTCAGAGGTTATAGATGATCACTTTTGCCAAAATTATTTGTTTGAAGTGAGTCACTAAATCTAGTCCATAGTCAAGGGGGAGGGAATTATGTTTCATTTCTTGAAAGGGAGAGTGTTAAAGAATTTGTGGACATATTTTAAAACCAACACATGTCTCACCACACTATTGGGTTCCCTGAGCAGCTGCTCCCTGGTCCTCACCTACCTGGGATACTTGCAGGACTGGGATAGCAAATTCTGAACCAAGGGACTGAAATTTACCTCCACTAAGGGATGGTCACATGACCACCATTCCCGGGCCTCTAATAACTGGTGGGAGGAGAGGGATACATAGTGAAGGAAGAAGGTAAAAGAAAATGGGCTCTGGGATCAGAAAGATTGGGGTTCATGCTTTCACTTTGACATTCTAACCTGGCTTAGGCAAGTCACTTAATTCAAGCCAATAAACGTTTTTTGAGTATTAATTGCGTGTTAAACACTGTGCTAGATATTGGGGACAGGGTGCTGAAAAAAATTCACTCTTGTGGTACTTAGAGTCTAGCTAAGCAGACAGACATTAAATAAGTCATTTCAATTGTGATGAGGGTTATGTGCTATCAGAGCATATCCCAAGGGGATTTAGACTTTTCTAAACGGGAAGACCTCCTTGGGGAAGTAACATTTTAAGTTGAGATTTGAAAGATGATTAAAAGTTAACCAAGTGAGAGAACAGATGTCCAAAGGTCCTGAGGTACCAAGACCCCTGAAATTCCAAGGAGACAAAAGGAAGCTAGAGGGGCAGGAACGTTGATGGTGAGGGGACAGTGGGATGAGACAAGTCTGGAGACCTGGGTAGAGACCATACTGCCCTGAGTTTCAGAGGCCACGTTAAGGTTGGGGACCCATATCTTTAAGTTCCCAACAAAAGTCAAGCCAACTACTACTGTTTCCAGCGGAGGTATGCCTTGGTGAAATTTGTATTTTACAAAAACTTCTCAGCTTGCACTATGGAGAATGAGGTAAAGAGGGACAAAGTGGATGTGAGGGCCTATCTGCAGGAGCACTGTAGGAGTCTAAGTGGAGAGGTGATGATGGTAGTGGAGGTGAGAGACCATTAGGAGAGTAACAGGACTTGGCTAAGGACTGTGGGCTGGAGGCAGAGGAATCAGTGAACACTGTCCAAGGGGTGGATTTTTCAGTGGTGATGGTGGGTGCTGGGTGGGTGTTTGGTAGATTAGGCATTCTGTTTTAGACACATGGAGTTTTAGGGACTTGTGAGATATTTGAGCAGAAGTGTTGAAAGGCCTGGAGCTCAGAGAGCGGGCTGCGCTCTGACAGTAGCTGTGAGAATCTAGACATACATGCTGTAATTTAAGTTCCTGAATGACTGCGACGGCCAGGGTCAGAGGGGAGCAAAAGTCCAGGGAACCCCAACATTTAAGGGCCAGGGAGAAATGGAGCCAGCAAAGGTCCCTGAGGAGAAATAGTGGGGGAGGGAGAAGGAAGAAAACCTGGAGAGTGTAGCATCACTGAGCCAAGGAAACAGTGTTTCTAGAAGAAGCATTAAATGGAATTACTGTTTTAATTAGGATAATTATAATCCATATCTCACAGGACTCTTGTGAGGATTGAATGAGATAACATATGCAAAAAATATTTTAGGAATTCATAGAGGCTTGTAAATGTTGGGTATTCTCTTTAGCAGAGGAATGGGAGTGTAACGGGGGAAGGACTGCGAGAAAAGGGCCAGGATGTTCCTTCTGAAGTAACTTCCCAGCACCTAATGCATCTAAAGCAAACTTACAGTCAATTATTGACATTCAGGGCCAGCCAGCCTTTGATACAGTGCAGTGTAATTTTGGAAACCAAGAAAAACTCCCTTGCTCTTAAAAAAAAATCTCTCTACCTGCTTAATATTGCTTAAAAATCCCTTCCAGGGAAGACCTAGAAACCATTTCATTCTATAATAAAAGGTTTTAAAATGCAAATACCTGAGGCAGTTACCAGAGTAATGTAAAAGAGACAGTTAAGTATAATTATGTTCAAATCCTTTTTTTTTTTTTTTGGAGCTTCAGGAAGGCACCCAGAACCAGGAAGGAGCAGTGTGGGAGGGAGGGCTTGGACACTGATGGGAAGGTGGGAGACACCCAAGGCAAATTTCACTGACTTCTCAGTCTCAACGATTTTGCTTCAGGAAGGATCTGTTTATCTTCATATCTGTCCAGATATAATACAACTTTTGTGCAAATGTCTATTTTGTTCATCTGGGTGGCTGGTACCAGCCCTTAACTTAGGCAGAAACTATGCACCTCTCCTGTATTCTTCTCTGGCAGGTGGAGGTAACCTAATAATGTCTAGAATCTAAAATAGAACACATGCCCAACCCCGCCTAATTTAGGGTGCTGGTGGTGTGGACTGGATCCAGGGGTTACTGTGTTGAAGCATTGCAGGAATCACTAGAGCTGGTCCTCTAGGAATTGTGGACCTGGGAACTGATTCTGGGAAACTGACTTCCTCTTCTCCTTCCCAGTGGGCACTCAGGAATGTGCTGGGTTCTTAGGTTACTTGTACCTGGTGGGCAGGCAGGTCCTAAGCTAGAGTCTCCATAACAGAACAGAGAACTAAGAAAGTAATGAGCCCTGTTCCCCTCCTATGAGAATGGAAAGGGAGATACTGAAGACCCTGATGGGCTCTCAGACAATCTGGTGGTATCACTGCATGGGCAACAGACCACTGAAGGTCAGGGAAGCCCCACTGAAGTCTGGAAAGGTGCTGAGTTTGCATCTGTGTAATCAGCAGTGTCCTGTGTCGGGGCCGATGAGGACATATCTGTCAATTACCATCATCTGCACAATCAGGCTTTTATTATATGCAAATGTTCCTATTCTGGGGACCATCTATGCCCTTGGAGTACATTAAATCCATGAAGCTATTTGTTACAGTGGGGAGCTGAATAATTAACTGAAGCTGGCCCTTTAATTCAACTCAACTGTATTTGCAGCTATTAAGCACCCAGGATGTGCACTCTGATTGGAGGCCAGAGAAGCAGAATGGTCCTTGCCCTCAAGGGGACTTGTCCAGTTGTGAGATGTCAGGCTCAACTGATGACCCCTCCCCAATGGCACAGTTCTCCCTCCCCCGTCATGCTTCTCTTTCCCACTGCCCACCCTACCCCAGCTCCTGGACTTGAGGCAGATCTGCTGAAGAAGCTCCAGGGGGCCTCAGGCTCATGCTGGCTGCTGGTCTGCTTCCTGCCTGAGCCCAGCTCTGGTAACCAGATGCTGCTGCCATTTCCTCCATGCCTCAGTACTGCCTTGGACTCTGTACAGTATCTGTAAGGCAAGCCTCTGATTTCTCCTTGTCAGGAGCAATGCCATCATCTCCCCATACTACTCTGGTATGAACTGCCCCCAACACACGTTACATTCTATGGTGCCAATGTCAACCTGGCCCACCCTATTTGTCACACCCTTGCTTTGCCTGCAGACTGAAATTCCCACCTCTGTAGCTGGGTCTAGACCCCCCACTATATGTACCTGCCCTCCTGTCCCCAATTCTAGTGAATAGACATAATTCCAGAATTTTCTCCCTTAATAATCAGTCCTACACCATTTCAGTTAATCACAGATGTGCAGCTGTATCTTAAGCTATGTCAGGAGGAAAGGGGTAAGAAAAAAGAAAACAAATGGAAGACAATGTGCATGTGAATGTGCAATGGAGGAACACAGGAAACTGAATGATTCCAAATGAGAATACAGTGGGTATTCAGCTGGACCAGACCTGCATATTCCTATAGAAGAGTTCATCATTCAATCACAAAGCCATATTATTTCTCGAGATGCAGCAGTAAGGTAAGAAAAAAGGGAGGAAGATCAGCAAAAAGCTGAGGGATTCCACTAAAGATCCCCAAATAAAATGTTTGGCGAACTGTGCACCAAATTCCATAGAAGTGAAGGAGAAAACTTCACCCACTGGTTGGAAGAATTCTGGTCTCATAAACACTTGAAATGCAAGGTCAAAATCAGAATTCATGAGACTTTCTCCAAGTTTCTTCATGTGATTGGCTGTACCATCCAGTCATCCAGACTAGGAATCTGGTGTTAAAACAATAATGAACAAAAAGACTTCAAAAATTGAGCGTAGAGTGGAAGGCATTATTGCCATTTCCTTCATGTCATTTATATATGTGAATAAATAGAGTGTGTCTTTAACTGAGATCTCCCCCAAATCAGTGATCTCGTGTTTGACTCAGCCCGTCATTGATCCTGGACAGTGATGGTGGAAACATTCTGTCATAGAGTGAATAAAGATTTTTTTTCCTCTTTAGCCCTATTTCAGTTTGTCCTCTTTATCAAATACTTGGGCATTCGATTCTTGTAATTCATGAGTTTATTATCTTCTGGGAAAATTCACAGATCATATTTACAAATGGAAACTAATTTGCCGGTATTTTTTTCCCCTTTTTGGCATGCAAATAAACTGAATGTTCTGACAAACTCAGTATCTCTTGCTTTGCTGACTGCCTTGCCCAATATTTGTCTTCAGCAATTTCACCGCAGTTATTTTTTTCTCACAAAGAAATACGTCTCTTCACATTTAAGAGGCACAAATTGTTGCTCCCACTTTTCAAAGGAGCTGTGGTGTTTCCAGATTTAGAAAGACACTTCCAGCTGCCAAGCTCTGTCAGGCCCTGCCTTGGCTCCATGAGGAATGTTTCTGTTTTCCTTAGGCAAAGAAAAAAAAGTAAAGCCCCCAAGTTATTTAAGCATTTTTTAGTTTCATTTAGAGGCCGAGAAAGGCATTTCTGTGAAAATCTGGAGGAATGAGCTTGGGTTGAGGATTTGGACTCAAATATCAAGTGTGGTACCTGGCTTTGCACAGTCTGGTTAAGCCTTTGAGCCTCTGTTTCCTTGTTGGTAATGGGGAGGTTGAACTATGACCATTTTTGGAGTCTGTTCTAATCCTATAGTTCTATGATTTGATGTATTATTCTCCTTTATTGTTACCTGTGTATACCCTCTCCATTTTGTATGTGTATACCCTCTCCAAAGGAGGGAGAAATATTTTATTGTAATGAAGTGGCCAGGGACAATGGGAATGTACTATTAGATAATGCTTGTCTCTCTGTTGAGGCCATGGGGAATGACAAGTGGTTAATACTGGGATAGGAAAAGAAGCAGACTTGGACTGGAGAGGGAAGGACTTCTTCTCCTCTTTGGAAACCTGATCTGATTCTTCACGGAAGAGGTCTGATTCTGGATATATCTGTGGTTACTTTGGAACCTCTACTGACACGGTCACTCAGGTTCCACAGCATTCCTTAGCAGGGGAGGAATTTTGGTATGTGGATGTTTCCCTACAGATCTGTAACACTGGTGCCTCATGCACCCGAAGCGGACGAGGTACTGGGAGAGAGGAATGTTCTCATCCACTCCGTACTCTGAGAAACTGCTGCCAAGTTGGTAGTAAACCTCGGATTCAATGGCGAGTCCTCAAGACACGGGGCTAGAATTGAACCACTGGCTTTGGTGGCAAGGTGGTCACACTAACTTCAACTTTTTCTGCCATGGACCTCAGCCTCTGTAGCACTTCTTTTGGTGAAAGAATTTGATGGACTCCCTGTTTTCAGCAGCTCTACAGTGAAGCCATGGCTAGAGCAACAGTGGTGGAGAACGGTTTCTTCTGGCAGTCGAATGGATTTTCTTTGATGTGATCTGGGCAAGCACCTGTGGGTTTCTTGAATGTATCAGAGACAGGAAACCCTAGGAGAGGAGAATGGATTTCCTGCCATTCTGGGAGTGCAGAATTGTATTGATTTGAAAAGAGATACCATCTTATTTTGAGCTGCAAATGGGTGAAGTAGGACATTTCAATTATACCATATGTTTTAGTTTCTCCTACAGATAGCAATTACTCAATAAATGTGGACTGACTGAATGAATAAATGAAACTGATGTCAAATAGAAACTGAAGATAAAGAAATTCTGCTTGGAACTTCCCTGGTGGTCCAGTGGTTAAGACTCTGTTCTTCCACTGCATGGGGCTCGATCCCTGGTCAGGGAACTAAGATCCCACATGCTGCACGGCACGACCAAAAAATAAAAATAAATAAATAAAGTAAAACGAATTTTTTTTAAAAAGTTCTGCTTGGCCATTAGCTGGTGTCTTGATTGATCCTCTAGGTATGGTTGGTGTTGAACAATGAATGGGTGGAGTGAGAATTGGCCCATTTCTTCCCTCAGAGGTTTTGAATTTACTCCTTCATTTCTGAGCGGATGTCAGTCAATCTGAGAATTCCTCTTCCTTTTCTTTCCATTTTCTCCCAATTCTATCTCCATTCTTTCACCTTCTCCTCTCTACCATCTTAGTCTTCCACTTTTAAAAACAATGGTCAAGAGGACAGAAGGTTGGGGTTGAAGGAAATGAATCAATTTCTAGACTGAGCCTGGGAGAATTCCTTTGTGTATCCCCCCTACAAACACCTTCAGCCCCGAGATGGTGAGCAGACAACAAATTCGAAGATGCTTGAAATCTCAGCCTGGTAATGTTCAGGGCGACGAGTCATTTCAACCCCTTGGGGCTGTGCCACACTAAGGGAGTTCCAAATGCAGACTATTTCTTCAGGGTTATCTATTTTTGTATAACAAACTACTGAAAAATTTCGTGGCTTGAAACAACAACCATTTCATTAGATTTCACTATTTTGTTGGTTGGAAATTTGGCAGTTCTCAGTCAGGCGATTCTTCTGCCCCACCTGGGGTTGCCTGGGATTGCTCAGGGTATTTAGCTGCAGCTGGTCTGATCTGGAGGGTCCAATGTGGCTTTCCTCACATTCCTGGCCCCTTAGTGGGAATGGCTCTGGCTGGAAAGCTTGCTTGGCTGTCCCCTCCCTGCATAACCTCAGGGCCTTTCCACATGGTCTCTCTAGCAGGGCAGCCAGACTTCTTATGTGGCTACTCAGGGCTCCAAAAGAGCAAGAAGGAAGCTACCTGTTTTCTTAAAATCCAGCCCCAGAACTAGCATAGCTTCCCTTTTGCTGTTCTCAGATGGTTAATTTTATGTATCTACTCGACTGGGTCATGGTATGGCCAAATATTTGGTTAAACAGTATTTTGGGGTGCGTCTGTGAAGGTGTCTCTGGATGAGATTAGCATTTGTATTAGTAGACTGTGTATAAGGCAGTTCACCATTCCCACTGTGGGCAGCATCCAATCCGTTGAAGGCCTGAATAGGTCAAAAGGGCAGAAGAAGGGAGAAGTCACTCTGCCTAACTGCTTGTGCTGGGACATTGGTCTTCCCCTGCTCTTGGCTTGGGACTTATACCATTAGTGATCCTGGTCCTCAGGTCTTTGGATTCAGACTGGAACTTACACCACTGGCTTTCCTGGGTCACCAGCTTACAGATGTTGACACTTCTCAGGCTCCATAATCATGTGAGCCAGTTCCTAATAATAAATCTCTCTCTCTCTCTCTCTCTCTCCCCATATATATATATCTCCTATTGGTTCTGTTTGTCTGAGAACCCTAATACAACTGTGCCAACCGAGCATCAAGGAGAAAGGAAATGGAGCCCACCTCTCTATGGAAGGAATGCCAAAGAATTTGCAACCATTTTTAACCCACCACGCACAGCTGGAATTGCCCTCTGCTGGGAATCAGAAGAATGAATCTACAATTCTATGTGCCAAGAGATACCTGGCATGGAAACATCTAGGTCCACTGAATCAACACTGTGGCTACCCTAATGGAATGAAGCAGTGACTTGTGTGCCATTAGATACTACACATGTATCTACAAAAGGTTCTGGCTCTAAAAGCCAAAATTAAGAACTTTAAAAGGGCAATCCCTAGTATTAGGCAGTTGGATGATTTTCATTTTGACCTCTGAGCTGTGTTTCCTCTTGTTGGCAGTGATAGAGAGAAACATCGATCCATAGCCTGAAACATTCTGCAGTGTGACCTCGACCCTTCATTCCATTCTATACTGCTAAACTCAACCCCACTTTTTGATAAAACCAGCAGACATAAGAACTCCCAATTATAGAGTGCCTGGCATGCTCGACTTTTTCTCCAGTCCTCCAAGTAACTGTGCATGTTCCATGTGCTAGCCCCATTTTGCAGATGAGGGAACAGCAGCTCAGAAAGGTTATGGAACCAGTTTGAGGTTATGTAGAAAGTGGTACATTTGCTGTTTAAACCAAGGCCTGCTTGTCTCCAAACCCTCTTTCCTCTACCCTGTGTGATCTTTGGAAAATCAGAGCACCTTATAAAACATCCATCATGTACTGCCCTAGAAAGCAGAGCCAACGAGGCCTGACTGAGCAGCCAGCAAAAATTCCGCAGCGCAGTATTGTGCTCACGTGCCATCCCACTGAGCCTATTGCTGGGCTACCAACATGTTTTCATTCCAGCTGTACCCCTCTTGAAGAAATATCGATATACACAAAAGCATGTGCAGAGTGATTTGTCCTTTTTCAGAAATGTTTTCTTTTTATAAAATATCTCTCTGCTAAATGCCTTTGAACAGAGAGACCTCCTAGGGTTATTTAAGGAATAATTCAGTATGCAAAGAACTGTGAAAAAGACTTCACCTGGATATTATTCCCCCTCACAATACCTATCTGGGTTAGTCTGATCTTGGAAAAGTTGGTATGAAGGGAAATGGGAAGGTTGCTGGTAAGCCTGGGAGAGTCACCAGGCTCCAATGTTACCAGACCCTAAGTGAAGGCACGTGAAGGGAGGGTGGGTGGAAGGGTCCTAGATGATCCTGTCATCTTAGGAAGGTTTGCCATATGGCTGCTGGGGAGTCCTCAAGCCAAAACTGGCCATCAGATGAGTATGTATCTTCTAGAAATGGGCTTCTATCAGAATCCCTGAGATTCAGTCCCTGGCTGGGAGTGGCCTGGGGAATGTGTGGCCTCCATGTCGAGGCAGTGATGGATTTCAGCGTGTGGCAGTTGGGCCCTTGGTCAGTTGAGCTCCCCATAACTGGACGCCTATCAGGTTCATTCTCATGGCTGCCACACTAACACTGTACTGAGCATACATAAGATAATTCATAAATGCATGTGGGAACACGGTCTCCAAAGCAGTCTTCTAATACTCTGTGCATTTCCTACTTCTGGGCTTTTGCTCAAACTTTCCTCTGCTTTGCTTGCTTTTCTCTTCATATCTATATTCAGGAGCCAGCTCAGATCTCACCTCCAAAAAGCCTTCTCCAATCCCCACTTCCAGAATCAGTCTTATGAATTCTTCTTCTAGGCACACATGGCACTATCTCTATATGTTTATCATTGGATCTAACATAGACTAATGTACACTAGAATTACTCATTTGCATATATGAGGTTCTGAGGACATAGGGTAACGTCTTACTTTTTGTGCTTCCCCCCAGCATAAGGTTTTGCACATAGTAGGTACTTAATAATTAATTGTTGAATTTGTTGAGATTCTTGCAACAGGATGTACCTGAATATATCTTTAGGAAGAAGTGGTGGTACAGTTTTCCCCAGAATCTCTTACGAGAACCTCATATAGTATGTCACAAACTGAACCCCTTATCTGCTCCCCAAATCTACCTCGTATCTGCTGTGTTGGTGCCCAGCACTCACGCTCTAATCCCTAAGCCAGACAACCTCAGCACGTTCCTGGGCTGCTGCCCTGGGTCACGCCCAGTCTTATGGGGGCTACTTTGGAAGGGTCTCTCTGATCTTCTCTCCATCCCTGAGGCCTCCATCCTCTCTCACCTAGACTGCTGTCCTGGCTTCCTACTGGTCTGTTCTGATATCTGTCCTCCCTCCCAGAAGCCTCTCCATTGTCCCTTGAGTCAGGGCTGGGATTAGGGTGCAGTGGGTGAGGTGTCAAAGGCATGAAATTTAAGGAGACACTACTCTCAGGATTCTGCAAGGGCTGAGAGTGAAGGCTTCCTTAAATTTTGCTTCACAGGTGACTCATTCCCCTCACTCTAGTCTCAGGCCTGCCCAGAGTCCAACTATAGTAATGACTGCCTTTACTGAAAGTCCTTCTAGCAATCCTCACTGCAGTGTGTCCCAGACATGGCTGTGCATTACTTGCAGACCCTGGTGAAGATACAGAGTCTTTGACCCTACCCCAGATTGAATCAGATTGGTAGTAGATAGGACTCAGGAATCTGCACAGCCAGATTTGGGAATCACTGGCTTATAGTACCAAGTCCAGACTCTTGGACTAACATTTACAGTTCTTCCCAATCTGGCACCTGCCTGCTTCTGGCTTCATTTTCAGTCCGTTTCCTCTAGGCAGGCACCCCATGAGCAGATCACACCAAACCACTCACTGGACCCAAGTGTGCCCTGCATCTTTTGTCTTTGCACCTTTCCTGGGGCTCCCTCTGCCTAGCATGCTCCTCTCACCCTTGCCTGTTCCCCTAGGCAAAATTCTACGCATTCTTCAGGATCTACTTCAAATGCCATCTTATCTCTGAAAACTTTTTGGATCTTCACTTCTTTAATAGAATTCAGCCCTTTAATAGAATTATTTCTCCATCTCTGCTGTTGTGTAGATGTACATCAGCAGCACATCTCATGCTATGTCACATTGGTTCCGTGAGGGCCCCTGTCCCTGCCCTGGTTCTGGGCTCAGGATCTGCTTATTTATGTTGGATCTGCAGCACCTCATACCTTGCCTGGAGCACAGTGAGCATCTATTAGTTGTTTGTTGAATTGAATGGAGATAGGTACTAACTAGTTGAATTTAACTTTCCACGGCACCTAACATAATGCCTTGAACATAAGTATTTAAAAATATTTTTTGAGTGAATAAATGGACAAAGGAATGAACATGGGCCAGAGTTTACTATCACCATTTAGCCACTTCCAGGGAACTTGTGTGTGTTTCAGTAACACACAGTAGAGCTCAAATGTCAGTGTGCATAAATAAGAGTCATGTGGGATATTACTAAAAATACAAATTCCTGGCCACACTCCTAGAGATGCTCATTCAGTAGGTCTGGGTTGGGTCTAGGAATTTACATTTGTAACAAGCATCTTGGGTAATTCTGAGACAGGTCCACAGGCCACATTTTGAGAAACACTGCAGGAGGCATTTGGTGTTCAGCAGGTAGTGTTCACTCTCTGGAGGGATTCTCAGATAATCTATCTTGAAGTTGAACCCCTAACATTAGAGATTGTGAAGTCTTGTCAGGAGTGCATGGTAAAAGCAGCAAGTCTGATCTGGCATCTGATGGGCATACAGACTCTGAGAAGGCCATTTTTGGGACACTCTTTGGATCCTGCAATAGCAAGAAGAATAGCAGGCCCTGTGAGGCTGGTTGCAGAGACCCTGGTTTTGGTCTCATGGCTGCTCTCCTCTGCTCTGATGCACATCTCTGTTTGGAAGCTCTCATTCTTAACACTGGCTGGGTCTGGCTGATTCCCTGGCTTGCTCCTATTCTCTAGGCACAGCTTCTGTGGTGGTTCCCACAGGGCTATTGCCTTTTTCACCATAATACTTCCTCCAGTCTCACTTCCAAAGGGTGAATCAGGTAGGTCTGGTGGAAGGAGGTCAGGAAGCCGAGCCTATAGCTCTAAGTCCTGGTCTGAACTCTGCCACTAACGACCTACCAGACTTACCACAGGTCACTTAACCAAAGTCAGCAGGCACTTAATGAGCACCTGCTATTCACAAAGCAGCATCTGCAGAACCTCTAGGGCTCCAAATTTCAGGTGTGACATCCCTTGCAATTCTAGCTGCTCCAAATTGAGTGTAAAGCCAAGCAACCCAATGAAGTCTTTTTCAGTTTAAACTTTGCTTGAGGACCAGGGACAGAAATGTCCTCTCGGAACAAAATAGTAAACAGAATGTCGTTGTTGGGAATGGGAAGTCTATGTCCCCTCTGCAAGATCCCTTGAGAGAGTTAATGATTAGCCCTCATCCTCTCTTCTTAAGCTTAATCATATTATTAACAAATAGAATCCAATAGTCCATTAAAAAAATACACTGTGACAAAGTGGAGCTCATTTCAGGGTGATTCAATTTTAGAAAATCTATTAATGTAACTCACCCTATTAATAGTCAAAGGAGAAAAGTTACAATTACCTTCGAAAATACAGAAAAAGAATGTAATAAAATTGAACATACATTTAGAGTAAAACAATAACAATAATAAAAGCTAACATTTATTTTGCCCTTGTTACATCCTGGGCACTGTCTGACATGCTCTGTATGTGTTTTGTCACTGAGTCCTCACCATCACTCAGTGATGAAGGTACTATCTATCAGGCTCCTTTTATAGATCAGGGAAACTAAATCTTAGCAAGTTTAAGGATCTTGTCTCAGGTCACATAGCTAGGAAGTGGGCTGTATAGAGCTAGGAAGTGGCATCCTTAACCACTGTGTCAAAATAGGAAAATAGGTATACTTCCATAATACACTAGATATATGGTTCCAAATCATAATTCAACATCATGATTAACAGGAAAACAATGGAAACATTTCCACTAAAATCAGGAACAAGACAAGTGTGTCCACTGCCATTGTTATTACCTAACATTTTTCTAGAAGAGCTAGCTAATGCAATTACGTAAGAGAACCAATTAAAGGTATAAATACTGTAAGAAAGGAGGCAAAATTCTACTTACTGCAGATGATATGACAATATACCTGAAACCCTAAGAGAAACAACAAAAAGCACTAGATGTGAGACAATGTGAGAAACAATGTGAGAATTCAGGGAGGTAGCTACCCACATATTTAATATTTAAAAAAAAATCAGTAACGTTCCTGCATGCAAAAGGTAACCAGGTAGAAAATTTAATGGAAGAAAAATATCTTATTCACAAAAGCAGTGAAAAACTGACATACTTAAGAATAAGTTGACAGGGACTTGCCTGGTGGTGCAGTGGTTAGGAATCCACCTGCCAGTGCAGGGGACACAGGTTCGATCCCTGGTCCAGGAAGATCCCACATGCTGCAGAGCAACTAAGCCCGTGTGCCACAACTACTGAGCCTGTGCTCTAGAACCCGTCAGCCGCAACTACTGAAGCCCGTGCGCCTAGAGCCCGGGCTCCACAGCAAGAAAAGCCACCGCAGTGAGAAGCCCGTGTACTACAACGAAGAGTAGCCCCCGCTCACCACAACTAGAGAAAGCCCATGCAAAGCAGTGAAGACCCAACACAGCCATAAATAAATAAATAAATACATACATAAATAAGAATAAGCTGACAAAATTGTATCTACTATATTATATGAAGAAAAAGCATAATACTGAGTGGCTTGAAAGAAACCTTGAATTCATCAAGAAACAGCTCCATTTTTGAGTGGCTAAACAAAAGAATACACAGTGCCAATTCCATCTTCATTATGAACTCAATGCCATTCTATCAAAGTACTAACCGAATTTGTAAAAGAACTTGATGAAATTTAAACTTTATCTAGAGGAATAAACTTGTAAGAATAATCAGGAAAATTATGAAAAGTAAAGGAGGGAAATAAGCCCTTTGAGATATTAGGATATATTATAAAGTATAGTAACTATAATAGAGTGGGTCCGATTTAACAAGAGACTGGCAAGACAATGAAACCAAATAGGATGGCCCAGAAATAGATCCCCAAACATGCAGCAATTTACACATAATGCAGTAAGTGATATAGGTATCATTTCCCATCTATGGGGAAAATAGAGCAACAGATAGTCTTGATAGCCATTTGGAAAAATAATAATATTAGATGCTCACCTCACTCCTTGTACTAAAGTGTATGTCAAAGGGATCAAAAATATAAATGTACACATGAAGCCATAACTGTATTAGAAGAAAATATGGGTATGTATTTTTATAACCTTGGGATGGATAAGGCCTTTTCAAGCATGAAATTTCCTAGATTATAGAAAGGGAAAAGTAACTATATGAAATAATAAGCTTCTGTGGTTAAAAGCTACCAACTTCCAGTTATAAGATAAGTAAGTCCTGGGGATGTAATGTATAGCATGGTGACTATAGTTAGCCACTGTATTATATATTGAAAGTTGCTAGGAGAGTAGATCTTAAAAGTTTTCATCACAAGAAAAAAAGTTGTAACTATGCGTGGTGATGGATGTTAACTAAACATATTGTGGTAATGGTTTCACAATATATACATATAACATATCATTAGGTTACACCTAAAGCAAATACAATGTATATGTCAATTATATCTCAATAAAAAAGCTATCATGCAAAGATGGAAGTAAAGGACAAGTTGGAGGGAAAATACAACATGTATAACAAGCAAAGAATTTATTGATTTCTCTAGTAAGCAAAAAACACTTAACAAGAAAAAGGTGAACAATGAAATAGAAAAATGGACAAAAGATAATAGAGGCAAATCACAGAAAAGATGCAAATAATCAGTAAAGCAAGGGGAAATTTGCTCATTTCACTAGTAATTAGAGAAATGCAAAATAAAATAATGAGTTGCAGATTTTTATTTATCACATTAGGAAATAATTAAAAATTGATAATATCCACTGTGGGTGAGGAGATGAGAAACTGACACTCTCATAAATTATTGATGAGAATCTAAACTGTCATAATATTTCTGGAAGAAAATTTGGCAGCATCTACTAAAATTTTGAAAGCCTTTAGGATGTTATGGGTTAAATTGTGTCATTCTCCACCCAACTCCCCAAAAAAGAGATATGTTAAAGTCCTAACCCCAGCACCTCAGAATGTGATCTTATTTGCAAATAAAGTGGTTCCCGATGTAATTAGCCAAGATTAGGTTATACTGGGGTAGGGTTGGCCCCTAATCCGATATAACTGGAGTCTTGTAAGATGGTAGCCATGTGAAGACAGACACAGAGGGAGAACACTATGTGATGCTGAAGGCACAGATTGGAGTTATGTAGCTGCAAGGCAAGGAACACCAAAGATTGCCAGCAAACTACCAGAGGCTAGTATGAGGCAAGGAAGGGCTCCCCTACACGTTTTAGAGGGAGCGTGGCCCTGACATCTTGATTTTGGATTTCTATCCTTCAGAGCTATGAGACAATACATTTCTGTTGTTTTAAGTCACCCAATTTGTGGTACTTTGTTACAGCAGCCTTAACAAACTAATACAAAAGTCACATTCCACACCTAAGAATTTATTCTACCCCAATATTCAATTATACCTATGCAAGATGTACATTTCATTGTTGACTGTAATGTTGAAAAACTGGATACTATCCAAATATCCATCAGTAGAGAACTGTTTAAATAAATTATGATGCTTCCTTAATAGAATACTAAACTGTGGTTAAAAGCAATAAAGTAACTAAATATGTATGCATTCACAAGACATTTAAAATTAATTGGTAAGTTGAAAGATCAAGTTGTAAGGCACTTGAGTAGTGTATGATACTAAATTTATCTTTTAAAAAGTCTTAATAACAGGGTAGTATGTGGATAGAAAAAACATTTATGTACTTTTCATAAATAGTTATTTCACGGCGAAGGTGGAGATAAAAGGAGGGGCTCTCATTTTCCACATTGCATGTATCTATAAGATTTAAATATTTAAAAATTGGCATGTATTGCTTTTGTCTTCAGAAAAATCATGTTATTATAAATACTGTGTGGGAAATTCGTATCTCACCTTAGCATTCTTCTGAATTTTCAAATCAACTTCCTTGGAGTAGTTACAATAATTTCTCACCTTTCCAAATTCAGTTGACAATCTCCCAACATAGAAAGTAATACAGAAAGTTGGCCTGAATGAAGAAATTTGGTAGGACTCAATAAAGTCCTATTTGCTGTCCCTTATGTCCTCCGTCAGAGCCTTTTTACCTTTACTTTACATCCTAGTTATTCTAATTTCCAGAATGTAGCAGTTTAAAAGAGAGAGAAGGGACTGCTAGTGTTAAGTACACTGACAATAGAGAGGGAGGTTTTCAGAAAAACTATAAAAAGCCATTACAAGGACTTACATATATATAAATCTGGGTCATTTAATATAGGAATCAACCATCTTACTTGTCTCAGCAACCTCTGAGGTCATCTTTCTATTGAATTTCTATTACAAGTCAATGTAATAGATTATAATATTGTGACTCAGTCAAGAAAATGTTAACTTGTGTCCATTTTTTAAGAACCCAAGGAATAGTACAAAATATTTGGTGTAGATTTCCATTTGAACTGGTTAAAATAAAAAGTTTGGGGCTTAAAGAGGTAAATTCTCAGTTATCTGGGAAGTGTCCACCACCAAGAAAGACTCATTATCCAAGCTTTCTGGATAATCAAAAATTTCCTCTTTTCTTCCTAGACATTTAATCAAGGCCACCCACAGCTTAGCGGCTTTAGAAGTCTCCAGCTGGGCCATTTTCTCACCAGCAGAATAAACAGGGAAGAGAACCACTGGGAGGATGGGGTGCTAGGTGCAGCTTCACTTGGGGCCCTCCCCTGAGATAATGGGCAGTGAGGGGGCTGCAGGGGTTGGGGCTTGCACTGGGAATTCTCCACCCCACTCTTAGACTCCCCTCCCCTAGCTAAGCCCAGAAATGATTGGTTAGGCTCTAAAATAAATAATGCTTATTAAGCCTAACTTGCATGTAGTACAAAAACAATTATGCAAATCATTGAAACAGATCAACTTTGCTATAAGTGTTTCTTAATTTCAGAAATGACTCTTCATTCCTCTCAACTTTCACAATTCCTTGTTTTCTAGTCATCTAGGCTGCTTTAACCACCTCCCTCCACGGCAGCATGGTTGAAGTTGCTGTAATTAGGCCAAAATGTATGTGCTACATTCCCCATAACCTCCATGTTCTAGAATTGGAGCTAAGATTTGTCGGGCTGAAATTCAGTGGATAATTCACTTTTTGTTTCTTCTCTTTCTCTCATCTTTTTTTAAAAAGCTGGTAACCAGCATTAAAGACAATGTGGTCGGTATCCTTACAACTAAAATATAGCTTCATTTCTGCTCATGGAAATATGTAGTCAATTAGCCATAATGTGGTCCAGACTCCCTTTGATATTCTAAAATAAAAACATTCCAAGTTATTTACTTGAGAAGAGCTGTTTCTAAGCACGCCCAGTAGCTGCTGTTTTTAATAATGCTGCTTTTAATGGGTGTGGGCACTCTGGGTGGAGGGAGGATGTGTGGCTCAAAGTTCTGAACTATTATCACTGGATTTTTTGGAGCAATAAACATGAGCGCTTACACCTAGATAGAACTATTACCAAATAGTATTCATTCACACATATTTAACAATTTTTGTACTCCTTTCTCTTTTCAGGCCAGGGTAGAGAAGCAGGTGGAGGTGATCCATTGTAAAGATGCCTTGACCTGGAAATTCTCCCCACAGGAGCAGAGAAGAGAGCTGCCTTTTACACAGCATTGTCTGAGGAGTAGTTCCCAAATGCTTATTCTTGGACATGGCAGGGCCAGATGCTGAATAATCTCCTGGAGAATATTAATTATAAAAACCAAGCAAAACAAATCCCCTGGTTCTACTCTAATTTGGAGGGAGTAAGGCTGAGATGTAAGAGAGATACAGGTGGTAACCACTGATTTGGAAAGCAAGGTCTCCCATTCGTATTTAGATGTTTGGGCTCTTTAGCATTTCCCCAATATGTGATTTCTAGAAAATCAGTCAACTTTTCTGAGCCTCACATTGACCATTAATAAGGTGACAATGATATCAGTAAGTCCTACGTCAAAGGATTGTCTTGAGAATCAAGTGAGACTAGGGAAGCAAAAGCACCTGCCAAGTATTAATCTGTCAAGTACTTTGCAATTTTGGCCAAACTCAGATATTTAAATCCTAGTAGAATTTGTGTTAAATGATTTGGGAGATAAAAAAGAACCACCATATGGTTTGGGAGGAATTTTAACTCTAACTGGAGAGACAAGGTACAAATAAAATGGCATAACTACATCTAATAGCATATTAAGTCACTAAAAAGCATTTGTAGTATGTACTGTGGGCTCTGTGCTAGGCTAGATGGTATGGGTGACTGAGAAGTATAATATACAACACGGGTATTTTTCTGAAAGGGCTCCAAGTTTTGATGGAGAGAAGAATTTCCTCTATAACAGCAAATAATAGGAAGACAATAGAATCAAAGTAACTTCTAAATTTTAGAAATTAACTATTTTCTGCCTGTAAATAATTACCATAAAAAGTTCTGAAGAAAGAGCAGTAGGAGCTACTGTAGTCCAGGAAGAGATGGAATGTAGCTGGGCTGGGAGTTAGAACAGAAAAGGGAAAAGAGAGAGGGTCATTGGCTAGAGGAACAGCAAATTTCAAGCATAGAGGCAGGAATGAACATGGAGTAACGAGCACCAACAAGGAGATCAGCCTGATTGCAATGGTGGGGCACATTACAGAGGGCCTTAAAAGCTCAGCTGAGAAGTTTGTACTTGATACATCTGTGCATATTTTGTATACATCACAGGGGCCTGTTTACAAACCTATACTTGAAACTCTAGGACTGTGCTGTCCAATATGACAGCGACTAGTCACCTATGACTATGGAGCACTTGAAATGTGGCTTGTCTGAATTGAGATGTGCTGTAAGTGTAAAGTGCATACTAGATTTCAAAGATTTAGTACCAAAACTCATCTCATTTAAATGTTTTATATTGATCATTTGTTGAAATAATAGTATTTTTAATATAGAGTTAAGTATTATTAGAATTAATTTCATTTGTTTAGTTTCTTTTTTTAAAAACATGTGGCTGCTAGTTTCTATTAGATGGCACTGTTCTAGAATGTCAGAATTCTTTAAAGAATCTTATTTGCATGC
Source organism: Lagenorhynchus albirostris (assembly GCF_949774975.1). Classification (NCBI taxonomy): domain Eukaryota; kingdom Metazoa; phylum Chordata; class Mammalia; order Artiodactyla; family Delphinidae; genus Lagenorhynchus; species Lagenorhynchus albirostris. The sequence continues at coordinate 50,197,300 of NC_083107.1, read as the reverse complement.
AGAGCCAACAGACACAGGAATCCTGGGAGAAACAGAGAGGTTTTGAGGTGGATGGCTGGGGAGATGCCCAGGAAGCCAGAATTAACAGTATTGCATTCCCCATCACCCCGCACACATCAGAAAGAGGCATGGATGCACACTGAAGTAGGAGAGAGGCAAGGCTGTGGGACTTGGCCCTGCAATAGTGCATAAAGGTTGGTATTAAGGGATTTTTTTGTATGCAACACTAAGGGGTATCCTTCAAAGAGAAGAACCACTTAGAAATTGAGATCAAGTAACATAGAAGAGTTGTAACAGGAGGACTTATGTTTAAGGACCAGAGCAGTAAAAGTCATAAGGCTGAATGAGTAATGGAGACCTCCCCCACCTTAGGAAAACATCACTGGTGGCTACATGGGACACATGCTCTACCACTGGGCAGGGCCTGGGGAGTAGGATAGCCCCTGGTGAGAAGAAACAGGGGTAGCAGTGGCTCCAGTTACCAGGAGGCAGAGTGATGAGCAACAGCTCTGCCCCAAAACATCAATTTTCTCCAAAGAGAACGAGCAAGACCCCAAGAGGAAAGAGAGAGGTTTCTAACAGTTTGTTTAGGCCCAGAGTCAAAAGTGATTTCTATTGTTACATAGATAGGTAGATAGATAGATAGATAGATAGACTGATAGATATAAATGTATGGGTATCTATCTATCTATCTATCTACCTACCTACCTATAAATGTCTGGGTAACAATAGAAATCTATATCTATATCACATCTATACATCTGAAATCAGGGAAAAGGTTTTTGCGGTACGCGGGCCTCTCACTGTTGTGGCCTCTCCCGTTGCGGAGCACAGGCTCCGGACACACAGGCTCAGCAGCCATGGTTCACGGGCCCAGCCGCTCCATGACATGTGTGATCTTCCTGGACCGGGGCACGAACCCGTGTCCCCTGCATCGATTGGCAGGCGGACTCTCAATCACTGCGCCACCAGGGAAGCCCCAGGGAAAAGGTTTTGCTATCTGTAATATGACTGTGCCCCAAAGAAAGTGAATTATGTTAATGAAGAGACTTTTGTTTTCCTGAACATTTTGATGAATATGCTAATGCAAAGTTAGGGTAGAATCTAAGCCCTACTTCCTACTTCCCCAACAACTCTACCCTCATGTAGGGTCTGGATATCAGCGTTACAGTTTCAGAGAGAGGGAAACTACTACGTCCAATCAAGTGAGAAATTTAGAGGGGTGGGGGTGCTGGGCAGAGAGGAGGGAGAGCAGCGGGGAGGAGGACTGGAGAGAGGGGAAAAGATTCTTCATTTTGTGGTGAGATCCTCTTCTTGTAATTTCACCAAAGCTTAAGTAAATTTGACTAAAGTCACCAAAGTTTGGCATGAGTGGATTTCCTGGAAAAACTAGCAAAGAGACTGAGTTTTGCCTTTAGGGAAATGTGGGGAGAAACATACAGTATATTCAAAGGCCCAGCCAGATGTCAAAGTATAAGTCCTTCTGTTCCATTTCATATTACGGAGCAAGACAGAGAAAATATTTTTTAAAAAAGAACAAATTAAAAGTTTGGAGTTTAGAGACATAAAAATTGTGTCCAGGGTTAACATGTGGCCCTATTGACCTACGCTCTTTTACTGACCACCTGAACCAAACCAGAAGGGCTCAAAGGGAGGCCCTGGCTTTGTAGGTTGTGCCATTTTAAGGCACTGCTATCCTCCTGGAAGGAGTACTGAACTTTTCCAAAGATCTTTTATCTCATCCTTAAAAAAGAGAGAAAAGCTTTCAGTTTTAGTATAACCTTAGTTGGCTCAAGGACTGTAATATTGACTATAACAAGAACTGAAAGATGTTGGGTCTTCAGACAAGTGTTAGAGTTGTTTCGGATGCAGGAATTGGGGGAAGAGTGGGAGGCTAGAATGGTCAGAAGAGGGAGCCAGGGAAAATGGGAGGGGTGGGATCATGACACTTGCTTTCCTATTCTCTTACTCATCTGTTAGTATTGGAATGAGTAGGCTTCTGGGATTCAGCTGAGCTTTGAGATTTTTTTTCCTGTTTCTTTTTGGGCTCCATGTGTTAACTGAGGATTCCCACATAGAGCTCTTCAGACCTTGAGCCAGCTATGTAGCTGGCAGTGTGCATTTCTGCCTGGTGTTGGTGAGGGAATGGGCAGGAAGAAAGACCTCAGGAAAGGGGAGGGTTCCTCAGTGGAGGACTTGAAATGTCCTAAATGAAGCTCTCTCTGTCTGAGTCAACCAGCAAAATTGTGTTTACTCCTGTAAGAGTGACCTTGGCAACCAGCAGAGCCAAAGGAGTCTTAAGTTTTTAGGAGTGTGTTATGAAAGGGCAACTTAGAGATAGGAGTATAAATATGAATTCTGTATGTGCATGTGTGTATACAGAGATAATGCTGTGTGTACATTTTATTCATGTGCTTGGCTCTACTAATTTTCACACTAAAGAAGAAGCCATCAGTCTGACATAAAGAGATTTTCTCAGATTATTTCATGATTGCCTGTATTGTAACCATGCTGCCTATCCTTTGACGTTATATTGTATAACACTGAAAATATGGTGAATGCAGTTTCAGAATTTGGTACTGTAGTCAATGTGGTAGAGGGAGAAGGAGAAAGTTGTCTGCTGGATAGATGAATTTTCCTAAAGCAGCAGAACTTCACGGGGTCATCATGGACCTAGGATCTGGGCTTCAGTTCATTAGGTCAACCAGATACAGTAATTAGGTTCTAAGGTTCCCAATCACCAGACTTACTGGCTATTTTTCAAGGACAGTTGCCAACGATACAACCCAGGCTCTTCCCAGAAAGAAGGAAAGTGAGAACTAACAGTCATTCCAGGAAATTCTTTGATAAGCACAGGATAAAAGGATATGAGTTACCCAAGAAATACTGATATTTTGCTATAACAACCATCTCGCTGTTAAAAGACACCAGCCAAATGGCCAGGAGCATTCCTATTGGGACATTTTTGCTCTTGGTCAGTACTGAGAAACAAAGGCAAGTGCTCACTTTGAGATTTCCCACCCCCTTTGATTACAGTCTCTTTTTTTGAGTGATCAAGGAGGAGGGCCATATATAAAGTAGTATTTGTGGGTATGTATGCAGGAGATATTTAGAATATAACAATCAATTAGACTAGATGAGCAATTGGATGAGAATTTAGAGGAATTTAGAGTGACATACTGATTTATGGCAGGTGAAAAGATGGGAAATAATTGAGATGGAAATTATATAAGGACTCAAAGACAAGGAGGAGAGGAGACATCAGCACACAACAGATTCCAACAATTTTTTGCAGGTTAGAAAGCTAGTGGGGGAGAGACAATTGACTACAGAGTGGAGAAAGTTATGAACCACAGAGTGCAACAGTGAGAGGTGGACAAAAACTTGGAAATCCACAAGGACCATGAAGGGCAGGGACGAGGTGTGACAATGAAAAAAAAGGACAGATTGAAAGAGTATCTGAATCCTCAGTTCCACTCCTTCTTTCCACTTTCAAAACTCTGAGAGTTGGCATAATGCCACCTCAGTGGGAGACTGGAGAATTCTTTTCTGGAGAAGCTGACTATAGACAATGCTCCACGTACAGATCTTCCTTGATTTACAATGGGGTTATGTCCTGCTAAACCATCACAAGTTGAAAATGTTGTTGGTCAAAATGCATTTAATTAACCTAACATACCCAACATCACAGCTTAGCCTAACCTACCTTAAACATGCTCAAAACACTTACATTAGCCTACAGTTGGGCAAAATCATCTAACAAAGCCTATTTTAAAATGTTGAATATCTCTGGTAATTTATTTAATACTGTACTGAAAGTGAAAAACAGAATGACTGCATGGGTACAGAATGGTCGTAAGTGTATTGGTTGTTACCCTTGTGATTGCATGGCTGACTGGGAGCTTCCACTCACTGCCCTGTCCAGCGGGATGTGAGAGTATGGTACTGCATATCACTAGCCCTGGAAAAGATCAAAATTCAAAATTCGAGGTATGGTTTCTACTGAGTGTGTATTGTTTTCACATCATCATAATGTTGAAAAATTGTAGGTTGAACCATCATAAGCTGGGGATTTTCTGTATTGATATGTGGAAGATTCTCCATGAAACAGCTGGCTCCCCACATGATCCATGTACAGTGAAGCCTACGAGTTCATTAAGTGTTATATGTGCAAAATACACTTTATGTTTTAGAATAGTTTTAGACTCACAGCAAAACTGAACAGAAGGTACATAGATTTCCCATTTACTCCCTGCCCCCAAATATGCATAGCCTCCCCCGTTACCAACATCCCACAACAGAATGGCACATTTGTTGCAGTTGATTAACCTACATGGACACATCATAATCACCCAAAGTCCATAGTTTACATTACGGTTCACTCTTGGTGTCATACATTCTATAGGCTTGGACAAATGTATAATGACACATATCTACCATTATAGTATCACACAGAGTAGTACCACTGCCCTAAGATTTTTCTATGCTCCACCTATTCATCCCTCCTTCTCCCCAAACTCCTGGAAATCACTGATCTTTTAGTATCTCCATAGATTTGCCTTTCCCAGGATGTATTATAGTTGGAATCATACAGCATATAGCCTTTTCAGGTTGGCTTCTTTCACTTAGTAATATACATTTAAGCTTCCTCCTTGTCTTTTCATGGCTTGGTAGTTCATTTCTTTCTAGCCTGAATAATATTGCATTGTCTGGATGTACCACAGTTACTTATCCATTCACCTACTAAGGGACATTTTGGTTGCTTCCAAGTTTTGGCAATAATGAATAAATCTGCTATGAACATCCATGTGCAGGTTTTTGTGTGGACATAATTTTTTAACTCCTCTGGGTTACTACCAATAAGCATGATTGCTGGATTATATGGTAAGAGGATGTTTAATTTTGTAGGAAACCACGAAACTAAACTGTCTGCCAAAGTGGCTGTACAATTTTCCATTTCCATCAGTAATGAATGAGAATTCCTACTATTCCAAACCCTTGCCAGCATTTAGTTTCAATGTTCTATTGGCCATTCTTTTTTTCCCACTCATTTCACCCATCATCCCACTCTTTGCCTCTGGTAACCACCAAACTGTTCTCTGTATCTCTGAGTTCAGTTACTTTTTTTTAAGAGTCCATTTTTTTTTTCTTTTTGCGGTACGCGGGCCTCTCACTGTTGTGGCCTCTCCCGTTGCAGAGCACAGGCTCCGGATGCGCAGGCTCAGCGGCCATGGCTCACAGGCCCAGCTGCTCCGTGGCATGTGGGATCTTCCCGGACCAGGGCACGAATCCGTGTGCCCTGCATCAGCAGGCGGTAAGAATCCATATTTAAGTGAGATCGTATGGTATTCATCTTTCTCTGTCTGACTTATTTCACTTAGCATAATGCCCTCAAGGTCCATCCATGTTGTTGCAAATGACAAGATTTCATTCTTTCTTATGGCTGAGTATTAATATTCCATTATATATGTTTATATATCTATCACATTTTCTTTATTCATTTACCATAGGTGGACACTTAGTTTGCTTCAATATATGGCTACTGTAAATAATGCTGCAATGAACATAGAGGTGCATACATCATTTTGAGACAGTGATTTCATTTCCTTTGGATAAATACCCAGAAGTGGAATTGTTGGATCATATGATAGTTCTATTCTTAATTTTTTGAGGAAACTCCATACTGTTTTCCATAGTGGCTGCACCAATTTACATCCTCACCAACACTCGTTATTTGCTGTCTTCTTGATAACGTTCATCCTGACAGGTGTAAGGTGATATCTCATTGTGGCTTTGATTCACATTTCCCTGAAAATCAGTGATGTTAAGCAACTTGTCATGTATCTGTTGGCTATCTGTATGCCTTCTTTGGAAAAAATGTCTATTCAGGTCCCCAGCCCATTTTTAGTTGAGTTGTTTATTTTTTTGATGTTGAGATTATGAGTTTTTTCTATATTTTGGATATTAATCTCTTATCAAATGTATTGTTTGCCAGCATCTTCTTCCACTCAGTAGGCTGCCTTGTCATTTTGTTGATAGTTTCCTTTGCCGTGCAAAAGCTTTTTAGTTTGATGTAGTCTCACTTGTTTATTTCTGCTTTTGTTTTCCTTGCCTGAGGAGACATATACAAAAAAATATTGCTAAGACCAATGTCAAAGAGCATACTGCTTATGCTTTCTTCTATGAGTTTTATGGTTTCAGGTCTTATATTTAAGTCTTTAATTCATTTGGAGTTGGTTTTTGTGTATGGTGTGAGAATGTAGTACAGTTTCTTTTGCACACATCTGTCTAGTTTTCCCAACACAATTTACTGAAGAGGCTGTCTTTTCCCCTTTCCATATTCTTGTTTCCTTTGTTGTTGAATAAATGACCATGTAAGTGTAGGTTTATTTCTGAGATTTCTCTTCTATTCCATTGATCTATGTGTGTGTATTTATACCAGTAACATACTGTTTTGATCACTAAACTTTGTAGTGTAGTTTGAAATGAGGATTGTGATACCTCCAGCTTTGTTTTTCTTTCTCAAGATTGTTTTGATTATTCAAAACAATTTCCATACAAAGTTTATAAACTTCCATACAAATGTCCATACAAAGTTTAGAATTATTTGTTCTAGTTCTGTGAAAAATGCCACTGACATTTTGATAGGAATTGTATTGAATCTGTAGATTGCCTTGGGGAGTATTGTCATTTTAACTTATTAGTTCTTCCAATACATGAGCATGGTATATCTTTCCATTTGTTTATGTCATCTTCAATTTCTTTCATCAATGTCTTATAGTTTTCTGAGTACAGGTATTTTACCTCTTAGTTAGATTTATTCCTAGGTATTTTGTTATTTTTGATGCAATTGTAAATGGGATTGCTTTTGTAATTTCTCTTTCTGATAGTCTGTTGTTAGTGTAGAGAAACACAACAGATTTCTGTATATTAATTTTGTATCCAGCTCTTAGTTTCTTTGATCTTTTCTGTTGTTTTTCGCTTCTATTTCTTTTATTTCTGCCATGATCTTTGTTATTTCTTTTCTCCTACTAACTTGTGTTTTGTCCATTCTTCTTTTTCTAGTTCCTTTATGTATAAGGTTAGATTGTTTATTTGAGATTGTTCTTGTTTCCTTAGGTAGGCTTATATTGCTATAAATGTTCCTCTTAGAACTGCTTTTGCAAATTCTCATAGATTTTGGATCACTATCTTTCCATTTTCATTTGTCTCCAGGTATTTTTTTTGATGTCCTCTTTGATTTCTTGGAAGGCAGCTATGCTCACCACTAAACCACCAATGCCTCTTTGGTTTCTTTAGTGACCCATTGGTTGTTTAGTAACAAATTTTTTAGCTTCCACATGTTTGTGTATTTTGCAGTTTTTTTCTTGTAGTTGGTTTCTAGTCTTGTACTGTTGTGATCAGAAAAGAAGCTTGATATGATTTTGATACTCTGAAATTAATTAGACTTGTTTTGTGGCCTACCATGTGATCCATCCTAGCGAATATTCCATGTGCACTTAAAAATAATGTGCTTTTTAAAAAATATATATATATTTATTTATTTATTTTTGGCTGCATCAGGTCTTAGTTGCGGTGCATGGGCTTCTCTCCAGTTGTGGCACGCAGGCTCAGTAGTTGTGACACATGGGCTCCAGGGCACGTGGGCTCTGTAGTTGCAGCATGCGGGCTCAGTAGTTGTGGTTTGTGGGCTCAGTAGTTGCAGCATGCCAACTTAGTTGCCCTGTCGCATGTGGGATCCTAGCTCCCCGACCAGGGATCAAACCCATGTCCTCTACATTGGAAGGTGGATTCTTAACCACTGGACAACCAGGGAAGTCCCAAAAACAATGTGATTTTGGATGGAATGTTGTATATATATCAGTTAGTTCCACCTGGCCTAATGTGTCATTTAAAGTCAGTTTTTCTTCATGATTTTCTGTCTGGATGATTTGTCCATTGATATAAATGAGATGTTAAAGTTCCCTTATATCAATTTTGTTACATCAGTTTCTCCCTTTGTGTTTGTTAACATTTGCCTCATGTATTTAGGTGCTCTTATGTTGGGTGCATAGATATATACTTATAATTGTTATAACTTCTTGTTGGGTTAATCCCTTGGTCATTATGTAATGTCCTTCTTTCTCTTGTTACAGTCTTTGTTTTAAAGTCAGTTTTGTCTGATATAATTATTGCTATCCCAGCTTTCTTTTCATTTCCACTTGCATGGAATACCTTTTTCCATTCCCCTCACTTTCAGTCTGTGTGTCTTTAGATCTGATGTGAGTCTCTTGCAGACAGCATATATACAGGTCTTGTTTTCATATCCTTTCAGCCACTCTATGTCTTTTGACTAGAGCATTTAGTTCATTTACATTTAAAGTAATTATTGACAGATATGTACTTACTGCCATTTTGTCAGTTGTTTTCTGGTTGTTTTTATCATTCTTTTTTGTTCCTTTCTTCTTTTGCTCTCTTCCTTTGTGATTTGATGATGACATTTAGTGTTATGTTTGGAATTCTTTCTCTTTTTTGTGTGTCTTGATTTTTGGTTTGTAGTTACCATGAAATTCATATATATATATGGAATTATTTTAAGTTGATGACCTCTTAAGTTTGAACACATTCTAACAACCCCTTCATTTTTACACCCACTCCCACACACACACGTTTTATGTTTTTGACATCACATTTTACATCTATTTGTTTTGTGTGTCCCTTAACTACTTGTTGTGGATATAGGTGATTTTACTACTTTTTTTTTTTTTTTTTTTGTGGTACGCGGGCCTCTCACTGTTGTGGCCTCTCCCATTGCGGAGCACAGGCTCCAGACGCACAGGCTCAGTGGCCATGGCTCATGGGCCTAGCTGCTCCGTGGCATGTGGGATCTTCCCGGACTGGGGCACGAACCCATGTCCCCTGCATCAGCAGGCTGACTCTCAACCACTGCGCCACCAGGGAAGCCTGATTTTACTACTTTTGTCCTTTAACCTTCCTACCAGCTTTATAAGTCATGGATCTACTACCTTTATGGTATGTTTGTCTTTACCAATGAGATTTTTTCCTCCTGTAATTTTCATATTTCTAATTGTGGTCTTCTCTTTTTTGCTTAGAGAAATCCCTTTAACATTTTTTGTAAAGTTGATTTAGTAGTGCTATATTCTTTCAGCTTTTGATTATCTGTAAAATTCTCTACCCTCCTTCAAATCTGAAGGATAGTTTTGCTGGGTAGAGGATTCTTGGTTGTAGGTTTTCCCCTCTCATAACTTTGAATATATCATGCCACTCCCTTTGGGTCTGTAGAGTTTCTTTTGAAAAGTCAGCTAATGGTCTTATGGGATTTCCCTTGTATGTAGCTAATTGCTTTTTCTTGCTGCTTTTAAGACTCTCTCTTTATTTTTAATTGTTGCCATTTTAATTATAATGTTTCTTCATGTGGACCTCTTTGAGTTCATCTTCTTTGTGATTCTCTGTGCTTCTTGGACCTGGACGTCTGTTTCCTTTCCCAAGCTAGGAAAATTTTCAGCTATTATTTCTTCAAATAAGTTCTCTGCCTCTTTCTCTTTCTTTTCTCTTTCAGGGACCCCTATAATGCAAATGTTAGTATGCTTATGTTGTCCCAGAAGACTCTTAAACTAGCCTCATTTTTAAAAAATTCTTCTTTTCTGTTTAGATTGGGTGATTTTCACTATTCTGTCTTCCAGTTTGCTGATCTGTTCCTCTGTATTTTCTAATATACATGAAATATACATTCATTTCTTCTAGTGTTTTTTTTTTCAGTTTTGTAGTCTTCAGCTCTGTTTGATTCTTATTTATATTTTCTAACTCTTTGTTAAACTTCTCACTGTGTTCACCCATTCTTCTCCTGAGTTCATTGAGCATCTTTATGATCATTACCTCAAACTCTATCAGGTAGATTTCTTATCTCCACTTGGCTTAGTTCTTTTGGGGTTTTATTTTAATCCTTTGTTTGGAATTTATTCCTCTGTCTCCTCATTTTACCTAATTCTATGTGTTTATTTCTATGCATTAAGTAGGTCAGTTACACTTCCAAATCTTGTAGAAGTGGCCTTATGTAGCAGATGTCCTATGGGGTCCAGCAGCACATTCTCCTTTGGTCACCAGAGCTCTATGCTCTATGGGTGTGCCCATATGAGCATATGCTCTATGTGGGCTGCATGGGCCCTTCTATTATGGCAGGATCAACTACTGTGGACAATCTGGTAAGTGGGGCTGGCCCCCAGCCCAGTTGGCTGCCAGGCCGTGCCTTGTGTGGTGGCTGCCAGCTGACTGGTGAGTTGCGGCTGGGTCCCAGGGCAGCTGACTCTGGGTCTGGTAGGCCCTGGGGCTGATGTCAGCCTCTTGGTGGGTAGTAAACCTCCAGTACTAATAGGCTAGAGGGAGGGCTCCAAAATGGCTCTTTCCAGTACAAGTAGAATAAGCTCCCCAAAATGGTTGCTGCCAGCATCTATGTCCCCAGGGAAGTCTCAGTTGTCTCCTGCCTCTCTGGGATGCTTTCCAAGATCAGCAAGTGGGTCTAACCCAGGGTCCTTTCAAATTACTGCCTCTGCACTAGGACTTGGAGTGTGTGAGATTTTGCACATGCCATTTAAGAGCAGAGTTTCTGTTTTCTGAAACCTTATAGCTCTCCATGGATGCCAGCCCCCACTGGCCTTCAAAGCCAGCCATTCTGGGGGCTCATCTTCCCAGTGCAGGAACCCTGGGCTGGGGTTTTGACCCCTTGCTTCTTGGGGAGAACCTCTGAAGTTTTGATTATTCTCTCATTTGTGAATCGCCTACCCAGAGGTGTGGGTCTTGACTACACCCTATCTCTACCCCTCCTACCCATCTTGGTGTGGTTCCTTCATTATATCTTTAGTTGTGGAAAATCTTTTCTGCTAGTTTTCAGGCTGTTCTCATAGATAGTTGCTCTGTAAGTAGTTGTAATTTTGATGTGCTTGTGGGAGGAAGTGCGCTCAGGGTCTTCCTACTCCATCATGGCCACCAATTGATAAAATCTATCAATTCTTTCTTTCATAGAGTACATTTTTGGAGTTGTATTCAAAAAGTCGTTGCCAAACCCTAGGTCCTATGCTATTTTCCAGGAGTTTTATAGTTTTGTGTTTTATATTTAGGTCTGTGATTCATATTGAGTTAATTTTTATGAATGGTGTAAAGTCTGCATCTAGATTCATTTTTTGTGTGTGTGCGGATTTCCAGTTTTTCCTACACCATTTATTGAGGGGACTACCTTTGCTCCATTGTACTGTCTTTGTCAAAGATCAAATGACTACGTTTGTGTGGGTCTATTTCTGGGCTCTCTGTTTTGTTCCATTGAGAAACTTGTCTATTCTTTCACAAATACCATACTGTCTTGATTACTGTAGCTTTATATTTAGTCTTGAAGTTGGGCCATGGAAGTCTTCCAACTTTGTTTTTCTTTTTTTTTTGCAGTACATGGGCCTCTCACTGTTGTGGCCTCTCCCGTTGCGGAGCACAGGCTCCAAACGCACAGGCTCAGTGGCCATGGCTCATGGGCCCAGCCGCTCCGTGGCATGTGGGATCTTCCTGGACCGGGGCACGAACCTGTGTCCCCTGCATCGGCAGGCTGACTCTCAACCACTGCGCCACCAGGGAAGCCCCAACTTTGTTTTTCTACTTCAATGTTGTGTTGGCCACTCTGGGTCTTTTTTCTTTACATATAAACTTGAGAATGTGTTTGTCAATATACACAAAATAACTTGGGGGGTTTCAATTGGGCTTGCATTGAATCTATAGATCAAGTCGGGAAGAAATGATGACTTGACAATATTGAATCTTCTAACCCATAGATATGTAATATCTCTCCATTTATTGAGTTCTTCTTTGATTTCTTTCACCAGAGTTCTATAGTTTTCCTCATATAGATCTTATACATATTTTGTTAGATTTTGCATAACGAAATATATTTCATTTTCATGTGTGTTAATATAAATGGCATCACATTTTTAATTTCAAATTTCACTTGTTCATTGCTGGTATATAGGAAAGCTATTGACTTTTGTAAGTTAATCTTATATCCTAAAATCTTGCTATAATTGCTTATTAGTTCCAGATGTTTTTGCAGATTCTTTCAGATTTTCTACATAGGTGATCATGTCATCTACAAACAAAGACAGTTTTATTTCTTCCTTCCCGATCTACAGACCTTTTCTTTTCTTGCCTTGCTGCATTAGTCAGGACTTGTAGTGTGATGCTGGAAATGAGTGGGTGAGAGGGGATGCCCTTGCTTTGTTCCTGATATTTGCGAGAAAGTTTCTTTTCAGTTTCTTGCCAGTAAGTATGATGTTATCTGTAGATTTTTTGTCTATATTTTTCAAGTTGAGGGAGTAGCTTGAGTCATTCTTCTGTTATAGTTTTTTGTATCTGGCATTTCTTTTTGGTTCTTTCTTAGGATTCCCATCTCTCTGCTAACACTGCCCATTTGTTCTTGCATGCTGTCTATTTTATGCATTAGTCTCTTAGCATATTAATCATAGTTGTTTTAAATTTCCAGTTCAATGATCCCAACATCCTGCCATGTCTGAGCCTTGCTCTGATGCTTGCTTTGTCTCTTCAAACTATGTGTTTTGCATTTTAGTATGTCTTGTAATTTTCTTTGATAGCTGGAAATAATGTACTGAGTAAAAGAAACTGTTGTAAATAAGCCTTTAATAATGAGGTGGTAAGGTATGGGGGGAAGGAAAGTGTTCTTTAGTCTCTTACTTAGGTCTCAGTAATTTGTTGAGCCTGTATCTGGGTTGTGGAACTTCACCTGTGCTTTTCAGTGCCTCCCACCCCTTAGGTGGGATGAGGTTGCATATTTCCCTCTCCCCAGGTCAGTTAGGCTCTAATAAAACCCAATATGTTAGTCTCTGGTTAATTAGTTTCTCCTTAGAGTAGAACTTGTTAAGAAAAACAGAATGCTCTGGCATATTTCAAAATGATTCATTTTTCCCCCTTCCTGCTGGAAGCATGAGGGAATTTTTCCTCCAATATTCACTGTGAGGACCTGGAGGTAAAACAGGTACGGGGGCTCCACTATGACTGGCTCCACCTAGAGTTTTTACTTCTCAGACTTGTCCACACTGAGCCTCCAACAATTTGTCAATTACAGCTCAGGTTTCCCTACCTCAGAACTGATTCCTGTGGAGACTGCTGCTCATGGGTTTCTGCTCCAGTAAGTTGTAATTCTCAATATTCATCTGTTGATCTCTCCAATTTGGGGGGCAGCAGTTTGCCCTGTGACCTCACTTCTTTTATGGATCTAAGTTGTTAATTTTTCAGTTTGTTCAGGTTTTTACTTGTTATTAGGATTGAGTGGTGTCTTCCAAGCTTCTTACATGCTGAACTGGAAAACCACAGTCATTAAGTTTTCTACATACAGTTGCTGTCATAATTTCATTACTTTTTAATCCTAAGTATGAACAAGTAATCAATGATAATCTGACATTTGAAGAAAACCTTTTGTTACTCTTTTTTTTAATTAAAGTATAGTTAATTTACAAAATCATGTTCGTTTCAGGTGTATAGCACAGTGATTCAGTTTTATGTATATTATATATATGTGTATATATATTATATATATATATTCCATTTCAGATTCTTTTCCCTTATAGGTTATTACAAAATATTGAGTATAGTTCCCTGTGCTATACAGTTGGTCCTTGCTGGTTATCTATTTTATATATAGTAGTGTGTATATGTTAATCTCAACCTCTTAATTTATCACTCCCCCCACCCCCTTTCTCCTTTGGTAATCATAAGTTTGTTTTCTATACCTGTGACTCTCTTTCTGTTTTATAAATAAGTTCACTTGTATCACATTTTTAGATTCCACATATAAGTGATATCATATGATATTTGTCTTCATCTGGCTTACTACCCTTAGTATGATAATGTCCATCCCTGTTGCTGCACAAAAGGTCTTGAAATTAACTGAAAAAATTTAGGAAACAGAAATTTTTAAAAAGATAAACTTGAATTAATGTGCTTAGAGAGATAAGAAAATCTCATACTTTTAAAAAAGGTTGTGAAGGTGGGTCTTCCCTGGTGGCACAGTGGTTAAGAATCCACCTGCCAATGCAGGGGACACGAGTTCGATCACTGGTCCAGGAAGATCCCACATGCCACAGAGCAACTAAGCCAGTGTGCCATAACTACTGAGCCTGTGCTCTAGAGCCTGTGAGCTACAACTACTGAAGCCCGTGCACCTAGAGCCCATGTTCCACAACAAGAGAAGCCACCACAATGAGAAGCCTGTGCACCGTGACAAAGAATAGCCCACGTGTAGCAACAAAGACCAGAAGCAGCCAAAAATAAATTAGTTAATTTTTTTAAAAGTAATGGTTTTAAAAAATTAAAATAAAAAAGGTTGTGATGGCATGTTACAAAATAGAAATAAGCAGAGAACAGGTAAAGTTTTAGGAAGCTGAGATCATTGATATCTCCCCCCAAAATAGAGTAGGCTATAAAAAAAAAGTAGTAAATAATATGAAAGAAACTTGGAGGATCAATCTGGAATGTCCAAGTTGTGAATAAGAGTTCAAAACCAAGTACCCTTTAAATGGAAGAAGATACATCATTTTGAAATTTCAGCATCATAGATAAAGAGAAGACAGAAAAGCTCTGAGAGAAAATTAGGTGACATAAAAGAAACAAGATATAGAATAAAAATAGATTTCTTAATAGCTTCATTGGATAGCATCACAAAAATCAATGGTGACTCAAACTCATTATTGATGGTAGAAATTTACATTAAAACAAGATACCTCTTGTTGGTCAGAATGGCAAAAAATAGAAAGGTAGATAATAGCAAATGTTGAAGACAGTGTGGGGAGACAAGAACTCTCTTGCACTGATGGTATGATTGAAATGAGTAGAGTTATTCTGATAAGCAATCTGTCAGCACTTTCTGAAATTAGGAAACCACATATTCAACCCTTAACACAGACCATACACAAAAATGAACTTTAGTTGAATCACAGACCTACCACAAGGTGAAACAAAAGCATCAACCATGTAAGAAAAGACTGAAACATTTGACTACATTAAAATTAGAAACTTTCTGTTTACTGAAAGATACTACAAAGAAAGAGAAACCATAAGTCATAGAATAGGAGAAGATATTCCCAACATGTTCTACTGACAAGGGACCTGGATCCAGAATATATAAGGAACTTATTCAAAAGATCAATAAGAAATGGACTATAGGGAGTTCCCTGGTGGTCCAGTGGTTAGGACTTGGCGCTTTCACTGCCAGACCCCAGGTTCAAACCCTGGTCGAGGAACTAAGATCCCATAAGCTGTGTGGTGAAGCAAAAAAAAAAAAAGGATAATAAAAAGAGGAAAGGACTTTGGCATCTCTCAAAAGTGGAAGTACAAATAGTTAATAAATATTTTAAAAAGCAGTCATTCCATCGATAAACAAGGAGATAAAAATTAAAATCACAACGGAAATCTACCACAGAAGCATCAGTTTGGCAAAAATTAAGAGGTCTGACAATATAAAGTATTTGCAAGGATGTGAAGTAATGGGAACTTTTGTATATTGCTTATGGGAGTGTAAATTGGTACGACTTTAAAAGCACTTTGGTAGAGTATAGTAAAGCTGAAGATATGCATATATTATGAACCAGCCATTTCACTTCTAAATGTATATGCTAGAGAAATGTTTAAACATGTATATCAGGAAGTGTATATAGGAATGGCTGTACTGGCAACATTATTCAAAATCAGCCTAAACTGGAATCAACTTAAAATATCCAACAGCAATTGAATAAATAAATAAATTATGACATATTTGCAGATTGACATACTATACGGCAATGAAAATGAATGAACTATAGCTACAAGAAATAGCATGGTTTGATCACAAAACAATACTGAGTGAAGAAAACAAGACAGAAAAGAATACCGGTATTTATATAAAATTCAAAACAGTCAGAACTAAACTATATATATTTTTAAAAGATGCATATTTGACAGAACTATAAAGACAAGGAAAAAATTACTATAAAAGTCAGGATAATAATTATCTCTGGAGGGAAAGAGGGAGGGAGTTGTGATCAGGAAGAGACACATGGCATAAGGGCTCTGGGGATGCCAGAGATGTTTCCTCTCTGGATCTGCATAGTGATTACATAATTGTTCACTAATTATTCACTATATCGCATCTATGTGTTTTATGTGTTTTCTTTATTTCATGATCTCAAAAGTTAATGAAAAGCATATATACATATAGTTTTTAAAAATCAGCATATATGTATTGCAAGACCATGACTGGATTAATTTTTTTTCAGGGACTGCATGTGACCAAATCAGAGCCAATGAAACACAAGTGAGACTTTTGCCAAGACTTACAGAAATGAGACTTTTGCTCTTTTTCAGGGCCCTTTCCCACTCCAGAATAATTCGGAGCTCCTATCGTGGCAATTCTTCCTCCACTGGCTGCTCTAGTCTAATCTATTCTAGTGTGGGCCAACCTAATGGGTTTAATATGAAAATAATCAGCTGAATATCCATCCATTTTGTCCCACCTCTGGTCAGCTCTGTGGGAGGTATAAGACAAGGGAAAGATATGGTCCTTTTTGTCCAATGATCTGAAAATCTAATTTTGGAAACAGGATTAAAACACATGAAATGGGCTATGATGGTTTGTGCAGGACTGAAATGCAGCTACACACCTGTTAAAGGAAGTACATTTAGGAGCTAGCGAAATTCTCTCAGCCCCAGTCTTCTCAAATTCCTTCATAGCCAGACTACCAGGAAAGGATGTGCTTGTCACCAAAATCCAGATGCTTTAACCTGTGCAAATTCAAATTTACTTGAAAGTGGCACAGGGCTTCCCTGGTGGCACAGTGGTTGAGAGTCCGCCTGCCGATGCAGGGGACACGGGGTCATGCCCCGGTCTGGAAAGATCCCACATGCCGTGGAGAGGCTAGGCCCGTGAGCCATGGCCGCTGAGCCTGTGCGTCCGGAGCCTGTGCTCTGCAACGGAAGAGGCCACAGCAGTGAGAGGCCGGCGTACCGCAAAAAAAAAAAAAAAAAAAAAAAGTAAGAAAGTGGCACAAAAAGGGAAATATTAGAAATTAGAGGGAATTCCCTGGTGTCTAGTGGTTAGGGCTCCATGCTTCCACTGCAGGGGGCATGGGTTCGATCCCTGGTCGGGGAACTAAGATCCCACAGCCAAAAAGAAAAAAAAAAGAAGTTAGAGTCTTGTGTCAAACAGAAATGAGTATAAATGTTCACCAAAAGATATATAGTAGACCACTTATATGAGGTACTTAGAGTAATCAAAATCACAGAGACAGAAAATAGAATGGTGGTTGCCAGGGGCTGGGAGGAGGGGGAATGGGGAATTTGTATTTACTGAGTACAGAATTTCAGTTTTATAAGATGGAAAAAGTTATAGAGATGGATGGTGGTGATGGTTGCACAAAATTATGTGTTTAATACTACTGAAATACATGCTAAAAAATGGTCAAGATGATGGATGTTAACTAGACTTATTGTGGTGATCATTTTGCAATAAATACAAATATTGAATCATGTTGTACATCTGAAACTAGTATAATGTTTATACATCAATTATATCTTAATTTTGAAAAATGGTTAAGATAGTAATATTTATGTTATACGTATTTTATCACAATAAAAATATTAGGAAAAAGATACTAGGAAGTTCAGAGAAACACTATTCATAATGCCTCACCACTTTGCCCCCCCGCCACAACAATGACCCAAATGGCCAACAAATATAGAATGGATAAATTGTTGTATAGTCACACAGTGGAATTCATTACAGCATATAGAATAAACAAACCATTATTGCTGCATGTAAAAACATGATGTTTAATGAGAGAAGCCAGAGATGAAAGAGTACATATTGTATGATTCCATTTATATTAAGTATAAAATTAGGCAAAAACAAATTTGTGCTCTTACAAGTTGGGCTGGTATGCACCCTGATGGGAGTAAGGGAGGTTATTGACTCGCGGAGGGCATTAGAGTCTCTGTGATACTGGCAGTATTTGGTTCTCAGTCTCAGTATTTGGATGTTTGGCCTGAAAATTCAATGGACTGTGCACTGACGTGCACTTTGCAGGATGTCAGTTACACCTCAGTAAAAAGTTACTATAATAAGAAATTTTAAAATAAAAAATTCGTTTCTATATAGCTTCTACTTCATTTTACAGATGTGAAAATTGAGGCTCAGAAAGGTTAAATGACATCACACTGTCACATGGCTGTCAAGAAAGGGAATTGAAAATGACCAAGGTGTGAGGGCTGCAAGTTCTGTGCACTTTCCCCTAGCTTCAGAGTAATTGCTGAGAGTTCACAAGGTTTCAGTTTGTTTGTGTTGTTTTTCAAGGGCAGAGTGGGAGTGGGGAGTGGGAACCAGGGCAGAGGAAGTAGACTCCGGAGCAATACATGCAAAGCACCTAGCCCAGAGTTTGGCACATAGGAGAGCCTTCATACATGCTACGGTTGCCTTCCACACACCCCCTTTTGCAGGGAAATGAAATGGAGAGAATGTTGAAGAGTGCTGGTAGCTCTGGAGTGGACACTGCTCACCTCAGGACAAAGTGACCGGATTGGAGCCTCTCCCTCTCCATGGGAGAACGAAGCTCTCCTGTAGGTGGGCATGTGGAGGGAGGGTTTCTGACTCAGGCTCAAATTCCCTGCTATTTGTAGGGCAAGTGAGAATCAGGACAAGAAAGTGGGGGTAGAGACCTAGTGTGGGAAGGGGGGTTCCCTACACCTCGGTGGCCAAAAAGGGGTGTGTGTGTAAGAAGGTGGGCTCTTTCGTGTGCTCTCTGCTGACATTCTTGCTGGTCGCTTCCTTCATGTCAGCTGAGCAGGGCGGAATGTATGCACTGAACTGATTCCTGCTTAGACACAAGATGACCCTGTGCTCTGAGTTCCTCAGCATCTTAGAAACCCGTGTTTCTAAGGTCTGGAAGCCAGTATTGTCCCTTTAGCCAGAGGGGCATCAAAGGTTTTCCCTTGAAGCGTCGCTGCCAGCCATAGATTTCACATCAGGACAGCGCCACCTAGTGGCTACGTATGGAAGTCCAGCCCGGGCTCCCTCCCCTCAGCCCACTATTGGCTCTGGGAGCGAGTTTAGCTGGGGAGGAGGAGTTTAGGGAGGTTCCAGACACCCTTTACACACCTCTTCCAGGAGTCCTTGATCCCTAGGCTGCCAGTTCCGCACAAGTCGGCCCTTAATCACATCCTGCCCTGGGTTGCCCTCTGTTTCATGTGTAATCATTTAAAATCATTTTGTCTATTCAATTAGACTAAGGTTTTGAGGCTAGGGCTACTAGGATCACATCTCTTTAGATTTGGATGGGAATTTAGTACTCTCTAATCTGACCCACACGTTTTTCAGACGGGAAAGGAAGATGTTGAGGGGTGAGGGGAATTGCCCAGCTACTTAACAATGTATTTTGGACCAGAGCCCAGATCTCCTGATGACTCCCAGATCAGTGCTTTCCAACATAGCATGCTATCTCTTTGTGTCATCCACAGTGCTTGCACACAGTAGGCACCTGATACATGTAGGTGCTCCATAGATACGGCCTGACTGATTGTTGCCCTCACAACCCTGCCTGCTACCAAAGTGAGTTTTCAATTGTCATCTAGGCCACCTCCCAGTTCTGTGCATCTTGTGAGTTATGATCAATTAAAGTGGCCACTCTCACCATAGTAAGCCACTGTCTTCTCCATTTATAAGGCACACGGTGTGGGTTCAAGGGAAGAGGAAACAAAGAGGAGACACACACTTTAAAGCAGATGCCCCAACCCCAGCATCCATACAGACCAAGTGGCTACTGTGGGCTTCACGGGCTCTACCTCAGTGCTTCCCAAACTGTGATGTGCATCTAAACCTCCCGAGAATCTTGTTAAAACAATATTCTGATTCAGTAGGTTTTGAGTGGGACCTGAGATTCTGCATTTCTAACAGGACCCTGGATGCTCCTGATGCCACCCTTTGAGGAGCAAGGAGCAAGGGTGCTCTGGACCCCTACCTGGTCCAGGGTGTCGTAGAGTGCCAGAAGCCCACCCTGAGCCTCTCCCTCCACCTCAGCCCTGCTGCAGTCCCTCAGACCTCAACTTCAAGGAAAAAGAAAGGGGCTGAAGCAATGGTGAGCATGGTGACCCCTGGGTGAGTCATTCCAAGTCACTTTCCTCACCCCATCCCCTGCTCCTCCCAAAGATCCTGCCTCCAAACAGTCTGAAGAGGAAGGCAGGGTTGAACCCCACCAAAACACTGCACAGAAAGAGGGGGATAGGCTTGCTGTTGACATGCCCCACAGTTTTCCCGAGGAACAGGCCTGCTTGGCTGCCATTTTATGTCTGGGTGCTATGACATCCCTACAGCCGCAGAGTTCTCTTTATTTTTTTAAGCTTTATTTATTTATTGGCTGCTTTGGGTTTTAGTTGGGGCACGTGGGATCCTTCATTGCAGCGCGAGGGCTTCTCTCTAGCTGTGGTGATCGGGCTTCCCGTGGGCTCCAGAGCGCGTGGGCTCAGTAGTTGTGGCCCACAGGCTTAGTTGCCCTGTGGCACGTGGGATCTTAGTTCCCCAACCAGGGATAGAACCAGCATCCCCTGCATTGCAAGATGGATTCTCAACCACTGGACCACCAGGGAAGTCCCCAGAGTTCTCTTTTTAACATAAAAGATATCTTAATTTATATAGTTTAATTATGAGATATATTTATAGTTTACATATATTTTCATTTTTACTATTCTTTTGCTACCACTAAACACACCCCAAAAAGTTCATTAATATTAAATTAAAGAAAGAAAGGAAAGGGGAATTTATTGAGCTACTACTATATGACCAATACTGTGGTATTGTCATGCATGTTATCTCACTCCTTACAATGCCCCTTGCCTACATAGGTGTTATTACCCTATTTTATAGATGAGAACACTGAAGCTCAATGAGGTTGGGTAACTTATCCAGGACTACCTAGCAGGGATAGGAGCCCAGATAAGTTTGACTCTCTCCACCATAATGATAATAAATACGAATAATTGCATTGTATTTACCATGGACCAGACACTGCTCTAAGCACATATATTAACTCATATAATCTTCACATCAACCTTATGAGGCAGGTACTATAATCACTCCTATTTTACAGATGAAGAAACTGAGGCACAGATAGGCCAAATTACTGGCCCAAGGTCATACAGCTAATAAGTGATGGAGCTGGGATTTCAATACAGTCAGTCTGGATCCAGAGAAGTGCTCTCAAACACTGTTCCACAATGCCTGTCAATTTCCTATCAATTTCTTAAATCTCACAGTTAAGTGGAAATCACCGCCCCCATTGTTATGTTACCCTTTCCTTATTCAGTGTATACTGTACCGCCTGGAAAAATTCCCATTTGCCACATTAGTAAACACCTACATATTTATTTTCTAACTAGGACTGCCTAGGGCTTTGGACCTTCTTCATACCCTGTGAAGGCTGGGATTTCCTTGGAGAACCCTCTTCCCCATTGGCTGGAAGTTGAAGGAGTCTGAAAAAGTTTGGAGAGTCATGTGCTTCTCCATCAACCCATCACCCTATTCCACCGTGTGCAGCTGGCCTAAGACAGAGACAAAAGGATGAGGCTGGCCGGGAATGTTTTGTCACTCTATTATTTTTCAATTCATTTCCTCTTTACCTATCACACTCCTGAGTCTTGTTTTCCTACCTGAAGGAATCCAGAGGGTGAAGGGAGCTTCATATTTCTGAGTGCACAGAACTTGCAACCTTATGTTCCTATCCCAGCTGTCCCTCTAGCTGTGTGACTATAAGCAGGTTTTTTGAGATTTTTTTTAAACTTTAGTTTTCTCACCTGTAAAGTGGGGATAATGAGAATCTCCTTTAAAGGACTGCTGCATAAGAATAATGAATTTGAGTGCCTTGCTTATCATAGGCCCATCAAGAGTAGCTATTTATTAATGCAATTTATAAATACATCCCTTCTGAGTGAATGAATGAGTTGAATGAATATAAGGGAAGGTTAAGAAGTCTAGCCTGACTCCCCCCCCAAACCAGAAAACAACTCCTTTAACTTCTCTAAACATGTACATTTAGAAATTTATTATTTTGGGTGAGAACTGTGTAAAAACAGAACACTAAAGGTTGGATGAGAAACCTCCAAGGACAAACTTCCTCAACTTCATAGCTTTGCTGGGGGCTAAGCTAACTCAGCAACTGGGGATAGGACAAGGCTCTCAAACCCTCCTTTGCTTCATCCCTGACCCAGCTTCAAATTCAAGCCCAAGGCTTTCCACTGGAGACTTCCAGAATGACAGGATATATTTCTTTTGGGGGGGAGGAGGGATGAAGAGGGAGAAGGGGAGTGCATTATATGACCGCTTTCTATGAGCAGAGCAAAGCAATTAATTTTGTTGCTGCTTTTGGAAAGAAAAAAGTTATTGAAGAAACTTAAGGCCCTCTGGTAATATGAGTGCACCTACTCATAAGACTGAAAACTTTTTTGAAAAGAAGAAAGTCTGAAAGCAGAAAAGAGTTTTTCTTGTCTCTAAGAAGATAATAGACTTTAAAATAAGATGGTCGGTTTTTTTATTGGTCTTTTTTATGATTGTTATGTCTAATGAATGGGGTATTTTCATAATGAATGAATGGCTTGAAAACCAATTTATCCTCCAGATCAAGGTACATCTGGTCTACTGATTGTAACATCCTTGCTTTTTTACTTTAATGGGTTGTGTTTGACTTGTAAAAATAAAATAAAATGCAATTAACGTCACCCATATGTTCAATGCAATGAACACATGACTCATAAGTTTTAAAGCTTCTGGGACAGGGTTTCTAATGTATTTACAATGGGTCATAAAAGTGGGTGAGAGAAACTAGTCTCCCAAGTTGGGGTGTCTATTTATCATCTACTGGCATCTATGACACTTCAGAGTTAAGACAGAAATCATCCAGGAAGAAACGACTACTGTTGACTCATCAATCCATGAACTTGTTACTAATTACAGTGTCTCAGTTTCCCTATTATATAAAATGAAGTTGTCACCTGCCTGCCTCTCTGAAGTGTTTGGAAAGCCCAAGGAGATAACAGCCGGAGTGTTTTGAAACTACAGAATACATTTTACGTGCTAAATAATAATAATAACAATAATAACAGGGAGTCTTTAATAACAGGGGTCCTTTAATAATACTCATCAAGCAGAATAACATTACTAAGCAGTAGGAACAGGACTCTGCCTTCTTAATCATTAGTTTGTATCGTGGGAAATTGGTGGGGGATGGGCACCTCGTTCAGGTGGGTTCTTGTGCCTGAGGAGGCAGAGCCCCTCAGTAAGGCTGGTCTCTTCAGCTAACGCTTGGCTGCCTTTAGGAAGACACCGTTCGTGCAGTTGAGCGAGGAGTGGACAGACGCCTCATAGTTCAACTCCTGTGCCCAGGGAACATGATTTAAATTCTTCTATTCCTAGCTGGTTGGGGGAAAGAAGGAAAGGTACTTCTGGGACCTTAAAAAGTCGTAGACAGGATGGTCTGGCCAATGCGCCAGTGTGGCCACCCAATCCTGCCACAAGATGGCGACAATCCAGCTGGAAACACCTGCCCGGGCTGGCCCTGTGGGTTTCCAGGCGGGGAAGGCTTTCCTCTCTCAGACACAAAGAAGGGATCTTTCGAGCCGGGAAGGGTATCCGAGCGTTTGGGTGCTTGTAGAGCGGGGATTGGGAGCCTTTGCCGCGACAAAGTCGGCCCCGAGAAGAAGCAGGCGACTTCCTTCTCACACTCGTGGGCTTCAACTTCACGGGGCTGAAAAACCTGAGGGGAATTTGTGCAAAAGCACCCGAGAAATTCCAGGTTTGACCCCTCCCTCTGCCTAGAGGCCGTCCAGATGCTTCCCGTACCGGCGACATTCCCGGGATTCCGGCAGGGGGAGCGGGTGCTTCCCGGGGCAGGGCGCGTTCAGCCCGGCGGTGCTCCCGCGCTTCGCGGCCCGGGACCCGGTTGGGAGAGCGGCTCGGACCGGCGTTGGGCGGGACAAGCCTCACCCCCCCCCGCCTTTGGGGCCGCGGTGCCTTTGAGGCGCGGGACCCCGTAGTTGAGCCCCCGAGAGGGCTGCGCTCCTAGGCTTTAAATCCGGGCAGCAGCCACAAAGGCGCTCCCTCCTCTTTCGCTGCACATTTTGCCTGGGAAAAGGTCTGCAGGCCTTCCGGGGCTTGGGGGCGGGGGTTCTCTTTGTTTTCTTTTCTTCTGTTTCGTTTTGAATGCAAGGAACCGCCACACCCGCGTTTGTCTCTGTCGGGAGTAAACTTGCTTTGAAACATAGAGCTGTTAGGAAACACACAGATTCCCATCTCCAAGTCGCAGTGAGGTTCCCAGTGCCGTGTATGGGAGCCTCCGGGGCTGCCGAGCCTGGGTCTGGCCAGCCTGGCCTCCATCTTGCAACCCTTGGCCTGACTGTAGCAGCCCTGAGCAGATCCCTGCTCCTCCAGCCCGGGTCTTGGCCAGCACTGGGGAGCAGGGAGGGGAAGCCCAGAACAACGACGGGATCACTGGCCCCAGCCTGGCCTCAGTTGGCCATTTATCTGATCACCCTTCTGGGGTGTAGGGTGGGAGTAACAGTGAGCGCTGATTGAACATGTGCCACAAACAATTGTTACCTTGTTTAAGCCTTACACGCTATTATTCTCTCCATTTTATAGAGGAGGAAACCAAGGCTTAGATATGTTGAGTAATTTGCCCAAGGCCACACAACTCTTAAATAGTGGGTCTGGGATTTGAAGCCATAACATTTCTCCAAAGCACCAGGCTGTAGTACCTCCTTAGGCAGCTCCCACAGCAGCACTGGGAGACAACCGGGTCAAGTATAAAGACATACACCATGCTGTGATTGTGCTTACACTGGGGGTGGGGGAGTGGCGACCAAGGATATTTTGGACTCTCCTCGCCTTTGTGTGCTGGGCCATTCTGGCCTGCCTTCTTTCCTTCCTTCCACAATTGTTTACTGAGTGCATATGATATACCAGGGACTTGCCTAGGCCCTGAAATATCAAGGGAACAAGGCAGATGACACTTACTATGTGACCTTTGGCAAGTCCCTTAATGTGCTAGTTTTTAAGCTATTGTCTCTCACCCCCACCCATCTTCTGTATATGGCTTTAAACACTGCGGCTAGGGATTCTGCAAACCACATTTCTCCTTTGCCGCTGCTCTCTGTTAAGCTCTGCCAATAGGGCACTTGAGGGAGACTCAAGGCAGGAGGAGGAGGAAGGACACACTCCTTTCTGCTGGCTTGCTATCCCTATCAGATTCACCCCAGCATCAGTGGTAGGTTGTGGCCTCCATGCTCCTTCAGCACCCCTATGCAGTATCATTGTGCCCCTCAGGTGTATCAGCACCAGGGGGGCAGCCACCCCTCTGCAGTCTCAGCCCAGGCTCTGGGGGGCCCTCCTCTGACCTCCTAGGTTTTCGTAACCCAACCTCTTTCCTTCGTTTTCTGGTCCTGGGATGGTAACTGCTTCCTCCAGTTACTATCTCTGTTACATCAATGTTCCCTTTTTTCCCAGTCCTCCAATACCTATAACCAGTGATGTGCTGGTAAATATTTAATAACCAGCTCTCCGGAAAACAAAAACAAAAGAAACCTGATTTGTAATATATACGATTTTTGTAATATAGATCATTCACCATGTATAATTTTCAACTATCAAGATGGCATCGCTGAATTTCACAAGCTGGTGTGAACAGTTTGAGTACACAAATGCCTGCAACCAATCCCCTATAATGAATTCTCTCTTTTAAAGGACCTAATATGCTTTCTGTTTTCATGACTGGGCCCTGACTGATAACACTTAAGCTTCTGGGAATTGATTTTTTTACTGTAAAATGGAACTACTACCATTTCTTCCATCTGACTCACAGAGTTGTTGGGACAATATGACATAACACAAATAAAACACTCTGAAAACTACTTTTTAAAATTGGGGACTATAACACAATTCTTGGGCATTTCTTCTAGAAGGATATAAAGCTGGGATGATGAAAGTAGGCAAAATATTTGAATGATAGCTCACAGAAGTGTTCCAGGTGCCTTTAGAACCCAGGGTGACCTCAGACAAGGTGTGGAGTCTGGTGACTCAGAATCAGGGCTGTGGTCACGGCAGTAACTGGGCTATGATGTTACTACGTGTGTGTAGATTGTTTTTCAAGGACTCTAGGACTAAATATTGTGCAAATCAAGAAAGCACGCAAAGCCAAGGGGTAAACAATTGATATCATCTAACTAACAGCACATATGTGGAGCAGCACTGGAGTTTTACACATTGCACTACTCAGTTGTACAAAGGAAATAAAACTTCTTTATCTTTCCATAACTGATCTAATTTCCCCCTCAAATTCCCAACCCATGAGTAGTGAGAGGTGGAAAAGTTTCAAATCATCCGTATCTCCATTTGTTCCATTTAAATAATCTCTTTTGAATGATCCAGAGTTTGCAAAAATGCTCAGTTCTCTCCATTTCCTCTCCCACTCCTTTTTAAAAGACATTTGGGGTAAGTGGGAGCTTATATGACCTCACAGCACCAGGAGAGAGGAGGGCTCAGAGCCACATGTTTCCTGCTTCCTAGCCTGGCCTCTGGACTGGCCTCATCCAATCTTTTGTTTCTCACTGGCACACATACCTGGAGCCTGAGCTCTCAGACACACTCCTTCTGATTTTAAAAAGCATCTACATACTGGCGTTTTTTTCATCCTGACTCCAGATTGGCTATTCCATCAGGCCTAAGCCCCTTTGTGTTACCTTACTAAGGCAGTTGGGAATTCCTAGATACGCTGTATGCCACACACAGGCTATAGAGAAGTGCCTCTGCTCTCCTGCCTTCTCTGAGACCACACCATCATTCTTTCCAGGTTGGATATAGAGAAGCTAAAGTCTGGGCTCCTAGAGGCCTGCAGCCTCTCCAGATCATGCCCTGAGAATGGAGTCACCAAATCCAATTAACCTGGGCTCCCCGATGCCCAGCCAGATGTCTCTACAGTCTCCTGACCTTGAGGTTCAGCCAGGAAGGAGGGCCTAGAACCCCGGCATTGGCATTTGACCATCTCTATCTCCCTCTGGATCTACTGTCTCTCCTTTCCCACACATGTCCATCTTCAGAATGAACAATCCTCACCATAGCCTCCTATCCTGTGGGACACCAGGCCTCATGGATAACAGCTAAAGGAGTATCTTCTCTATTCTGGTCTGGGTTGATATGGGAGCCTCAGTAACTCTAGGATCTATGAGTTACAGAGGATGAAAATAACATTGGTTTAGTACTCTCAAAATATTGTCCCTATTATATATGTATACTTCAAAACAATCAACAAAAACAGAATACAGTAACAATTCTGACCAGTGTTCTACCAATAATAAAGTATTTTTATAGTTAAATAAAAATCCTTGGTTCCTCTGCTTACTAAAGTCATGCATACTTATTATAAAACCAACAAAACAACCTAAAATACAGTTCTAAATGTTCAATGAAGGGAGGAGAGTTCCTCAGTTCTGGTTTGGCCAAGGCCCACTGCTCATGGAACAGCACAGCTTACAAGAGATTTCTCCTTTAGAAGGTGCCGGGGTCTGTTCAGGGGCTAGCAGCATTGTCCTTTCTACGCCACTGGCAATCTTCTCTCTTCCTTTTGAGAGTCAGAGCCCAGCAAGGATATTTTCCCTTGAGTTTGGGGATTATGAGCTAGAGAAAAAGAATATAGCCCAGGGACTGAGCTGAAAGGTGGGATGTGTATGAGGAGTAGGGGAATCACGGATGCAAAATTTGGTATAAAATGTGTGTTTCTGGAACCAACCTGGATTGGATTTCCAACTGAGCTTCTGCCATATCTTTCTTTATGAGCACAAATGCATTCTGGTTTATTTGGGTATGTTCTACCGTGTTTGATGATGTTTATAGAATGGGGTGAAGATACAAGTACTGTGGTGCCCCTTCTCAGTTACAATATTCTGGAAGGACAGTGGGCTCCTGGGCCCCAATATAAAATATATAATTTGATAAGCACCATGTGCTTTCACTTCCAATCTCCCATTTGATCCTCCAAACACGCTCATGCTGTAGCTAACTCTATTTAACAAATGAGGGAACAAGAAGGCCCATAAAGGTGAAATGACTGCCCCAAATCTCATAGAAGGTGGAAAGTAGAACTGGGACCACACCATCAAGCCACCAGCCACTGTAGCCGCCCCTGATGGTGCACCCTGAGGGGAGTTCAGGATGGAGAAAAACAGGATACTAGCCCTAGATTGTTAAGATGCCTTTCAAAGGAATAATTTCAATGAGCCCAGACTCTTGTACCTTTCCATACATAGAAAAGCACTGAAGTCATTAACTTGAGAAGTCTGTTTTTTTGTGACTAGCAGCAATCTTTTGATATTTGACTACATGTTTTCAGCAAAACTCCTACATAAGCTGGCTCCTTTCTTACCGTTTTGGAACAGTCCTCAGAGCTATCTGAGAAGCTGTCTCCCAGGCTATAGTCCTCTGTAAGGTCCCAGAATAAAACACTCAACTTTTAGGTTGTACGTTTTTTTTTTGTTTGTTGGTTTGTTTTCAGGTGATACCTAGGACGCCTAATTCTCAGTCCAGGTCTCTTTTCTCTACACCGGGTTGACCCCATAAGGCGAATAAGGAAGAGCCAACTCACTTCCCTTCAGTCTCTTTCTGAGGCTGGGTATTCCAGAGCGAAGCTGAGGTTTGCCAGCCTTTGTGCTACTCTGCCCCAAAACTAGGGAATTAGTGTAGAAATCACAGTGACCAAATAACCAAGTTGGCCTCTTTGCTTGTTCCCTCATCCTCCTTTCCCCACTTGACAGATGACACCGCTGAAACCCAGAGAGGCAAAAAGTGTTGATCAAAGAGGAACTTGAACAGGAGAACAGAAGAGGTTGCAGTACTTAGTCAGTCTGGGAGGTTAGGGTATGATTCGTGCTGGGGTGGGGACAAGTGGAGATAAGGAACAGAACAGCCAGTGACTGAAGACAGGATTCCTGGGCTGTCAGGAATCAAAACCCTGAGGGTCAAAACCCAGGCAGTTCCCGGTGGATATTAAGTCAGTACTTTTGCATGTCCCCATCCTAGTCTGCCTTCAGTATCTTCTTTCTCCCCGCTGAGCCCAGGGTTCTATTTCCTCCAAGGAGGAAATCTGCATTATATGTAATATTTGTGATAAAGGCCTTGATAAGCTTTTAACAGCCAAAAAAATGAATTAGTAAATTACCAGAGAACTTTTTCGATTTCTCTTCAAATCATACTACCACTGCAAATTCTTTTGGGGGAAGTATAAGGGTATATATTAAAATATTTAAAATATCTAGTAAGAGTACACTACTCATAAGTCCATCCCTGGGGACAAGTATGAAGTTAATAAGAGAAAGGAAGAGTGGGTTGTTCACAGCTGAATGAGATCTCTCTCTCTAGTCTATTCTATTCTGGGCCAGCAACATCAGCATCACGTGGGAGCTGGTTAAAAATGCAAATTCCTGGGCCCCAAACCTACTGAATCAGACACTCCGGGGGTGAAGCCCAGCAATCTGTGTTTTAACAAGTCCTCCAAGTGATTCTTATGCTCCCTCGAGTGGTTCTTAGTCTGGACTGTATACAGCAGGTTTCCCCTGCTTTCGGGAAGTAGAACGTTCCTATGAAACCATTTGAAGCCAAGATGGTGTAAATCAAAAAAGCAATTACCTTAGGATGCATCTTGCTTGAGGATGCACTAAATAAATCAAGATAACGCACAGATACTCACAGGCACAGTTCAGAGCTCTGGCAGCTTGATGCTGAGATGCTGAGCACGGTTCCCGGAGAGGGAGCTGGATGGTGCCACGCTCACTGCTTGGGGTGAAACTCTGCCTCTTTAACTGCTCCCTGCAAAACAAATGCTTGACGTTATTTTAGCTTTTCACCATTTTCTGTAAAAGCGAAAATCCTCCCTGGATTTTTGTTGTTGTTTTTAGCAAAAACAGGTACTAACATAGTCTTTTGTAAAAGTGATGTGGTGGAAAGGGAACTTTCAAAAATTGGGGGATACCTGTATTACCGTCACCTGGCAATATTTAAAAAATCCTCATGTCCAGGCCTTACCCAAGAACATCCAAATTAGAAATTCTGAGAGTGAGACCTAGGCTTCTGCATTTTCCTGCGGTTTCCCTAGTGGTTCCAATGTGCAGACAAGGTTAAGAATCACTGCCACAGAGATTTCTCCAGAAACTGGTAATATCACTTGTGACTGTTTTACTTATTTATTCCACAAATAGTGAGCATCTACTCTCTGCCAGACCCTATACTTCTTACTATACAAAGATAAATAAGTAGATTGGCCTCAAGAGAGACATAGAAACACATATTTCAGTGCAGCAGTGGGAGCTCCAGAGGAAGGGGTGGGTATAATCTTGTCTACTATCTACTCCCTCTTCTATTCTTTGACATCAAATGCTGACAAGAATGTAAAGCCACAAGAACTCTCATTCGTTGCTGGTAGGAATGCAAAATGGTACAGGCACTTTGGAAGATAGGGTAAAACTAAACATACTCTCACCATATGATTCAGCAGTCATGCTCCTTGAAATTTACCAAAATGAGTTGAAAACTTATGTCCATGCAAAACTTGCCCACAATTGTTATGGAGGCATTATTCATAATTGCCAAAACTTGAAAGCAAGATGTCCTTTAATATATGAATGGATAAATAAACTGTATGTAGTACATCAATACAATGGAATATTATCCAGTGATAAAAAGAATTGAGCTATTGACATTTCTCTAAGGAAGATATACAAATGGACAGCAAGCATGAAAAGATATTCGACATCATTAATTATTAAGGAAATGCAAATCAAAACTGTAATGAGATATCACCTCACACCCACTAGGATGGTTACTATTTTAAAAAAAAAAAGAACACAGAAAATAACAAGTGTTGGTGAGGTTGTGAAGAAATTGGAACCCTTGTGCACTGTTGGTGAGAATGTAAAATAGTGCAACTGCTATGGAAAGCAGTTTGGAAGTTCCTGAAGAAATTAAAAATAAAATTACCATATGATCCAACAGTTACACTTCTAGGTATATACCCCCCAAAATTGAAAGCAAGGTCTCAAAGAAATATTTGTACACCCATGTTCATAGCAGCATTATTCACAATAGCAAAAAGGTGGAAGAAACTCAATTGTCCATTGATGGATGAATGGATAAACAAAATGTTGTATATATATGCAATGGAGTATTATTCAGTATTATTATTAAAAAGGAAGGAAATTCTAACACATTCTACAACATGCATAAACTTTAAGGACATTATACTAAGTGAAATAAATCAGTCACAGGAAGACAAATACTCTAGGATTCCACTTATATGAGGTACTTAGAGTTGTCAAATTCAAAGAGACAGAAAGCAGAATGATCATTGCTAGAGGCTAGAAAGAGGGGCAAGTGAGTTGTTTAATGGTTACAGAGTTTCAGTTTTGCAAGATGAAAAGAGTTCTGGATATTGATTGCACACCATTGTAAATGTACTTAACGCTACTGAACTGTACACCCAAAAATAGTGAGGATAGTAAATTTTGTGTTTGTGTATTTAACACGGTTTTTAAAACTTAGAAGCAATGTCAGGGCGGTGGATACACTAGGGATCATAAGCCTCTAGGCTTTGTTTAAGAAATAAAAAAGGAAACTGAGATCAGGCTGACAGAAATGTAATTTATTAACCACACCATTTGTTATTTAGGTTTTTTATACCCATAGACCATTTTTGCTGGCTTCTGGGTTTGCCTAGGGTGACAAGAATAAGATCATCCATATCACATTGTCAGCGTTAAAGGAGAAAGCCTTTAGAAAGACCTAAAACACAGAAGCTGATATGGGCCATATAACAAGAAAGGACTTGCACAGATGTCATGGAAGTGGTGAAAGGCCAGAGGACCAAAATTCGAGAGAAAAAATGGATTCTAAACTCTACAGTTAGGGAGTATATCATGATAAGAGAAAGTAGCAAGAACACCCACCTTGGGAAGGGAGAAGTTATTAGCCAGCTCTGGGATACTTTCCCAGGATTTACTCATTCCTTTGTATTACTTTTGAACAACTGATGAATCAGCCATAATACTTAGTTGAAGTAAAATATAACCAACAACAGCAAAAACAAAAAGATCTGTAAACTTGAGAACCAGAGTGGGAAATAATGAAAATAGAAGGAGTGTTTATAAAATAATATGACTAGTCTTCCCCCCACTCCTGGCAACCCCCATCAAGACATTAAAATGTTACACACCCAAATGAACATTTGTCCTTTTTTAAAGAAGTCAATCTGAACTTCTTGGAAGCATTTGCCACTCATTCCAAAGATTTTGCCCTTGTGTCTAGCACTTTGGGGACCTCATGTACTGGCATTTGCTTTTGACTGCTTTCAATGGTGGCAAACCATCCCTTGGGGGGTCAAGCTTGAGTTTTATAACTGTGCTGGTATTGTGCGTCAGCAACGTAGTCAGATGAACTACATTTCCCAGAACATCCTTCCATGTACACAGCTGGCTTAGGGTTGGTCGTGAGAGAATTTGCAGGTTGGTATAGGGTATAAGGTGTCACTGCAGCTTGCACACACTGTTGTTGATCCAGGGGCCTCCCCTTGTGGGCCTGGTGCTGCAGCAAGGTTCAGAGGAGCTGCCACTGCATCGCCTGCTCCAGCTTCTCTGACTCCAGGGTCAGATACCAGACACAGGTGCAGCTCTGGGGCAAAGCTTCTTCTGTGGGTCATGCTCATAATCAGTGACGGTGGTAGTGACAGACCCATGTGGAGTCCTGTTTGTCTTCCTTCTCCCACTCTTCATATTATATTTTATTCCCAGCTGATGATATAAAGAGACCTCAGACCCATTCCAGATGCAGTGTCAACATGCCTCTTCACCAGCTCCCACAACTGTGTAAAGTCTCATCCATAGAATAAATCCCTTGTTCTGTATCACTCATAGTGCCTCTGCTTTTCTGATTGAACATTTACAGTTACAGATAAAAGTCATTTGGAGTCAAGTCTGAAAAATAAGGTAGATGAACAAGCTAAGTAAATATTATTTGGGGCCAAAAATTCAGGGTCACAATAAAGAACAATTCTATTTCTTTTACAGTGCATAAAATGGATTTGACGCCCATTCCCAAAGATGAGTTCCAAAATGATTTCACATGAGGATTATTTGGAGGGATAATATTCATTTGGACACACTTTGCAATGTTTATTTTAATCTCCTCTTTTATTTGCTTATAGTCACTCTCCCCTATATCCTGTTTTTCAGAGGACAACGTGACACACAGTAAATGATGGCAGGCGGAACGCAACCAAGTAACAGATTGTGTAGTGTTGGCTTAATGTTGTAGAATCTTAGGGAGAAAAGAAGAGTCTGGAGAGTCAGCGAAAGTTTCAGAGACCAGGTGAGATGTGATTGAAACAAGGAATGGACTTTTAGACAGGAGATCAGCAGAAGCCAAAGTACGGAGGTGATGTGGAACAGGGAGATGGAGTGACAGTCCATCTTAAGGGATGTGAATTCAGGGAGTAAAATTTGTCAGTCTCCCTCTCACTGACACAACCAAAATCAAACTTTTTCCTGAAATATGATCTCCTCCATATCTGGGCTCTGCTCATTCTTCAGTCTCATTTCCCCTCCCCCATCCCTAACTTGCCTTCTATATTAAGGAACTTGAAGTGCTCCAATATTCATTTGTTCATTCAGCAAACAACAAAATCCCTACTATGTGCCAGGCACTGTGCTAGAAGGTAAGGATACAGGCCTTCATAAAGCTTATTATCTAATGGGAGAGGTTAAGTAGGTAAATAGGCAATTATAACGCAGCATGACAGCGTTATGGAGCAAATAGGGGGTGAGGGTCTAGGAAGGCTTCCACAGAAGAGACTTTAAACCTGAGATCTGAATGGTGAGTTAGAGTTAACCACACTAAGAAGCGGGTAGGGAGATCTTACGAAGAAGAATGATGGGACAATGGGAGCAGCCCGTGCAAAGGCACCAAAGACTGAGAGAGTGTGCACTTTGGAGGAACTGAAAGTAATTTCCTATGATTGGAGGCTGAGAATGGAGAGAGCCAAGGCTGCAGAGCAAGCAGGGGGCAAGTCACGCAGGGCCTTGTAAACGGTGTTAGAGTCCAGGATTTAACCCTAGGAAAATGGGGACATGGGAAGCAAGGAAGAGTGCATCCCATTTTTGTTTTAGAGAGATCATTCTGGCTGTAAAGCAGAGAGTGGTTTGGGGTTGGTGGGGAGAATGAAGGCGATGCTGGAATTAGATGACCAAGATGCAGAGAGAGAATGACCTCAACTAACCTAGAGGCAGTGGAAACAGGATTCCAGCCCCTACCCTGAAGATGTGGATTCAGCAGGCTGAGGGTGGGGTCCAGGCTCATAATTTGTGGGGCCCAGTGCAAAATGAAAATACAGGCCCCTTTGTTTAAAAAGCAGGAAACGTGTTTTTTCTTGCTTCTGTGGTCTCTCTTTCCATCTGTCATTGTGTTTTTTTAGTTGTTATTTAATGTTTCAGTCCCTTAGGCATGGGGATACTTTCTGGGCAGGTACAGATCTCATAATGCCCCAAGTGCCAGGCCCAACACCTGAAAAGTGCTTAATATCGTTAGTCACCAGGATTATGCAAATAGGCTAAAATTTAAAAGAAGACACACAGATGGCCAACAAGCACATGAAAAGCACAACAAGCACATGCTCAACATTGCTAATGATTAGAGAAATGCAGCTCAGAACTACGATGAGGTATCACCACACACCCGTCAGAATGGCCATCATCAAAAAGTCTACAATTAATAAGTGCTGGAGAGGGTGTGGAGAGAAAGGAACCCTCCTATACCGTTGGTGGGAATGTCAGTTGGTGCAGCCACTATGGAGAATAGTATGGAGGTTTCTTACAAAACTAAAAATAGAGGAAGAAGATGTGAGGATGCAAGTGGAGGCTGGAGCAATGCAAGGTCAGGAACCAAGGAATGTGGGAAACCTCTAGAAGCTGGAAAAGGCTCTGAAATGGACTCTCCCCTAGAACCTCCAAAAGAACAAGCCTTCGACTTTCATTGTGCAAGACCCATTTTGGACTCTGACCTCCAGAACTCTGCTGTAGACTCCTTACCCTGCATGTGTGATGAAATGCTGTGAGGTCGGCCATAAACCTTCAAGAGCTAAGGCTCCCACCCAGATGGAGGACAGAATGATGATGTTGACCCTCCTGACTTCAATCAACTAAGGCTTGGACTCTGTCGACCTTTGCCCCAATTCTGTGCTGAATTCTCCTCTGCTCAAGCACCCTCATGAATATGCATGTACCTTTAGCTTAAAACATCCCCAGTTTTGCTTTTCAGGGAGACACTGCTTTGGGAAAATCCCTAGTGTTCTCCTTACTTGCTGCAAGCAATAATAAATCCTTCCTTCTCCTCCCCTCCCTGCAAAAAAAAAGAAACTAAACTAAACTAAAAATAGAGCTCTCATATGATCCAACAATGCCACACTTGGGTATATATCCAGAACAGATAAAACTCTAATTTGAAAAGATACATGCACCTCAATGTTCACTGCAGCACTATTTACAATAGCCAAGACATGGAAGCAAGCTAAGTGTCCATCAACAGATGAA
Organism: Lagenorhynchus albirostris; assembly: GCF_949774975.1. Taxonomy (NCBI): domain Eukaryota; kingdom Metazoa; phylum Chordata; class Mammalia; order Artiodactyla; family Delphinidae; genus Lagenorhynchus; species Lagenorhynchus albirostris. The sequence goes on along the minus strand of NC_083107.1, from coordinate 50,161,624 downwards.
CGGATAAAGAAGATATGGTGTATATATATATACAATGGAATATTAATCAGCCAACAAAAGGAATGAAATAATGCCATTTGCAGCAACATGGATGGACCTAGAGATTATCATACTAAGGGAAGTAAGTCAGACAAAGATAAATATCATATGATATCACTTATATGTGGAATCTTAAAAATGATACAAATGAAATTTTCTACAAAACAGAAATAGAATCACAGACATAGAAAACAAACTTATGGTTACAAAAGGGAAAAGTGAGGGTAAATTAAGAGTTTGGGAGCCTTCCCTGGTGGTGAAGTGGTTAAAAATATGCCTGCCAATGCAGGGGACACGAGTTCGAGCCCTGGTCCAGGAAGATCCTACCTGCCGTGGAGCAACTAAGCCAATGAGCCACAACTACTAAGCCTGTGCTCTGGAGCCTGTGAGCCACAACTACTGGGCCTGCCTGCCACAACTACTGGGCCCACGTGCCACAACTACTGAAGCTCATGCACCTAGAGCCCATGCTCCACAGCAAGAGAAGCCACCGCAATGAGAAGCCCGTGCACCACAACCAAGAATAGCCCCCACTAGCTGCAACTAGAGAAAACCTGTGTGCAGCAACGAAGACCTAACACAGCCATAAATAAATAAATAAATAAACAAATAAATAAATAAAGTTATTACTGTTTAAAAAGAAAAAAGAGTTTGGGATTAACAGATACACACTACTATACATAAAATAGATGAACAACAAGGACCTACTATATAGCACAGGGAACTATGTTCAATATCTTATAATAGCCTGTAATTAAAAATAATCTGAAAAAGAATATATATCTATATCTATATAAATCACTTTTCTGTACACCTTAAGCTAACACAACATTGTAAATTAACTATACTTCAATTAAAAACAAAAGACTAACCATACCAAGTGTTGCCAAGGATGTATTTAGAGTGTAAATGGGCTCAGTCATTTTGGGAACATTGACAGTAACTACTAAACTTAAACCTCCCTTATGACTCAGCCATTCAACTCTATTCAACTGTGCGTGCTCATCAACAGAGATGTATACGAATATTCATAGATCTTTATTCACAATAACTGAAACCCAGATGTTTTCTATGGCCTGGAGATGACCACCAGTCCATCTTTGATCTAAAAACTCTAAATTCTATACCTTCAAGAAAAAGTGGACAATGGGGAAAATTATGGGGACCCTTCATAAAATGTCTATTCCATACAGGGTACTTCAGGCAAGGATGGGGCTGCTTACTGGCTGGTAAGATTTTTTAAGGTTCCACGTTGTCCTCCACAGGCCAACAGGCTCACAGACTTGGCCTTGACTTCCTCCCTGGACTGGACTTTTCTTCTGAATTTTTCAGATCAAGTGAAATAACAAATTGTCACCAGACCTAGAATGCTCACTCCTTTTAGGAGTGGGGAGTTGGTTCCAGCCAGTTATGAAGTCTGGGTAGAGAATGTGAATGTTTCCTTTGAGAAGCAATATTAGCCTTAGGTTTGCTTCCAGCATGTGTTTTGGGTTTTCTCCCAGAGGTTTCAGTGAGGAATCACATGTCTCAGAGGTGAAAGTAAAAAAAACATTTGAGTCTTAAAAATCACACTGGGTTGGAAACTATGTAGTTAGCTTTTTGTGCTAAAAACAATTTTTAAAAAAAATTTCAAGTGTTTTTGTTTTTTCTCTCATTAAAAAAGTATGTGGCTTTATATACACATACACACTGAGGGGCGGTGTGGGGAGGTGTTCAGAACAAGATGTTTCTCATTCCATTTGTTTCAAGCAATAACTCAAAAGGCTCTGGAGAAAATAAACCATACATAAATAGTAGAAAACAGACTGCATCTTGTTGCTATGGCAACGCCCTACTTATATCACATTAAGCTGATTCATGTCTTTTCTCACCTCACTGTTAATAAATTATAGTAGCTGATGAGAATTAAGCTGGCTGGAAGAGTTGGCATGGGCAAGTTGCATATTAATTTGTCATCCAATCCTGGATATCCCTTAATCTTTTTTTTTTGAGGAGAAAGCTACCTTTTATCTAACAATATATTTTTAAAAATTATTTTTATTGTCTTTTTTTCCTCTAAAAACTATGTCAACAGGAGTTTCAGGTTTAGATAATGGTTGCTTCCTGGCTGTTCCAGTAAGGCTTATGACTCTTGTGGAAGGAGAAAATGCACATGCGCAACAGAGCTGGGAAAGTTCCCTTGTTTCTTTTCCTGCTCCTTAACCCTTTTCACTTCTCTGTGCTTTTAGGGGCTTTAAACAAGCCTCTTCTCTTTTCAGCTGCCTTAATTCATACACATCCCCACATCCACACACACCCCAAGAGTAACAAAGTTAAAAGACAACAAACTAGGTTGATAGATAGATAACAAAACAGGGGAAATATTGGCAACACACATAACAGGTAATGGACTAATTTCATTAATATGCCAAAAAATAAAACAACAAACAAACCATAAATTAAATTAAACAGGAAACCAAACCATAACAACAAATGAATGGACAACCCACTAGAAAATGAGCAAAGGATATGAAAATCAGTTCATTGCAAAAGAGATGCCAACAAATATCTAAAAATCTGCTCAATTTCAATCATTATTAGAAAATTAAAATAGCAAAGATGTGCAAATTTTCCTCCATGTTAGATAAGGGAATATTGAAAAGCTCCATGATTTGACAATGGATATGATGGGGGGGAAACAAACCCTTTTAGACACTGTTTATAGTAGTATAATTTGGCATAACTTTCATGGAAATAAATGTAGCTGTACTTATCACAATTTTAAATGCATGTACTCTTTAACCCAGAAGTCCCACTTCAATGAATTTATTTATAAATATACTTGCATAAGTGATTAAAATGTTTTTACAACATTCATTGCAACACTGATTGTACTAGCAAACAAAAACAACAAAAAGTCCCAACCTAGACAGGACTTAAATGCCCATCAATAGATGACTGGTTAATAAAATTGATTCATTCATCCTACCAGCTGTTTAAAAAGGGAAGAATTTGCAGCTACAAATTGCCAAGTTTTTGAACTGTGTTTATAATATGATCCCATTATATTAAAATATATAGATGTATATATATATATATATATATATATATGCTCCTATATACACAAATTGAGAAAATTTAACTTTCATTTTCCACTCTTTTGCACTGTTTCAATTATTTTTAAACATGAAGACATATTACCTTTATGATAAAAAGCCTTTAAGCAGCATGTACACACACATACACACACACACACACACTTGTGTGTGCATATACATTTTCATATATATGTCATCTTTTTGTCACCATGAAGAGTTAGAAGATATATAAGATAGTTTTGCCCACAGTATAGCTGGGAAGACATAAAATTAATAAAAAATACAAAGAATACCACACAATGGAATTGATCATGTGCCAGTGGTATTCTAGGAAGTAAGAGAAGGAAAGTTACTATGACTGCAGTTAAGCATAGAAGATAGAGGCATGAGCATTTGGCAGCATCTGGGTACAAGACACTCCAAGATGTCACAAAGAGGAGTGTTCGCTACAGAGAAGAGTGGTGCTGGGTCAGCCTTACAGATGAATCACCCTCTGCAAGTCTCCTCTTTGGCTATAAGTGGTATAAGACTGTGATGAAAATTATACCTGTCCTGCCTTTGGAAACTCCCTGCCTGCTGGCTGTAAAAAAGCACTGCTGGCTGGTTTCTGTTAGGAAATGTCCAAGGTCCTGTAGACAGAGAGAAATTGTTTCATAATTAGTGTTGACCTGTGCATCAGTCGGTCAGGAACCCAAACTTTGTGTGGTGTTGATCCCTACTATTTGGACCTACTGCTTGAAACTCTGCATTAGTGGGAAATCCCTTTGGTTACTTTTACCTTTCTGGAGAAGCTAAGAATAATGATTAGGAGCATCGACTGCAGAACTGAACTGGATATAAATCCTGGGTGCATCAACTACTAGCTGTGTGTCCTTGGGAAAATCACCTAAACTCTCTGTGTCATGGGTTTCTATTTTGTCAAATGGGACTAATTATAGTTATCAACAATCTCATAGAGTTGTCTGAGGATCAAATGGCTGAATCACATACAAAGCAGGAAGAATAGTCTCTGGACACACAGTAGTTATTCACAATATTACTCACTCTCACTAGAGACAACAAGAATATCCTAACAACAAGTTTCCAGAGAGAAAAAAAAAAATCTCACACAACACATAGGGAATAAGAAAATAATGACAGTGATAAGAAAATAATGTATAAGTAGTAACATTGGAAGCCAGAAGAAAAGGAATGATGCCCACAAAATTAATTTCCACTTAGAATGTCATGCCCTGGCAAATCGAGCCTGAGGACATGGTAAAGATAGTTTCAGACATGCAAAGTCCCAAACTTTTTACTCTCAAGTGGTCTTTCTCAGGAAGCTGCTGGTATATATGTTTCATCAAAAAGAGGGACTAAATCAAAAAGGAAGTTGTGGAAACGTGAAGCAGAGGACCCAGGGCAGGAAAGCAGTAAAGGAATTCCCAGGTTGAGAGCTGTGCTGCAGGCCAGGAGGACACCAGAGTAGACCGCAGGAGAGACATGGAAAGGAGGTTATCTAACAGGTTTGACTGTGTGGGAAATTGTACTGAAAGCCCCTCTTCAGAGGTATTGGGGGATATTGGAAGACCTAGCAGTAGGTTCAGGGAAAAGGAAGCAAATGAAAAGATAGGCAATGAATAAAGACAAGAAAATCAAAGTATCTTGCAAGAAAGGAAATGTAATAAGAGTATGCCACTCAGCTCAGCAGTGTGCAAGATTTATTTAACACAAAAATGAGTATGGATTTTTTAAAAAAAGATATATTAGAGAATGGGGAAAAGAGTAGAAAGTGTTTGGAAGTTAAAATATTCAGCTACCATAATAGGAAAACAGTGGATTATACATAACTCGACAAAACTAGAGAGAGTAGTATATGTTCATTATTTGGAAACATGGTGACAAATGACAGAAGATATATCAAGTGGATGCCTTTAGGGTTGGGACAGGAGGGGCAGTCAAGAGAGTGACTGGTGTTTTCTTTATTATATTACTGTGAGTACCATTTGAGTTTATAAGTTTACATAAATTTTTAAGTATTCTGCAAATCTAAGGTTTTGACACTTCCAAAATGACAATGTTTCAACTTTAGTTCAGTGTCTATGAGGCCATAAGAAACTGATGTCTTAAAATCAGTGGATATGTTTAAAGATTCTGTTCTAACAAAAAGAGACAAGTAGAGGAAATGTAAGTCTTTTATTATCATTAATTTTCATCTAACTTTCTAGATTTAGCCTTCAAGAGGTTCATTAATGCCTCAAAACTTTATCATCTTATATTCTTATTTTATTTAAAATCTGTTTAAGGGCACAGTAAGATGGGAAGTTTACATAACTGTGACACTAAAACCAGGATATTGGGAGAAAAAAGAAGCCATAGCTCAAACTCACATAAGATATAGATATAAAAATCCTAACTCATTACAACAAATTAAATGTAATAAGAGTACGTTAAAAAGATAAATATATTTTGAGCAATTAGCATTATTCCCAGAATGTAAAGTTGGCTAAAAATTAGGAAATTTATAACTCAACATCAAAAAAACACACAACCCGATTAAAAAATGGACAGAAGACCTTAAGAAACATTTTTCCAAAGAAGATGTACAGATGGTCAATGAAACGGTGTTCATGAAAAAGAGGCACATGAAAATATGCTCAACGTTGTTAAGCATCAGAGAAATGCAAATTAAAACTGCAATGAGATATCACCTCACACCTGTCAGAATGGCTATCATCAAAAAAACACAAATAACAAGTGTTTGCAGGAATGTGGAGAAAAGGGAACCCTCATACACTGTTGGTGGGAATGTAAATTGGTGCAGCTACTGAGGAAAACAGTATGGAGGTTTCTTAAAAAACTAAAAATAGGGCTTTCCTGGTGGTGCAGTGGTTGAGAGTCCGCCTGTCGACTTAGGGGACACGGGTTCGTGCCCCAGTCCGGGAAGATCCCACATGCCGCGGAGCAGCTAGGCCCGTGAGCCATGGCCGCTGAGCCTGCACTCCGCAATGGGAGAGGCCACAACTGTGAGAGGCCCGCGTACCAAAAAAAAAAAAAAAACCTAAAAATAGAACTACCATATGACCCAGCAATTCTACTCCTGGGTATACATCCTCAAAAAACAAAAACACTAATTCAAAAAGATACATGCACTCCAATGTTCATAGCAGCATTATTTACAGTTGCCAAGATATGGAAGCAACCTAAATGTCCATCAACAGATGAATGGATAAAGAAGATGTGGCATATATACACAATGGATTACTACTCAGCCATAAAAAAAAGAATTAATTTTGCCATTTGCAACAACATGGATGGATTTGAGGGTATTATGCTTAGTGAAATAAGTCAAACAGAGAAACACAAATACTGTATGATATCACTTATATGTGGAACCTAAAAAATAAAACAAACTAGTGAATATAACAAAAAAGAAACAGACTCATAGATAAAGAAAACAAACTTGTGGTTACCAGTGGGGAGAGGGAAGTAGGGAGGGGCAAGAAAGGGGTAGGGGATTAAGAGGTACAAACTACTATACTATGTATAAAATAAATAAACTACAAGGACATATAGTACAACACAGGGAATATAGCCAATATTTTATAGTAACTATAAATGGAGCATAACCTTTAAAAATTGTGAATCCCTATGTTGTACACCTGAAACTTATATAATACTGTACACCAAGTATACCTCAATTTTAAAAAATTAAGAAATTCACTATATTAATAGACTACATGAGAAAAACGATGTGATCCTTATAAGTACAGAAAAGAAGTTTGATAAAATTTAACATCTATTATTAATCAAAACTCAAACTAGACCTGCATGGAACTTAACTTGAGAAGGGACATTTTTCAAAAACTAATAGCAAATATCTTGCTTTTTGGTGAACTACAAGTGACATTCCCCAACTTCTTGGGAAAGCCCATTAAGATCAGGAACAAGACCAGGAAGATAACAGATGTTATTTAACATTATTCTGAAGGCCCATGTCAAAATAATAACATAAGAAGAGGAAGCAGGAGGTTCAATTATAGAAAAGACAAATATAAAATTGTCATTACTTGCTGCTGATATGATCATCTATTGAGAAAATATGAAAGAATTAACTGAAAAACCTAGGATTAATAGGAAAGTTTAATAAAAAGTCAGATTACTAGATAGCTATCCCCCCATCAACTTTCACATATGCCAAACATGACCAATTAGAAAATGTAATGAAAAAAATTGCATTCATAATACTATAATAAAAATAGCATCAAATACTATAATAGTATCAAATAGCATCAAATACTATAATAATAATAATAATAGCATCAAATACTATAGCATCAAATAATATAATAGCATCAAATACTATATAATAGCATCAAATACTATAATAGCATCAAATACTATAAACTACCTATGAATAAATGGAAATTCAAAATATGATTCCCCATTAAAAAATTTCACAGAAAATGGGGCAAAATGTAAACAATTGGTAAAGGTATATCTTATACCATTCTTGCAAATTTTCTGTACTTTAGAAACCACATCAAAATAAAAAGTTACCCCCAAATTCAAGAGAAGTGAAAAAGAAAATGGACAATGTTGAAAGGGAAATGAGTAATCTGAACACATAAATAGAGACACTATCTCACAGCCTTAAGGAAAATTATCAAAAAAAAAAGAGGAGGGGGAAGTTAGGAGTAAAAAGGTGATCCATGGAAGGCATATCTGAAAGTCCCAAAATGGGAATCATAGAAGTTCAAGATTTAAGAAAAAGAATAGACGGAAAAGATGTAATTATGAAAGAAGAAATAGAAAAAAAAATTTCCTGGACTACAGCAAGTTTTCAGATTGAAAAGGCTCACAAAGTAATAGGCAGAATTCAGGAAAAAAGAAACAAACCTGACCACATCCTAGTGAAATGTCTAAACCCCAGGGATTAAAAGGAAATCTCAACAAGCTTTCAGGCAGAGATGTGGTGCCTAAATGAAAAGATAATCAGGCCAGGTTCAGATTCTCATCTGCATTACTTGACTCTATATATAGTGAAACAACATATACAGACATTTGAAAGAAAGGACCACAAGTCAAGATTCCTATTCTGAGCCTATTCCTATTCCTATTATCATTATATATGAAAGTAACAACAGACATTTTTCGGACAAACAATGGCACAGAAAATATACAGACATATGCTCTTTCTAAAGAAATTGCTTGGGAAGTACTCCAACCAAATAAAAGTTAAATTCAGAACAAAGATCTCAAAATGGGGAAGGGGGAGGGAGAGAATAAAAGAAGTGAAAAATTAAAAGTGTTCAAATAATCTCATCTTAGTGGTGGGAAGCATAGTTACCAACTGATCAATCCAGCAAAATTAAGGAAAGGGAAAAAGAGAAATCATAATAAAGTATCTTAATAGGTGTAAAATAAGATGAAAGTATTAAAACTCATATAAATCAGTTAAATTCCCTATAAAGACTCAAGTATTTTGTGTCTAAAATAAATGTGCCAGGAACAAAATGATCAAGGTTGAAAATAAAGAGTCAAATAGATCATGCAAACACAAATGAAGTGTTATGGCTTGTATCATGACTCCCCAAAAAGGTACGTTGAAGTCCTAACCCTCAGCACGTACCTCATTAGGTACTTCAGAATGTGACCTTATTTGGAAATAAGGCATTTATTTATTGATAGACTGATTGATTTCAGAGGCAATCAAATTAAAATGAGGTCATTAGGGTAGGCCCTAATCCGATGTGACTGGTGTCCTTATAAAAAGGTAAAATTTGGACACAAATGCAGACCTACACAGAGGGAAGACAGTGTGAAGATGCACAGGGAGAATATGGCCATGTGATTAGAGTGAGGCATCTACAAGCCAAGGAATGCCAAGGACTGCCAACAAACACTAGAAGCTGGAAGGGGTAAGGAAGGATTCCTCCCTAGAGACATCAGAAGGAACATGGCCTGCTGACACCTTGATTTCAGGCTTCTAGCTTCTAGAACTGTGAGACAATAAATTTCTGTAGTCTTAAGTCATCAAGTTTTTGGGTTTTTTTGGCTGCCTTAGGAAACTAATACACAAAGTAGCAGAAATGCCTAAGTTATCATCAGATAATGTAGATTTCAAAGTCAAAAACATTAACTGTGACAGAATAAACAATTTATGAGGATAAACAATAGAACTCATCAAAGAAGATGTAACATTTTTTAACCAAACATCAACACAACAAAACATTTATGGCAAAATTGCTCAGAAAGTAAAGAACTTGATAAAGTACTAACAAATGGGAAGGGTATAATATTCCTCTTTAAGAATTTGGCAGCCCAAAAAAAAAAAAAAAAAGAATTTGGCAGCCCAAGTTGACAAGAAGTGGATAAGGGATGAACAGGACTTGAATAAGACAAGCAACAAATTTGATGTGACACAGACAGACAGACAGGTTGCTAAGGAAGTCACACATTTATACCCACAGCTATTTGGATATGTAAAAAACCCTGTAGCTTCTTAATTTCTTATAATGATCTAATCATCTTCACGAGCTCTTCCTGACTGGCACTAAAAGGAGTAGTACTTACCTTGGCTAATTAATTGTATCTCAGTCTCTCTGGGATCTTTTGTCTCTTGGGTATATACCCAAGTTTCAGACTTCTTCTTCCACTCCCTATCACTCTTAAAGAAGGTATCTATTATGTAGCAGAGGAGGGCTTGGAGCTGTGTGGGCAGGATCTGGTGCTGTCTTCAGAGCCATCAGGTTTCTGTAACAATGTCCCTGGCTAGGTGGAACCATTGCTTATGTCTGCAGCTGGTGGCTTCATTATCCTTCCCTGGGCCCAGACAGGCCCTAGTGGCCCTGCTTCGGATTTAGCAGTCACTGTGTGTTCACTCCTCTGATCAAGCTGGCATCAGACCACTAGCTTTGGCTTTGGCTGTCCACTGGCAGCCTCTGTGGAGGGGTCAGCTCAACCTTCATTCTAGAAGCCAGCCACCCACCCTGGGGGGGCATAGAGAAATTTCTGATTCCCTCCCAGACCATACAGATGGTGAGGGAGGCCAAGGATCCAACTTGTACCCTTTCTCTGCCTAGCTTCACCATGCAATCATGCTTATATTGTCACGGTCAGGCTTTTCCCCACATGATGGTGAGGAGGGCAGTCTGTGGGGCAGACACTCCGAAGAGTTCTAAATGGAGGGAGTGGCACAAGTCCACTCTGAATTCAGATTTTCTGACTTCCTATTACTTGGAGCCACTCTACTCCAACACCAATACCAGCATCACCCTCTAAACCACTCCATCTGAGATTTCAGCCTGGAGAAAGGTGGTCGAGACATGGATCTTTCCCCCTTTCCAATATAGAGAACAAGACCAAGAAAGGAAAAAAAAGTGATCTCCTAGCAAGGAGTTCACAAACTAAGCTCTGTCTACCCATGGTTTACTTTAAACTCAGCATGCAAATCGTTGAAGCCTGGGTTTGGATGTGCTAATGAAGCATAAGAAATTTAGAAAATCCTTTTCTCTCCAGGAAAAGCGTGATTTCTAAAGAATATTGTTTTATTTTAGATTTTTTAAAACCCTATTTTGGTGATCAGAAAGATGAACATAGACTACCACTTTCTCTTTTATCCCTGCTGTAACTGTCCAAATTCCTACCTAAGATAAAAGATTACTCTGGGGAATGGGAGAAAAACACACAAATGGAAATATAAAAGAGAAAAGCACATTCATTTAAAGCATAAATGTTATCCTTAGTTACATACGGGTTTCTATAAACAGAGAAAACACATTCTTTTAAATTGCTTATGGAATATCTATAAAAATTGATCATGTACTTGGCCCAATGAAAACCTTAATAGGTTCCAGAACACAAAGATTTTACAGGCCAAATTCTCTGCCCACAATTCAATTAAGCTAGAAATCAAAAGAAGAATATAGAAACATAACAAAATAGAAACACTTAACCACTTCAAAATTAAAGAATGTTTTCCAAAATAGCCTCTGAATCATAGAAGAAATAAAACCTGAGATTACAATTTATTTAGACATTAACAAAAGGATAAAAATTTATAATAAAGCCTATGGGAAATGGCTAAGGATGTATTCCAAAGAAATTTTATAACCGTAAATGTCTTTATTATTTTATAAAAGGAAGAATGAAAACAAAGATAATTGATATAGTTAAATATCCATTTATGATTAAAAGAAAAAAACACCTCTCAGCAAAATAGGACAAGAAAGTAATTTTCTTAATCTGACTGTTCTGTTAATCTATATGCTGTATAACAAATCTTGTGCACCATCTGTGGTATTCAGGTGTGGTTCAGGGCCTCATAATGGCTCAGGGTCTCATAATGGCTCAGGGTCTCATGATGGTGCAGTCAGTTGGTAGCTGAGGCTGTGTTCATCTCAAAGCCTTCTTCTCTCACATATTTGGTGGATTCCTGGGCTGGGAAGATTCAGACATTGGGTGTTGGAACAGCTGGGGTACTTCAAGCATCTCTATATATATGGTGTCTCTCCATATGGTTTGTATGTTTTGATTATCGATTATTGTGTAACATCACCCCAAAATTTACTGGCTTAAAACAACAAAACTTATTTATTATTTCTCATGGACTCTGTAGGTCAAGGAATTCATGGACATCTCAGCTGAGTGATTCTGGGGTCTCATAACGTTGCAAACAGATGGTTAGGGCCGGGGTCGTCTTTAAGTGTTCTTCACTCACATGTTAGGTGCCTGTCTGGGAAAGTCTGAACATCTGGAGTCTGAAACAGCTCCTTGGGCATCTCTAACTCTGTTTGTTCTCTCTACATGATCTTTCCAGCATGGTGGCTTCAACGTATCTGGACTTCTTACATGGCGGGTCAGGTCACCAATGGCACATGTCCCAGGAAAGAGAATTAGGCAGAAGTTGTACCATCTTTTATGATCTAGGCTTAGAAGTCTATAGAGCTATAGACCTTCACATTCATTGTACTCTATCAGTTAATTCAGTCACAAAGCCCTCTCCGTCCCCATTCAAGGAGAGGGTATATAGACTTCACCTCCTCATGGGGGAGTGGCAAAGTTCTAGAAGAACATGTGGAACTGGAAATACTATTGCAGTCATGTTTGGAAAATGCTATCTGCCATAGTGACAAAGATATCCCCCCAAAAATCCCTCCAACAACCAGGATGCTTAATTTTGAGACACTGAAACTATTTGCTTTATGATTGGGAATTATATAAAGATACACCTTATCATTACTTTTATTCAGCATTGTACTAGAGGTCCTAGCCTATAGAGTAAGAAGACAAAGAAATAAAGAGTATGAGTTGAAAAAAAAAAACACTGAAATTATTTGGAGACAATATTGTTGTATAGCAGAGAATCCAAAAGAACATCCTAATAAATTATTAGAATTAATAAAAGAATTTAGCAAGATTGCTAAATACACCAATATACAAAAACCAATTACATGTCTATGCATCAGCAATAAGAGTCAAAATATAGAGAAGCTGGGAAAAAATAAAGAAGGGTAAGAAAGAAAAAAACCTATATACCAGCAAAGAAATAGAGCCTAGAAAATAACATATAACTAAAAATCATTGATGGATGAGCCAAATACATGAAACTAAATAGGGAAAAAAACCTCAGGCATTTATGGAAATTTAGTGTATGATAAAGGTAGCATTCAAAGAGGAGATGTACTCAATAAGTAGTCTTGACACAAATGGCTTAATATTTCAAAAAATGTAAAGTTAAAATGACTATTCATTTTTTTACACCAAAATAAAATCCAGAGGATCTAAAACATAAATTAAAAACTAATAAATAAAGCCATAAAAGCAGTAATGAAAGCAAAATTAAAGGAAATATATCATTTACAAAAGCATCAAAAGTTTAAAACATTTAGGAATAAATCTAAGAAGACATGAAGACCTCTACCCAGAAAAATATAAAACATTACTATTAAAGAGGATTGAAATGGTCGTGTTAATGAACTGGTAGATTCAATATTGTAAAGATGTAAATTCTTTCTAACTTGTTCTATAGGTGTACTGTAAACCAATTCAAGATCCCAACAGGTTTTTACAGAAATCAACAAATGTTTATGGAAGGGCAAAGGACCAAAATTAGCCAAGACATTCCTGAACAAAGACGGTAGACTTGATTTACCAGCTATGAAGACTTACTATAGTAATAAGATAATCTGGTTTGGAAACAGGGAGAAAGAGATTGAAGAAAATGAGAGTACACAGAAACAGACCCACAGATATGCAGAATCCTTGTTTTTAAACAAAGCTGGCATTGCAATCCTTGAGGAAAGAAGGACTTTTCTGCACATCACAGTAAGACACTTGGACATAATATATGGGGAAAAAATTGAATGAAGAACTTTGTAAATTATATTTGAATGTTTTCCTGTTAGAAAATTATATACTCCTACCCTTTGCCGTATGATTTATAGTGCCTTCCTTTGGGAGGAGTATAATTCCCCATCTCATTGAGTCTGGCTTATACACTTGCATATGCCACATCTACACAGATTAAGTGTAGTAGGGTCTTGCTCTTTCCTTCTGCTACAAGAATGGTATGTCCCATAAAGGGGCTATTCTTTCAGTCTGGGTCTCAGAATGAGAAGACACATGGGACTTGGAATGAGAAGACACCTGAGGTAGAGGTGAAGCAGCAGATCTGCAGTTGCTGACATTAATATGAGCAAAAAATAATGTACGTTGCCACTAAAATTTTGAGGGGTGGGTTTTTTGTTACTGCAGCAAAGCTGACTAATAGAGACATTTATGTCACTCCTTACACAAAAATAAATTCCAGGGGGATTAAACCTGTAAATATGAAGGGAAAAACAATAAGCATTTAAGAAGATGTTACAGGGAGCATGTCTTTATGAACCTAGGAGAGGGAAGATATCTTGTTTTTGTTCACGTGTAGTCTTCTTGTCTTGAATCCTATAATGTTATTATTACTGTTTTATGCAGTCAATGCTTTTTTATATTTACCTACATATTTATCACTTCCATTGATTTCATTGGTGATTAAGCTACAGCTTTTTTGACTTTTGGGCAAATATTTATTAGATTTCCAGTTACTTCTTCCTTTTGACTTGGGAAACTGTCTTTTAACTCAACTTCTTCAGAACTTCAATGATGTGTATTTTCTTTACAAGATTAACTCTCAAACAGTGACTTAATTTCTAAGTCCCTCATGTTCTGTTAGGCTTAGGGGCACACAGCAAGAGAGCTGAGTTATACTTGATTTATATTGATTTTTTCTCTCCTTGCATCTTTGTAAATCTTTTTGTTACTTGAAAATTACACATTATATAAACTGAGAATGGTTTTTAAAATACACAGAGTGAAGCAAAGTACCTATGTATAAATGGTTAATTGTATAAACAGAAAACACAGGCCCTTGATATTTGTCCAGACACCTAAAGTCATGACTTTGCTGTAAGTAACCAAATTTTCAAATACCACCACAAGATACAATTTCCCCCATGAGTTGTAGTAAATTATTACTGTAGTTTTAAGTTCTTTCAAACTTTTGAAGAGTTTCTAAATATAGCATGAGTCTTTTATAAACCTATTAAAATAAATAAACCTATCCTACCTTATATAATGACTGAAGTAACAGTAACTATAAACATGGTCTGAAACTGCAAAATTCAGTCTTTGCTGATGTAATTGTGGTTGCTCAAAAGTGTTGTGAACAAAGAATAAGTCACAGATCAGAAGGGTCCTCCTGTCCTTCTGAGTGATTAGGCAGCATCGGGTTTGGGAGAAGTGTGGGAAGGGGGTGATAGAGGAAGATACAATACGAAAGAAGAAGCCCAAGGACCCACCTCAGAAGGCATTCGTTTTTTAAAAACTTTATTTATTTCATTTATTTTTGGCTGCATCGCGGCATGCAGGATCTTCATTGAGGCATGCGGGATCTTTTGTTGCGGCATGCGGGCTTCTCTCTAGTTGTGGCATGCGGGTTTTCTCTCTCTACCTGTGGCGCTCAGGCTTAGCTGCCCCGCAGCATGTGGGAATCTTAGTTCCCTGCCCAGGGATCGAATCCACATCCCCTGCATTGGAAGGAGGATTCTTTACCACTAGACCACCAGGGAAGTCCTTCAGAAGGCATTCTTAATGGTGTAAGTGCTTCCTTTAAGAACAATATGACTGGGCTTCCCTGGTGGCGCAGTGGTTGAGAGTGCGCCTGCCGATGTAGCAGACACAGGTTCGTGCCCCGGTCTGGGAAGATCCCACATGCCGCGGAGCGGCTGGGCCCATGAGCCATGGCCGCTGAGCCTGCGCGTCCGGAACCTGTGCTCCGCAACGGGAGAGGCCACAACAGTGCTCAGAGGCCCGCATACTGAACAAAGAACAATATGACTGAGAACTACCTTTTGTCTCCTTTGCAACTCTATTATCCATTTCCTGGCATAAAGATAACACTAAATGTATTGCTGAAACAAAGTAATTGTCTTTGAAGATAGGCAGACTCCCTGTGAGTTGAACACTTCTGTGCTAGGACATGTTTCCTGTATGAATTTTTTTGGGGGGGAGGAGTGCCACGTGGCATGCGGATCTTAGTTCCCCAACCAGGGATCAAACCTGTGCCCCCTGCATTGGGAGCATGGAGTCTTAACCACTGGACTGCCGGGGAAGTCCCCTGAATGCATTTCTTTAGCTTGAGAGGAGGATCAGCTGAAGCCACCTTCCCTATTATCATCACATTATGCAGATTGTTGAACAAACTTTTACTTTTGGTGCTTCGATTGCAGCAGTAGAAACTATACCACTATTGCTTCATGGAGATGCCTCTACAGACCTCCAAATCTTCTCCTGAGTCCCATTTTTGTGAAAGGAAACTATTTTCCATGCATTTCCTCAGCTACTAGTTAAAGGCTTTTCATATGTCACTGAAGTTTTATTGTTTTGTTTCTCACTTGAAAAGTTGCTAAACAGTTTCATAAACCAAATTTATTCCCTCTCTCTCTCTCTGTCTCTCTCTGGAGAGTATATGGGAGACTCGTCACATCATTTATCAACCTCAAACAACAGAGATATTGACAAGGGGTTATAATTACCCCCAAATTATTTTCTGCCTAAGAACAGTCACTTCCCTAGATTTGTCACCTTTTCTTCAACAACATTAGGACTAAAGACTATTTTTCCTTGCAGGGCTCTTTTCACAGGCACAAAAAGAGACTTTTTATACCTCTTGGGATTTACTGCATATGCAGCTGATAAAGAACAGCAAGATTGCATTGAGGTGAGGCTGCTGGGCAGCAGGCTGGGCACACCTCCTGGATTAGTACAGTGACTTTGGATACTCCAAACTTGTGGCAATCTATTCACATTTGTGCTCTCACAAAATTGCGAGTTTCTGCCCGTAATGAAACTTCAGGATCACCCAAAGATAGTCAAACCAGAAAACATTAAGTCTAAAAATGCTAATGACCATGTATTTCCAAAAATATTGAGTTTACTTGGAATTCTCTGAGCCTTCAAATAACTGAATCTCAGAGTTAGCATTTTACATAGTGCAGTATATTTCTTTTCCCCCTGTTAAAGTCAAGAGAGAGCAGATTTCATATCTGCTCTAATAAGGAAATTGGAGACTTAGTTCATTGAAATTTAGATGACATCAAATACCAAGACCGACATGAGAATTATTAATTTGCTGCTCAGACTTTTGAACTCATTGGCTTTTCCTCTCCTCAGAGCATTAATTCTGAATACAAAAGAATCCATTAGATATCTCTGATGCCAGTTTTTATAGTTGCTTTAAAACAAGTTTTCCATGTTCTAGCCTTCTTATAAATAGCTGTCTCCAGTGATGGAGTATGTTAACTTCCAGAGATCAGAGAAAGAAGAGGAGTTTAATATGAATTGTAAAATCACCATATATGCTATATCTTTGGGAAAATTTCAGGTATATAGAGTTACTTGGGTCCTGGTTGTCCAGGTTTTTGTTTTTCTTTGCATCCTTTTTGAGGAAAATACCTCTCCTGATCATGCCACTACTGGAGGTAAGGCAAGTGAAAAGATTCAGTAGAGTTATTATCTTTTCTATTCATCAAAGTTTGCTAAAAAGAAAAGGCTTTGCCCAGTGGCATGAATTATGGACTTTGAGATATTACAGTGACTCTGGGCTATCAGTGGAGATCCCAGGATACAAAGGAAAATTATGTTCTACCTTTAGAACTTTACCTTTGTGTTTTGCCTTTTAAACAACGCACATATAAAAATTAATGATGATTAAATACTCAACAAACACCTACAAAATGTACCAAGGGTAATTTCTAGTATTTCAAGAAAAAAATTGAGTTACCTTTTTATTTTATTTTACTTAAAAAAATTTTTTTTTGGCCATGCCGCACCTATGCGGGGATCTTAGTTCTCTGACCACAGATCAAACCCGTGCCCCTGGCAGTGGAAGTGAGGAGTCTTAACCACTGGACCGCCAGGGAAGTCCCCTGAGTTACCTTGTGAAAAAGCTATAGATTTTGTTTTTTTAATATACATTTTATGGTTATTCCAAAGATAATTTTAAGCTATGGTATAGCAATGAATGCTGTATTCTAGAAGTGGAAGAAAAAGAACGAGTAATGATACTATCAGTCTGGGCAATAGCAAGCAGCCCCTCAATCTTTATGATAAATGTTTATTTCTTGCTCTTGCTATATGTCCACTCTGGGTTGGTGGGAGGGACGTGGGTGGGTAGGGGTTCTGCTTCACATTGTTCTCACTCAGGGACCCAGGCTGGTGGAGATTCCACCATCTGGATAGTATTGGCCACTGTAGTGGAGGAAAGTGAGATAAATAATTAATTACACACCAGCTCTTACATGCTTACGCCCAGAAGAGGCATATGCCACTTTACACATACGTTATTAACCAGAGTTTCATGGACATCCTTCAAGATGGATTGAGTCTAGGAGGAGAGAACAGGATATTGGTAAACAGTAGTAATGCCTACTGTAACTGTTTCCACTAACACATCCAAAGAAGAGAGTACTTGCCTACCAAAATGTTCACGCTCCACTCCCACCCACAGGATCAGATTCTGGGTGTGCAACTTGTGAATTTGTACAGAGTCCCTGCTCAGAAGGGCCCCACACTTGGGCTTTAATGCTTTACTGTTGCTCTTTTGAAATTCTTAATAATTTTATCCTTGAATTTTTATTCTTAATTGTAGTCCAATAGGATAATGGATCGTGTGTTTGAACAGAGGAGATACATACAGTATGCACGTCCACTGCTGTTCCTCACCACCTCCTCCGCATATAGCATTCACAATGCCTCATGAGCACAGAATTTCAGTGGATCCACAATGCATGGGAGTTCAGTGAGACTCAAAGCAAGTACAAGGTGTTATGTCTACAACTGAGTAAGCAGGGGTACTGACAGCCCTAAGAGGCTATCAGAACTTGATCTGAACACAGAAAGAAAGTAATGCTGTTCTAAGAAACACCAGCCACTAAGGAATCCAATCACATTCTTTCTTACTCCTGGTACTTCCCTGTTTTAGCTAACCAATACTGATAAAAATTATGACATAGAAGGAAAGGAAAAGATAGGGCAACCCACACCTTCTTTTTTTTTTTTTCCAGTCCTTTCTTACTTATCAGTAGAAGGTAGAGAGTGTTGGTAGAATGTGTGCATATCAAGATGTGAAATAAAAACAGTTGATTTAGTTCTGGGCAGTGTTTCCATGTTCTGGTCAGAACAAGATACATATGCATGTGTATATGAGTTAGACGCTCTTATATTTGCATCTGAAACTGGCATTGCCCAATGTAAAGACGAATGGTAAATTTTATGCTAATAATTTAAAATTTTACTTTCTCTTTACTTAGAATGACATAAAATAGCAAATAAAAACACCGTAACAAGTTAAGAGAAAGACCACAGAAGACAGGAAGAAGTTTTACTGCCTTTAATGGCATTTGGCGGGGCAGGGGGTGGGGGTTGCTGCTTTATGAACAAGAGGCACTGCATTTTCATTTTGCTCCGGGCCCTGCAAATTACGTGGCTGACCCTGCCCACTCACAAGTCCCAGAGGTGCGATGTACAGGAAGTTAGAATGAATAAATGAGTGTTAGGTATAAAGAGTGAGCTCAGAGGGATCTTAGAGATAATCTAATCCAGTAATTTTCAGATTTCTTTTAGCAGCAAAACCCATTCTTCAGAGTGAAAATCCAAAATGGAAAACAGAAAAATGCAAACTGCTTTGGTTCGGAGGGGACGGCTGGCAGGCTTTAGCCCTGTCCACTTGACCTCTCTATTCCTACCCTTAGGTGGCTTTTTGAGTGGGAATGAGGGGGTCTCTATGAAACCCCTAGAGTTCCTCAAGGCACAGTGGGGAAATCTCTGATCCAGAGGGGCTCATTAAGTGACATATCCAAGCTCCTAATTGCTAATTTAACCCTCTTTCTTCCGCTCCCTATCGCCACCCCAATCATATAGCAACCCTAAAGTATGGGGAGACCATTTGATGGCCCTGGCACAATGTGAATACGCTTATCTTAAAATGGGGATGGTAATGCCTACCTCAGGGAGTTAAGTTAAGGACTGAATGAGATACTGTAACTAAGTAAATGCTCAATAATTAATAGCTGCAACTTAATCATTATTATAGTTATTATTCAAACCTAGAATCCTAACTTCCACAGAAATTAATGGAGGCTAGTAAAACATCTGTCTTGTTTTTCAACCTTTAAAAAATTTTTATTTTTAATTGTGGGTAAATTACACATAACAAAAATGTACCATCTTAACCATTTCTAAGTGTACAGTCCAGTAGTGTTAAGTGTATTCACATTGTTGTGCAACCAATCCCCAGAATTTTTTTCCTCTTGCAACACTGAAACTGAATATTCATTAAACAATAACTCCCCTTTCCCCTCACTCCCCAGCCCCTGGAAAACACCACTCCGCTCTCTGTTTCTAGGAATTTGACCACTTTAGGACCCCATATAAGTGGAATTACCTATTCTAAGCAACAGATAAAAGGAATAAGAAACTGTGAAATGCACATATATATATATATATATATATATATGTGAAGAAGGCATGTATTCCTTCTTTCCACAAAAAAGAAAGGCAATTCAGAGACTTCAGAAAAAAAAAAAAGAAATTCAAATTAAAAAAAAGAACAAAACTGTACCAACAAAACAAAACAAAAAAATATGGTCTTAAAGTGAAGCAAATGCGATAGGTGTGAATGAAAGACTTTTCACCATATGACTGTTATTTCATTTTCGTTTTTGAATCATATGAATATATTAGCTATACAAAAACAATTTGAAACAAACTAAGAGGTAGCATGGGTTTGAGAAAGAATGCAAGTGGACTTCTCACTAGGAAACTTCTCCAAAGGATTATGACATTGAAACCATAGTGTGGTGTAGTGAAAAATATATTTGTTTTTCTATCTTCATGTGAATTGCCTTCCTCCCCTTTCTAGTCCCAATCCCCTAACCACAACATTCTCTTTTGCCTTTAGCTGAAGATGGTATTTAAGTTGAAGGCTTTGGCCATTTCGGTGAATTACTCAGTTTTCCTGGGCCTCTCCCATTTATACATGTTATTAAACTTTTGTTTGATTTTCTCCTGTTAATCTCTCTCATGTCAATTTAATTCTAGACCAGCCAGAAGAACCGAGAAAGGTAGAGGAAAACTTCTTTCTCCCTGACAAATGTATTTAATTCATGGCAGAGAAACTTAGAGAGAACCTCACCATACCTAGCAGTGACAGGTGGTGCTTACAGGGAGAGGAAAAGTTCCTGGAAGGCAAGCTGGTTCTAAGCTTAACAGACAATTACTTATTTCTTTAAATTTTAGGTCTTTTAATCAAAGGCCCCTTTGATCAAAAACTTTCTCTCGTGGGTTTACAGGATACTCATAATTACTATTTTTCAAGGTACAACCATAACTCATCCTGCTCCTCTTAATGTAGAGATTGTGGTCTTAACAAAAGACTCATGTGTTAAAGAAATGTCTATTTCTTTATTTTCTTCCAATACAATTATATCAGATTGTGGGCATGGCTCACAGTGGGTTTGCATGGCAATTGCAGTCAGCGTCGGAGACCTCTGTTCTGGCTGGAAAATGTGGTCCTATGAGGTTCAGTGGCTTTCTGCTTCTATGCCAGGAGTACAGGACTCTGCCCAGTGTGAGGACCCTGGTACTGAGGACCCAGTCGACCTAGGGGCACCACGCAGTAACCCTCTGCATTTCTGGCCTTGCTTCTTCCTCAAGGCCAGAGGGATTCTTTGTTCCCCATCCCTGCAGCATCTAACCTTTGATCTCTTGACCTCATCTTATTCTGGAAGAAACCACTTCCCACCCCCCTTGTTTTATTGCCATTAAAGGCACTTTGCAAAGTCTCTTCAATTCATTTAAGCCTTTACAAAAGACAGGAAAAGCCCCTGTCTTGGAGCAGCTCCTGCTTTCCACTCTCCTTTCTCCACAAGTTTCCTGTGTCGGTTCTCTTCTCCTCTTTCAGAAATCTCTTGAAAACTCTCATCTGTGGATGACTTGCCCCTCCCATTCTCTTTGCTCTTATGGTTTATTTTTTTTTTTCTTTTTGTAAGAGCTCATTTGACTTGGGTTTCCTGAGGAACAAGAAGCAAACTTGGTACTTATTCCACCAACAAGAATTTTCATTTGTTAAAATGATTCCTTCGCTCTACAAAAGATTTACAGGCAGGGTTCTTTGTAGGCAGTCCTCTCCATGTACAGAGAGCATGCCTAAAATCTGTATACACAAGTTGAATATTCGGAAGTTGAATCATCTTGTATGTTATAAGGGAAGATTTGTTTGCAGAAAGCCAGAAAAATGATAAAATATTTAATTGTATATTTTTCTTCAAATATAGTCTTCAAATTATTTCCAGCTTTCATGCATGTTGTTTAACTCTTTTTTAATAAATTTATTTATTTTATTTATTTATTTTTGGCTGTGTTGGGTCTTCGTTGCTGTGCGCCGGCTTTCTCTAGTTGCGTTGAGCAGGGGGCTGCTCTTCATTGCAGTGAGTGGGCTTCTCATTGCGGTGGCTTCTCTTGTTGTGGAGCACAGGCTCTAGGCACGTGAGCTTCAGTAGTTGTGGCACGTGGGCTCAGCAGTTGTGGCTCACAGGCTCTAGAGCACAGGCTCAGTAGTTGTGGCGCACGGGCTTAGTTGCTCTGCAGCATGTGGGATCTTCCCAGACCAGGGCTCGAACCCATCTCCCCTGCATTGGCAGGCGGATTCTTAACCACTGGGCCACCAGGGAAGTCCGCATGTTGTTTAATCTTGTTCTTCTTATTGAAACACACAAAATATTGGCTTAAGGTCAATGGACATAAGATTGAAGCTAAAAATGTTTTGCTTTTAGCATTCCTAATAATTTCCATCTTTCTGCATTTTGTTGTTTTTGAGCTCTACTTTTTACTCTTTTTTCCCCACTTAGCACTTAATTTATAAAATAAGAGCAAAATGCAAAAGAAGAATTCAAATAATTGCAAAACAGCATTGGACAAGCAAAGACAGAGACTGTGCCAGAATTAAGCCACGGATAGGCCAGCAGTGCATGCAGAAATCTAAATGCTCGTGTTACTGAGTCCAAGCTCGCTCTGCTCGCTGCACAACAGGCCAATAAATCGGGAGACAGGTGTTGAGGCAAGGAATAGACCGAGAAGATGGCAGACTAGTGTCTCAAAAGAACCATCTTATCGGGGTCTGGATGCCAGTTTCTTTTATAGAACAGAGAGGGGGAGGAGGTGAGGAAGTAAAGTAAAAAGGCCTAAATCTTGCAAATATCTCCTGGAACGGCCAGCCTCAGGGAGGGGGTGTTAATTTCTTCTTTCTTGCAGCCATTCACAGGTGGACAGTGTCAGGATGTTTCCCTGAACAAAGACACTTTGGCAGAGGGGCAGGGTTACCCCAGGAAGACTATTATGTATAGACAGTATCCTTTTAGTGAACAAAAGCAATGGGAAGCAAAGGTTAAAGTAAAAGAAACAGATCCAACATGTAGTCAGATTTTGTTCTTCCTTGTAACAGTCATTCATCAGGTAATGAAGGAAGGTTTGAATTTAATGTATAATACAGGTGGTTTAGGGATATCAATGTAAACAAAATCAAAAGGTGGGTTATATAAAAGTTGAATGTCCTGAAATCAAGGACAGCCCAAATATACTGAGTTGTAGAAGTGTTTAAGAATAATCACTTGACACATACAGCAAGGAGCTATATACAAAGCAGATTAATTTAAAGTACTAAGACATACCTTCCATTAAACGTGTATGAAGAATGAGGAAAATACATCTCTGAAACTACAATATAATTTGTTTAGTATAGGACTTTGCACCCAGTAGGTGCTCAGTAAATATTTGCTTTAACTGATTTGCACCAAAGAAGGATTAGTCTACCCAGAACTTGGGAGGAGTTTACTGTCATGTCTACTGACCAAGTGCCTCTATACTGTAGTAGATCTGCTGAGACAGTGAGCCTTCTCTCTCACCAGGCTTTTGTTCCCTTCCTTCTGACCCATGAGAAAACATAAGTCAAGCCTCCTGTTGACCATGATTGTTATTGTTGTATGTTGGCTTTTTCAAAACACTGACATGAAGGATTTTTGTCTTAGCAAACAAATGCTCCTCTAGCAATCCCAGCCTCTGCAGGATTAATCCCTTTGCAGAGAAGCTTTATACTGGCAAGAATTTACACTGTCAGCTACAGGCACTGGGCCTGCAGGAACCTGGCTTTGTAAGCGCCGATATTTTTGGTGCAGCAGTTCGTGCTCCTCTAGTGTGGAAGCACTTATCCCCCTTTGGTTCAGAGTGGCACTGAACTGCATCTTCTCAAATAATGTAATATGCTGATGTAACAGAAATTGGGTTCAGGAAAAAAAGAATGATGGAGGCATTTAAAGTTTTTTAAGTGACACAATCTGTTGTTGTTGGGTGTTTGGCTGGGGGAGTGGGGGCATTGAAAGGGGATTGTCTTTTTACAGAAAAGAAAGAAAGAATAAAGGATTCACCCTCAGCTATCTGCAAAGTCAAAAACTTAACCTATGACTCTAGGAAAAATGTGGAAAAGGCAAACTCTGGTAACTGAATTAATCTCATTCTTCTAAGGAATATGGATAAAAAGCACACATGTCATCTGGAGTTAACTGTTTATTGGACAGGAAAGAATTTTCTCTTTAGGAAAATAAGATAATGAACACCAGGGATGGAGTTCTTCACTTTACAAAAGGATTTATCACTGGATCTTTATGTAATGGAAAGGTTTCTGTACAATAAGGGAGTTAAACCTAATGATCTCAGAAGTGGAAGCAGATATCAAACATCAGGCATTCGGTATTGAGTTGAATTTTTTAAAGTTTTTAACTTTTCAGGAGCCCATCCATTACATAAAGTAAGATGCCTTTTAACCTTCGCTTTGTGAGTTCGTTGTGAAAAATGGAAAGACAGTACAAAGTATGCATCAGACACTCTGTCTTTTAGTTTTTCTGGAATCATAATGAGGGCATAGCTCTCAAAATTCCCCTGGGCAGTTATCTGGGACACTAGGCTTGTGGCTATAGTGTAGTGGGGTAATTTGACTTGCAGGTGTCTTGGATTTTCTGGATGAAGTTTTAACATGGTATCATCAGTCTTTCCTGGCCCACTAGGCTGGCATAGAGACAATAATCACGATGCTGATAACGATAACGACAGTTAAGGCTTATTGAAGATTTACTCTGTGACAGGCACTATTCTAAGTACTTTACAAGCAATTTCTCCTTGGTCTTCATAACACCCCTGTGAAGCAAGTCTGATTTTTTTAATCCCATTTTACTGATGAGGAAATTGAGGCTTAGACATGTTGGTGACTTACTTGTGGTTACACAGCTAATAACAGAATTCAAACCCAGAGCATGCACTTGGGGAAAATTTTGTCCTCCTGTCCATCTTCCTTGAACTCATACTCCCTTTCTCCATTAAAAGGAAAAGATAAGATGAAATAAAATGAATCATTTCCAGTGTGGCAGGATCATATCTCTATATATTTCTGAATATTTCCCTTTTTGTTTTGCACTCTCACTGGTACCCAAAGGGCAGTTTTCCCTCCTTGAGTCACACAGAGGCAGAAACAAAGACTCAAAGATGCTACTGATCACAGTGGAGAAATAAAGAGTTGAACGTCTATTTAAATCAGAGGGACGTTCCAATCCCACAGACTGGGAAGTGGGGGGATGCTGGAGGATGGAAGACAGGAGGTGGATGGGAGGCTCAGGAGTTGGGAAGAAGCACCCCAAGAACCAGCATGTGGAGGAGTCTCAGGACCAGGCTCTTCTCTCATTACCAACCTCACCCACCCATCCCCTGGGGCTATATCACCTGCATCCAATAGCCTAGACCCGGAGTGAGGGACTTGGACACCTTGTGTGGGATGGTTGTACCAAGAGAAGGCCAAAGTGAGAGTGAACAGAATCAGGTGAGAACTGCCCTGAGGTAGGGCAGTAGTAAATATACATCATTTTATGGAGGCAAAGCTAAAACAGTAAAAGTAGGTGGCTCCTTTTAATAAACGTGTGTCTGAAAGAAAAATACTATAGAAGACCAGGCAAGGTCTGAGTTAGCTTTATCTCAATCAGAAATAACTAAAATTATAAAACATACTCCACTTGGCAAGCCAGAAGGCACTCAGGAAGGATGAAAGTAAAAATATTTCCAAAGGCTGGATTCCCCTAATAATATAGGCCCTAGTTGACCATAATCCTGATGGAGAAACCTATGGGCTCTTCACAGTTTGGCTCTTCTGTAGGTGAGGAGAGAGCAGTTTCTGCCTCTGCTGAGCCAAAATGGGCATGCAGGCAGGGGCTGCCAGCCACACCTGGAGCCTCCCACTGGCAGTAGCACCAACAGGTTATTAGCAAGGAGACCACTTCTGTAAATGTGGGGTTTCAGGGTCTCTAAGAGCGGCTTGTGAGCACCAAAAAGATTATACAAAAGTTACTTTATTTTTAAAAATTAATATTCAAGTTATTAAGTTTGCAAAGTTTAAAACCTAGTTATTAAACTTTAAGTTCAAATTACAGATTGTAATATTCTGTGTATTACTCTAACAAACTTCAATAATCACTCTGAAGTGGTCTTTAATTGTAATGTTTTATATTATTTACAAGCATAGTAAATTAAATCCCTTTAAATATTTCAAATGCATTGATACATTTAATTTATCCCACTTCTTTTAAAGAGCTACAATTCTCTGACTAACAAATAAAACTTAAGTCTTATAAATAAGATCTTAAGCCTTATAAATCTAATAATAAGTTAAACATAAATATGATGAATCTTATGTTCTTTTGACTATTCTAATATTGTTTACAAACTTAGTAAAATTTCAGCCTAAAATCACATCTAAATTCATTTTGCATTAGACCTATAGAATTAATCTGTGAGATAGTTTAAAGCCCCCAATCCTCTTAAACATGACTAATACTTAAAATACCAAAATTTACAGATTATTTCTAATATTTTATTTGATATATTTCATATCTATACACATAAATCTCTATTTTCAAGCCAGTAAGGAAATATGTCATCCTAAACAATTTTGGCCTCCCTTCCCTGCAAATTTTGACAAGTTGTTCACGGACTGGAGATATTGGTGAGGTCTGAGGGCTGGAGCTGCAGGCTCCAGGGGAATTTTTGTCATGGCCTTAATTGCCAGTCTGAGCCTGTTTATTTAGTTCTGCCTATAGAATTTTAAAAAGGGTGTGGTCAAGTTACTATTACCTAATGCTCCAATCTACCTGGAAAGTCTATTACATTTTGTATTCCTTTGGCTCTTTAGATATGTAAATATCTTTCTAGCCAGTCTAAGGACCTTTGGACTTCTTGGAATTCTTCTCCTGCGTAGGTCATTCTTGACCACCTTCATGAAAAGAAAACAAAC